>NC_045434.1:164088081-164151174 GCF_002776525.5 Piliocolobus tephrosceles | reverse complement strand
AGAAAGAAAGAAAGAAAGAAAGAAAGAAAGAAAGAAAGAAAGAAAGGTTACATAAGGAAGGAAAGGAAGGAAAGGAAGGAAAGGAAGGAAGGAAGGAAGGAAGGAAGAAAGAAAGAAAGAAAGAAAGAAAGAAAGAAAGAAAGAAAGAAAGAAAGAAAGAAAGAAAGAAAGAAAGAAAGAACGGTTACATAGTATCCCCAACACTGTAAGCCAGAAATCATGTTCCTACTGTTCTCTTAGAAGAATGAAGAGTTGAACCATTTGGTGAATGGCGTATTTAATGGCTATCCAGTTGCTCATCTGGGCTACTTCAAAGGGCTGCCAGTAAGATTAAGTACAAAAAAAAAAAAAGACATGTAGGAAGATATAGTATAGTAATCTCTACATTTTTGTGCCTTAGAGAGCAGTAAATGAATAACTCCCCATCTCTATTTTTCCCCCCACTTGAATGTACTTTCTTCTGAGAAATTTGATTGGAGGGGACCTGTAGTGTTTCTGCTGAGGTCAGATACTTGCATTTCCTAGCGAATACTACCACAACACATTGAAATGGTAAAGCCAGCTCTGAGCCCATGAAAAAAGTGTTTAATATGTGAAAAAGATTATGGAGTTCTAGGATTTTAGATCTACAAGAGATCTTGGCAGTCCTCAGTCCATGTGCTTATTTTTTCAGAGAAAGGAAGAGAAGCCCAGAAAAAGGCCATACCTTGCCCACAGCCAGACAGCAAGAAGGTGGCGTGGCTGCAACCAGAGTCCAGGCCTCCTGACTCCCAGTAACATGAAACTATAGATTCCTTTATTATGATTTTGCATTCTGATGTGGAACATTTATAGTGAACCCAGAGTGGCTCATCTGCTTTTCCTTTAAGTTCTTTGAGTCAGTGATCTCACTGGACACATAAAACATTCCTCAGTAATCAAGCAAGGAAAAACAAAAGATCATCTATACCTAGTCTTCAACGAGTCTGCAAAGGCCTAAATTGAATTTCAATAAGCATTAAATGACTTATTACAGAGTGTTGGAGAAAGATTCTAGGAAAGCCAAAACTTAAGGAAAGAAAAGGCAAAAGTAAACAAAACTTTTGTCCTCAAAGAGCTTCCTGTCTAGTGAAGAAGAAGATATGAGTAGAAATTGTAGCATAAAGGTAGCTAAGTGAGAGGGACTCCAAGGGTGCAATGGGAGCCAATGTGAGGATGGGAGTAGAAGAAAAGGTGATGGAGAGCAGCATCACAGGAAGATTTCTGGAGGAAGTTTCCCCTTGGAGGACAATAGGGTGGAGTGGGGAGATAATCAAAGGAAGAAGAGGAGAAAGGCATTTCAGGAAGGAGAAGGTAAATAACTGGAGACAGAAGACAGTGCATCCCATGCAGAGGGTTGCTGTAGCCAGCATCTGTGCAGAGGGCACAGGATACAGCAGAGAGGTGGTGGGGAGGGTGGCTACCAGGAGTTCAGACATCCATCGTCTGAAAGCTGGGAGGAGTGGGATTATTGCTATTGTTGTGGCAAGTCTGTAGACTGTGGTGAGACCGACTTTCAAGGGGTTTGAAATTTACTCTTCTCTGGCAAAATCCAGTCAAGTGGCTTGGAGGAGAAAATCAATCCACTTCAAGAAAGCTCTAACTTGTGATTTTTGATAAGCGGTATTCTTGAATGTCAATAAAATAGCATAAAACCCTGCCTCTTTCTCCTCAGCTCTGAGTGAAGGCGCAAACATTTCTTTACATCTTTTCCCTTCCAGGCTGGGTGTGAGAGGTATTTATGGTGAAGAAATAAAGGCACTACGGCTGATCCTTTCTTATTTTTTCATTTCTTCCACCCTCCCCACAATCCCAATTATGGAAAAAGCAAGCTCACCCTAAGGGACAAACAACAGATTTCATTTACTCAATATGAGACCCTGAGGACAGAAGCAAAATTTTTTTCCTTGGGAGTCCCCCATTACCATGTGCTCCTGCATACCACAGCATTTCAGTCTCTCTACTTACTCTTCTCCAAGGCACTCTGGTAGCATGAAGGCCAAAGTTGGTTTCATCATCTATGCCTCACAATGCCCAGTATGCGGGGGAGCTTAGTACGTGCTGAATAATGGAAAGGACAAAGGACGAATGAATGAATGAATGCTGCAAACCCAGGACAGAGTCCATTTAACTATATATGAATTTGGTTGTGTGAACATTCTTACAGTGAGATGAACCTATGATAACATTTAATTGTGCACTTAACAAATCATACATTTAACAATATGGGATTGCTTATTCTGTGCTAGGCACCACTCTAGGCATCAGTGAATAAAATAGACAAAGTCCCTGCTTATGACATTTATGCTCTAGAGAGGAAGCCAAACCATAAGCAAACAGACGCACAAGTACAAAATACAATGACAGGTAGGAAAATTTCGCTGATGAAAACATTAAGCAACATCAAGGGATTAGAGAGCAGTCAATGGTGTCTGGAGAAACTCTATTTGAGGAGGCGCATTTGAGCAGAGACCAGCATGAAGTCAGGAAACAAGCCATGAAAAAATGTTTAAGAAGAACATTCTAGGGAGAGCGAACAGCAAGTGAAAGCCATGGAGAAGGTTACTTGCTTGCTGTGTTGTTACAACAGCAAAATGTTCACTGTGCCAGAGAAGGGAAGCAGAGAAGAAAATGAGATCAGAGATATCCAGGGACCAGGAGTGGCACCTCCAAACTGTCTTTTTAAAGAATGTATACATGTAAAGTCTTATATAGTTTTTTAAAATCTTGAGCTTTTTAAACCTTGATTTCCTCATCATTAAAATGAGAATAATTGCTTGTCTCCCATAGCATTGCTGTGAGGATCAAATGAGATGTTTCTGATATAAGGAAAACATCAGTAAATGGCAGTATTATTACTGTCGTTACCGTCTGTTTGCTTTAGCATTTGGGTTGAGGGGCTTAAAGGATGCTCAGGGTTTCCTTTCTCTGCCTTTCTCTTCTGCTAGGCCTGTGGGTGTAATGGGGCACCGTAATCTCCTTTCTGTGGCTCTGTCTTCCTTTTTGCTACAGGGAGGAAAGGGGACTTCCCTAGGATTGTTCAGAAATAATCCTGTTTTCAAAGTTCTGATGAGTCATGTCCATGTACAAAGAAATGCTGCACATTAGTCTGCAGCAAGAGCTATGTAGCCCCAGTCTCTAAGCAGAAGCTGGGAACTGGAACCATTCTCTCACTGAGTATGTGTGGTGGTAAGGGACAGTGGAAAAGCCCAGGCTTGGGTTGCCAGAGACCTGAGGCAAAGACTGAGGTTCACCAGTGACTAGTCAGCAGATCCCTGGGTCAGTCTCTCCTGTCTCTCTGAGCCTCAGTTCCTCCCTCTATAAGATGGAGAAATACCTATTTCAGAGGGGGAAAATTATATATATATATAATATATACATAATTATAATTATACACACACACACAAATTGGATAAACATGTGCTTGTCACAAGAAATGTGGAAGAAGTGATAATGTTTACTTCTGGAGAAACATGTTTGGAAAATCACATACATTTAAAGGCTAGCATCACACAAACGGGTTAATAGCATAGGTGCATTTTGTTACATGACTGTGAAATTGCCTTTGAAAGCAGATGGGTAGGATACCTTTGGGATTTGATGTTAGGCATTTAATGAGGGCCAGTGAAATGAAAGAATGGTTATTTTATCAGGAGTAAAAATGAATCCCTTTTTTATAGGTGATATTGGCTTGTGACATTGTCTCTTACTCAGGAGTGGTGGGACCTAATGCAGACAGGACAGATGGAGCAATTGGATCTATACCCAATGCCCTTGCGGGATCTTGTCCTAGGATCCTTTAGTTTAGAAGCTCCTTATAAAGTAAGGCAAATACTCTGACGCTGCTGTCCTTAGTATAGGTGAGCAAACCAGTGGCTCCAGATAACCTTGATATTTTTATTTCTCTTAATTCAAAACGTTATGTATAACCTTATTTATTTATTTATTTATTTGAGATGAGGTCTCCCTCTGTCACTCAGGCTGGTGCGCAGTGCCATGATCATAGCTCATTGTAGCCTCAACTTTCTGGGCTCAAGCAATCATCCTGACTCAGCCTCCTGAGTAGCTGGGACCAGAGGTGTGTACCACCATGCCTAGCTAATTTCAAAAATCTTTGCGTAGAGACATAGCCTCACGCAAAAACAAGAACAGGCGGGCCTTCAACTCCTGGACTCAGGCGATACCCCCACCTCAGCCTCTCAAAGTGTTAGGGTTACAGGTATGAGCCACTGCTCCCAACCACTTTGTTTTTTAAATACAACCAGTCTCTTTCAAAAAAAAGTATTAAAACTTCTCAGTGAAATGAAATAATTTCCCCCTACAGGCTCCAACCCTCACCCACTTTTCCTATTGGGGTGTTGTTATATATTTCCAATAAAGTATTTCAATGTAGTGTATTTAATTAGACAGTTTCCAAGTCTGCCCTGCATGGGGTAGAATCATCACTCTCATTATGTTCCACTTCAGACGGGGGGTCTAGGAAAGGAATTCATTAGCAGAGCCCGAATGCTGTGGGCTGATCTCTCTTGATAACACCACCACCCAGAATCAAATTCCCAGCTCAACACCTAACACATTTAAAGGCAGTTTGCCATGATATACACACACTGTTGTTTAAAGAATATTTCTTGGTTTGAAGTCTCCTACCTTTAGACGTAGCTGGAGTGATTTAAAGCACCCTACTGAGATTTTCCCAGCTCATACCCTGACTCCTGTCTGTTACTGAGTGTGCTGTCCCAGTATTAGTGTAAGGTCCTGGGGAGATGGACATCATACAGTCACTTGATTTGATGTTTGGAAGTCTTTGATGGTACCTCATTAACCACAGCACAAGGTTTTCAGCTTTTAAGGTTCTAACCCACCTCTCCAGTCCTCCCTCTGGCCATCATGCCCCATCTCTATCCTACTGTCTCAGCCATCCTATACTACCATGTTTTCCCATACCAGGGAATCACTCACCACTCCTGAACATGGCAGGCATGAATTCTCATGCCTCTGTACTTCTGCCCCTACTGTTCCTTCTGCTTGGAATTTCTTCCCTTTTGTTCTCTGGTCAGCAAACCCATATTCACTCTTCAAAGCCCAATAAGATGTCCTCTCCTTTCAAAAATACTTGCTCTTCTTCCCTTTCCTCCTGATGTTACAACACATGGCATTAGCTTTCCCATAGCACTTTCCAGCAGATACCTCCATCATATGCTGTGAGGTCCTTATGGAATAACTGCAAGCTAGAGTGCAAAGAGCATGAGCTGTGGAATCTAACAATTATTGGTTCAAATTCTGGCTCACCCACCTCCCAGCCACGTGGTATTAGGCAAAATGTGTAAGTTTCCTCAGTCTACATTTCCTCTAATATATAATGAAAACAATTGCCTGGAGACAATAATAACCCCTGTATAGCATGTCTGGAGTGAGAACTAAAAGTTATAGCATATGTAAGGTGCTTAGGAGAGAGCAGGTATCAGTAGATAGCAGCTATTATTGCATCCCTAGCTCTGTAATGAGAACTCAATAACTATGCTCTGAGGTTTATTCCTCTCTAGGTATGCCCTCTGAAAGGCAATTAACTTTTAAAGGAGGAGCATTTTAAGAAGGAAAACTTACCATGAATCCATCAGAAGCTAAAAATAAAGGATTATTGCCATTTTATTAATGCCTCCATATTAATTCTCATTATATGCCTACTAGGTCAGTCAGCCAAACATGGGCCTTTTAAATAAGGCTCCAAAGGTGGGAAGACCTAGTACTGGAGGAGCTTGATCTGATATAGGGACTCACTGAGTGCCATTCACATCTGCTGAAACAATCATCAGTGAATTACGCATGACCCCAAACCCCCATCCCATAGAAAACTGGAACTGAGTGGGAGGAGCTTGAGGACCAGTGGATCTGAGAGTAGTATTTCTATCCATGGCAGAATAGAAAGTTTGCTCTCTTAGGAAGCAGAACAGCATTTACCTGAAAATAAAATGTTAGATGGGAAAAGAAAGAAATATCAAGCAAAGACGTAAGAGAAATTTGTGCAAAATTGTCAAGGCCTACATAATGACATCTACAGACATTTAGGGTCTACCCAAGCTCTTTGATGTTTGGTTTATTCATTCCTTTCTACATTCATCATTCATTCAAGTCTTTATTGAACATATTCCAGATGAGGGGAAAAAACATAAATATGAATTAAGTTTAGTTCCTGACTTCCTCGTGTTCACACTCTGCTGGGGAAGGCAACATATGGCTACTTTTACTGTTTGTTTTGTTTCTATCAACCATTTCCTCTATGGTTCTCCCAGCATGTGTAGTAAAGTTCTTTCCATAAATGTCAGCCTGGCACGACTATGCTAAGGAGATCCAGAGAGAAGGCCGGGTTCTGCCTATACTTAAACCAGAGTTTAAAATAGGGAACACAACAGAAGTCAAAATTGAGGATTCCAGTTTCTCCCCAAGTGGAGGTTCTTAGTTTAGAGCTCTTCTCTCACCTCCGAAGGTTAGGGTATTACTTGAACAAGAGCTTTGCCTTAAGACTTTTATAGAGTATATTTTGAAAGACATTGAAAAAATGAGACATGGGTTAGGGACATTTTACTGAAAGGAATCCCAAGTGGTAGAGGAAGATCCACATTTACTTGGCATCTGCTATGTGTTAGGTGTTGTGGCCATTTGCCCATCCATTTAAAAAATTATCTTCTAATGAACTCTAAAATATGAAATCTTTTGGGAGCACTACTCATATATTCTTTAATTTTTGGGAAATAGCCAGAGGAAGAAATGTTTAGCACACGCTTGACCCCATCTTGGTTTGGAAAATAGGAAAGCCTGGAACCCATTAAGAAAAAATAAGTATGATTCTAGAATTATACTCTACTAGGAATGAAGGGAAATCATGTTAACTAACTTTCTCAGTGGGAAGGCGGTAGGATGTTTACCTATCTGTATATTCACTCTATTCATTCAACAAATGTTTCCTGCATACCATCCAAGCACATTGCCAGGCATTAGGAAAGGGTGTCAAATAAGATACAATCTCATCCTCAAGGAGCTTGGAGTCTGGTGGAGGTAACAGTCAAACATCAATGTGATAACACCATGAAAAAAGTCAGGGAAAGAGGCCACAGCAGCACATGGGAGGGGTTGCTGATGAAATCAGGGAGGACTTCCCTGTGAAGGAACACGGGGCAAGAGAGGAAAGGCTGCACAGTGGGGAAGATGTTTGGACAGAGAGAAAAGGCATTGTGATACCTTGGCATTCTAGTGTTTTATAAGCCACAACTCAGCAAAACGGGGCATGGGCCCTCTGCCTCACTACTTAGCACCAATGTCACTTTTGACTTGAACATAACTCATGGATTTGTGAAAATCCACCCCATCTTTCCCACCATATCTAAGGAAAAACACTGTCTCAAAGTTTAATAGAGAATCTGGAGTTCCAGTCTTGGCTTTGCCTCTCTCTTACTGTGTAATTTTGGGGGGAAGATGTTAATTTCTCTGAGTCTTAGCATCTTCTTCTGCTATATAGAGCTATCACAGCTGCCTTGCAGCATTGTTGCAAGGGTTAAATGAGATAATGTGCATGCAGCGCCTAGAACTGTATCTGCTATGCGTTCTTGAGTACGTGGCATTTTCCGCCACTGTTGTTATTATTACTACTATTATTATAATCTTGAACAAAGATTAAGGTTTTATGTTAATGTCTTTGATCGCAACTGTGTCTGGAAGGCGAGATACATTAGAAGAAGGATTGCCCCTCAATAAAAAGGTTTTCAATGTTCTCTATTAGAAATCATGGGCAATCTGACCTTGTAAAAAATAAAATGGTCTGAATTCTTTACATCCTGGCTTGGTTCCTAAAGGCAGCTAAAGTGAAATTAGAGACAAAGAGAAACATTGCAGGGAAAGGCAGCAGCCTTAATTTCCGAGGTGAATGAGATGGATAGCTCCGGTGCCCAGCGGTAAACCTCTTAGTATTTATGAAACTGAAATTACACCATTCCAATAAAAGGGAAAGTTAAAGAAGGGCACACTCTACATAATGGCCTCTTGTTAGGCTTTTCTGATTACCCGGGCACTGTTTTCGTGAAAACCGCCAGCACCCAGTGTTTCAGGGCCACCATCCGCTGGGGGCAGACAAGAACCGTTTATTTAGCCAAATGAAAATTTGCACTTAAATAAAAAATACTAGTGGTGTTTGGGCTGGAGAAACAATTACCTAGACTCAACATCGCAGCTGCAAATTGCATCGGCAGTAAAAGCAAGTCGGGGGCACAGATTACACTGCTGCTGCCGGACATCAAAGGCTGCTAGCCTTGTTTCTTCATCTGCAGTTTGAACAATATTTCTCTTTGATCTGGGACACCAAGAACCAGTGTGGGAGAGCCAGGGGAGGAGAGGAGGTGCTTGTATTGATGTGTAACAACATGCAGACCACTGAGTTTGTGTGGTTGAAATGCCAAGTAGGGTCAGGAAAACTCCATTTAAACAAACAGCTGAAAACTGGGAAAAGAATTAAGACAGCATGGTTTCATTTAATCACTCTATCAACAAGTCTTTGGGGAGGCATTGGCACGCCCTTGCTGTGCTGGTCATTGGAGGGAAAAGGGAGGAGTGTGGGTGAGAAGGTCTATGTGTGAAAGGGTCCGAGTCTTGGCCGCAAGACCACTTTTGATACTACTATTTAAACTTTTTGGGTCTTATTTTTCACCTCCAGTCCTATCAGGCCTATTCCCTTTTGCTTACTGATTGGCTCCCATCTGCTGGGGTTTACATTTAGTCTTTGAGATCTGGGTTCTAACTTTTCCCTATCTCCCTCTCTCTTGCCGTTAATCACAACTCTGTGACTTTCTTGGGGGTGGACATCCAGTCCTACCTTCATCCGTTAGGCCCCATTTCCTAAATCTGAACCCTCAGACTATACTTCCATTAGGCCACCCACTACTCATTTAGGGAGGGACAATTCAGACAAGTGCAAAGTCCCTGACTGGGCACACCAACCAATCAGACATAGCCCAGAACAGAGTCAGACGGGCAGGCAGACTAACAAGGAAGCAATTTCTCTGTCAGAGCAAGCACAGGGAAAGGATAATTTGGTACATGTCAAGGAAGCCTTCCTGGCAGAGGTAACACTTGAGCTATATACTGAAGGATGAGTATGAGTTCTCTAGGAAAGAGACTTATATAGTTTAGTTGAATAAGTTGGTTCAGTGTTACACACATTTATTAACACCCTGCTTCTCCCAAAAGTGCTCCTCCTCCACATCTCACAGCCATGGTCCTCAGTATGTATTGTTTGCATTAGCAATTTCCAACCTGTTTCCAACAGAGATCTACAGACTCCTTACCCTCCTCCCACTCCCCCGCAGGAGTTTCTAAATTAGGAGTGGGAGAAGAGGTTGTTGTGAGCTCCGCTTTCCTTCCTCTTCCAATAAAGCACTCTGCTTTGTTAGTTTTATTTATTAACATTTTGGATACACTTTCTTTACAACAAAAGATTCAGAGCCTATAAAATGTTTGTTAATTACAGGTTTAGATCTTAGCAGGACTTAGCAGAGCCTTTGCTCCTCTGTCTAACCCATGGCACAGCCCTCCCAGCTGAAACCTAGTGCAGCACTCAGGACGTCACCACCCAGAGCTCCCCACATGTGTCCCATTAAATAATTAATAACATGTTTAACTTATTCACTGATTGCATTTTGTCTTTACACTTTTAGAGTGCCACACAAACTTCCCCTAGCCCTGAGCTTTAGCTGCTTCCCATTTTATGCTATCCCATCTTGCTGGGAGCGCCAGACTACCCTTTTTCAACTGATGAACTATACTCGTTACTCAAAACCCCACTCAGCAATATCTGTTCAATCTCCTGTACCAGTGGAGGCCCACAACACTGAATCTGAGAGCTGGCAATGGGGGTATAGTGAATTTGATCCAGAGGCAGCTGAGTATGCAATCAGGAAAGCTGATAGACAGTGACTCGGGGCAGAAAGTAATTTAGGAACCTGACAGTTTAAAGCAGGGGTCCCTAATCCCAGGGTCACAGAATAGTATTAGTCTGTGGTCTGTTAGGAACTGGGCCACACAACCAGGAGGTAAGCAGAGGACAAGTGAGCCTTACTGCCTGATCTGTGCCTTCTGTCAGATCTGTGGCATTAGATTCTCATAGGCTCATGAACCCTATTGTGAACTGCGCATGTGAGGGATCTAGTTGGTATGCTCCTTATGATAATCTAATGCCTGATGGTTTGAGGTGGAACAGTTGCATCATGACACCATCCCTGCCCACCCTGCCTGGTCCATGGAAAAACTGTCTTCCATTAAACTGGTCCTTGGTGCCAAAAAGTTTGGGGACCACCAGTGTAAAAGGTGCAACCAAGGGTTCAAACGGAAAGAAAAAAAAGAAAACTAGAGACAAAGTCTAAGAACAGCAACCTAAGGACACCAATATGGGGCATGAAAACAGTTTTGAAATACTGCTCGAGACTGGAAACAGGAGCCTAGGATGGGCTCCTGGCACGGGGAGAAGACTACAGAGCACTGGGGAGCCCTCCCCTGGCCTGCTTGCTCTTCGCTTCATTGCTTGCCCTTTGCTTGCTCTGCTCTGTACTGCAGAAGCCTGATCCCTGCAGGCTATGTGTTCCAAGCTCCTGCATTATTAGCTGGTTTCTAGCTAGTGGGGAAGCATCAGTGAAAGATGGTCCTGATTGATTGGCAGAATCTCATTACTCCCCGGTCTCTACCTTGGACAGCACCACCAGCAGCTCTGTGTTCCATGACTAGACCCTCTACTGGATAGGCCCACTGGGGTGCAGCTCCCCAAGGTCACTCTGGCTGCTGGGCTCCAGTGACACCACCTCACCGCTTTGTCCCTCCACCTAAGGGTGGCAGCACCTTCCTGCTGTCATAAATCCCTGGGTGCCTCACAATCTCCTGATGGCTTTGTAGCTTTGCAGCTCTGTCATCACTGTGTAATCAGCTCTCCAAATTAAATTTCCTTTGTTTTACATTCTTTGAGTGGTTTCTGTTTTCCTGATTGGACCCTGACTGATAGAGGTAGGCACTGAGCCAAGTTTGTAAGATTTCTCTGTGAAATCCTTCCTTACTCCCTTGTTTGCTTTGCTTTTAGGAAGCAGAACAAGATGATGATGAAGAGAAAATGGTTTGCAGTTGCTAACCAGGATTCAAACTCCAGCTCTGCCATTCATTTACTGATAGCCTTGGTCAAAATCACCCAGCCCCTTTAAGTTCTGGTTTCTTCAAGTGAAGTTAAAAGTAGTGCCCTCTTCTTAACCACTGTTAAGACTGAATAAGGTACTGTATATAAAACATTTAGGCCAGCCTCTGGCACAAAGTAAATGTTCAAGAAATGGTCCTTTACCCAACTCTCTATCGTAACACCTCTTCAGTATATCTCAGTGAGAGATTTATTAAAGTCTTTGGCATCTGCTAGAGCAGTGCTTATTAAACTTTAAGGTGCATCTAAAGGACCCTATGGTGGCATTAAAATGCAGACTCGGATTCAGTCAGTCTGGGGTGTAGGCCTGAGATGTTGCATTTCTATTACTCCTCTCAGCTGATGTTGACACTGTGGTCCAAAGGCCACACTTAAAGTTGCAAGTCCTTAAACTAAGGGTGGCAAACTTTTTCTGTAAAGGGCCTTAGAGAAGCATTTTAGGTTTGGGGGACCTTACAGTCTTTATTGCAACCACTCAACTCTGCCAATGACACTTGATTTGGAAAAACAGGCACTGGGTGGAATTTGGGCCCAGGGCTAGAGTTCGCTGACCCCTGCTCTAGACTGTAAGTTGTCTCAGGACATGGTCTGTTTCACTAACTTCCTTATTCTCATCCCCCAGCACAGAGCCTGGCTCACAGAAGATCAATAAATGTTTGATATATGACTAAACACACTCTTCACATGTACTTAGTCTCTACTGTGGAATTGGAAACTCCAATTTTAGTGTGTTTTGAGTGTTGACTATGTTCCGGGAAATATCCTATGTACTGGGTGTTATTTTCTTCAATGCTCACAACCACAGCAAGGGATCGGTATGAGTACTATCCCCATTCTACAGATAAGGCACACAGAGGTTAGCTGAATACCCCTAGGTTACAGAAGAGCCACAGTAGAGGACAGAGCAGGCTTCAGTGTCCTTGTCTCCCACTCAGCAACCCACTTGCCTTGGAGGCTCCTTCTCACCATTTGTTTCTGTTAATCTCTCAGATTATAATTTCCTAGAGGGCTGGAGTTACATCGGTCTGTTCTTTCCCTATCACTCTCGGACCCCATAACAATATGTTGAGCACATGGCAAGCACTTACCAAGGAATTCTTCCTGACGGATATTGTTAAGTATCCTACCCTGGACATGTGTTGCTGTAGATCTGGGTCACAAGGAAAATGTACTGAATGAAGATCTCTGTGTCCCCAGCTTTTACATAGAAGTTGAACCTGAAGCTACCAATTATCATATCTAAAAATGTCTAAAAATGTATTAATGATTCAGCAGTTAAATTCATGAAGGGAAGGATTCCTGACACCATGTAAGTCCCTGCTGGTCAGAAAGTATGTACCCAGTGAAGGCCTGGGGATTGAATGATGTTTACCGAGTATGTGTTGACCAATGAAAGGGGGAGGAAAAGCGAGAAAGTTAGAAGAACATACATGGACTTTCAGGTGGTGGGGGCTCTACCCAGATTCAGCTGTGGGGTGATTGGGTGTATCTGAGACCTTAACCTTTCTCTCATTAGAAAACAAGAGCTTTGGACAAGAGCATTGCCAAGGTTCTTCTAGTGTCAAAATATTATGACTTTAAAAAGAAATGATATTATTAACGAGATTTTGAAGAGCTTTGTCCTTAAAGGAATGACCCCAAACTACTAAGATTTAAAAATAAATGTCACTTTGTGTGGTTGGTGTCTCTGCCTCTGGCAGTATTATCCCTTTTCCATGGCCTCTTTTTGGTTCACTATCCTACTATAATAATTTCTAATGTGTTTCAAACCAAGAAACCAGACAATCAGGATTATAGTAACTGTAAAGTAGGTATAAATTGATCATAAGTGATAGCCTTACAGACTTATCTAGCTAATGAGGATGAGATTCAATGCATATGCTTTGTGATAGCTGTTTCAACCATGGTGTGAGATCACTTGTATGTGTGTATGTGTGTGCCTGCTTATTTACATATATGTTAATGAGGTTGTTACTTATTGGATAAAAGTAGTCATTAAGACAATGATACTTTGCTATTGTCTCTATTTAACGAATGAGGACACCACAAATTGAGATGGTTCAACTCTTGCCCCAGAACATATGCCCAGAAAAGTCTTATTTCTAGTTACAATGTGAAGGCAGACAAGGAAACTAAGAAGAAAGTGTGGTTTCCAAACATTCCCCAAGTTACCAATGCCTTGAGGGCAAACAGCCAATACATTTCTGCTACTTTCTCTTCAAGGCTGCCATGGACCATACATGGAGGGCTCTGAGGCTGGATTGACATGTATTAACTGCACCCCTCTCCACAGGACCCAGCGATCCCAGCACTGGCTGACTGGCCAGCCTTCTCACTGCGGAGACTGCATTGTGTTTGTACAACTTTCAAGGCATGTTCCCTGGTATAGTAAGTGTTGCCATGGAGCCTCCCCTGTCATGTGAATCTGTGGCTGTCAAACCACAGAGAGACCACACTGAAGTGGGCAGTCCTTTCCTTAGCTCTGTCCAGCAAATTACCCTTAACCATTTTCATTCCACAGTTATTTGTTGAGGGCCAAATGAGAATTCATTAGTAATTGCCAACATTTATGTACTTGGCCCTGTCATACATGCTTTACACTTATCAACATACTGAATCTTCACAATGGTCCTAGAAAATATGTCCTATTTTTACCCCCACTTCACAAATGTGGAAACAGGCATAGAGACTGAGTCATATGCCCAAGGTCATACAGCTGGCAAGTGATGGAGCAGAATTCACACTCCAGCCATTTGCTCTTACTGACTGTTACAAGAAAGACACAAACCCTGCCCTCATGGAGCTTCCATCTAATGGGAAATACAAAAGGTAAACCATTAATTTTAATATGATAGTTTAATCACAGTTTTAATGATGTGAAGGAGAAGTTCCAGGGAGGTTGAAAACAGGTGCTGGGTTACCTGATCCTCATTGGGAACAGGAGGGATGTTCAGGAAGGCTTATTTTACCCTGTAGGGGAAAAAAGAGTCGGCATGGAACTCCAAAGGATGAGCAGGAGTTCATCAGGTAAATTGAGAGATGAGTCTCCCAGATAGAAAAAAAGATGATGAGACCTTAAGGCAAATAACAGCACGAAGAGTTCAGGGAACCATAAGAAGCCAGTATGGTAGAGTTCCAAGGTGGGGGGTGTTGGTACCAGATGGAGTTAAAGAAGTGACTAGTGTCTGCACCTCCACTGTCTCAGCTCAACTGCTGTGATGGGAGGGGGACAAGCTGCCGCCACTGTCTCTATTTTGCTGACTGGCACACAGAGTGGAAAATAGAAAAACACTTGAAAGCCACCAAGCCCAGGGCCTGTTTGTGACCCACCCAGGTCCCTGGCACAAGACCCTGGCTGTCTTTCCTTGCTGCTTCCTCTCAGGATTCCCACAGGCAGTTCCAAAATAGTTACATCAGGGACTCTTTTGTATTTAGGAAAGAAAATGAAACATTTATTGACCATTTAATCCAGTGTTAGTGGACAAAGCAGACAGTAGAGGATGCCACAACAAGCCTCAAGAAAACATGTTTAAGAAAGTGCATACAGGCCATGTCTTTTGCCTGCAAAGTTCACATAAGCATTAAAGTGAAATAATTTCTCCTTGCATCTTCCACCCCTCCCCCAGCATTCAGGATCTCAGCAGGAAACGGATGGCACACTCAAATTGGGTAACATGAAGGGAGTTTAACAGAGGGCTTATTTACAAAGGTGTAGGGCAAGTAAAGGGGAAACAGGAATAGTAATACTGGGCTCCATCATCACCGTAGCTCTGAAAGAGGAAGGGGAGACAGTGGTTCTGGACCCTAGAGAAGGGTGGTGGTGGATTGCCTGACAGAAGGCCATATTGTCTGACATAGAGAGGGCTGCCTGACAGGAGCTGTGATATTTAATCCTCAGTGACACCATAGGCCAGTAATGAGGGGATCAATACCCCAACTCACTCTCTCCCACCCTCCAACCCTCTGCTGATGCTCCCTGTTGGCCACACTGAACCAGGAGTCATGAACTATTACAGGATAAATTGTGTTCCCCAAAATTCGTATGTTGAAGTCCTAACCTCCAGTACCCCAGAATGGGTCTGTATACAACAATAGGGTCTGGAAAGAGGTAATTATGCTAAAATGCAGTAAATAGGGTAGGCCCTCATCTGATTTGACTAGTGTCCTTGAAAAAGAGGAAATTCAGACACAGACATGTACAGAAGGAAGGCAACGTGAAGCCCCGGAGAAGGCGGCAGTCTATAAGTCAAGGAAGGAGAGGCCTCAGAAGAAGCCAGCTGCACCAACATTTTCATTTCAGACTTCTACTCCTCAAAACTGTGAGAAAATAAATATCTGTTGTTTAAGCCACCCAGTTGGTGGTGTTTTGTTATGGCAGCCAAGTAAAATAATGCAGAAGTCCAGGAAGCCTCCAGTGGCACAGAGCCAGGTGGAGGAGAAGAGACAGAGGCCGTGGAGGGGCAAATGGAAGAGATCCAGAGCAACTCTACCCAGGCCCCTCAGAAATGGGTGTTTCAAGATGTCCTAGAGCAGTATCAATAAGACTGGAAATATTTCAGTTGAATGATTCTTGTCCACAGCTGTGCTCTCCCTTTCCAGCCATGACCCACCATAGTTCCCATGCTAGCTCTTTTCCCTGGCCACAAACCCCAGTCTCACCCAGGTTGGGAGCCCCAGTTCTCAGACAGACCTTTCTGTGTACTTCTGGCCATATCTCTCTCCCTGAGTGCCCAGAGATGGTTAGGAGCTTATCCTGCACATTTTACTGGACTGCCTGGCTATCAGATAACAAGCATCTTGACAACAGGGACTGCCTCTCATTTATTTCTGACAGATGAAAGAATGAGTGAGAGAATGGATGAAGAAAAGTAACATTTATTGATGATCATCTATGTACTGAGTTCAGTGCTTTAACACTGCCTGAATCAAAATCAAGGAGTCAGGAAAGAATAATTATTGGACATTTATTCACCATTTACTATGTGCCAGGCAGGTGTGGGGCAAAATACTTAAACAGCATGGCACAGGCACCAAGAAGGACATGTCAGAGCAGACACCAGCCATAGACCCAGGGATGGGGCTGGCACCACTGGCTAAAAGTCAGTCTGGTGCCACGCTCTGTGCTGAAGGATCTCTCATGCATTATTTCACTGACTCCTAATAATGCCAATTGAGGTAGGTATTAATATCCCTGTTATACACAAATAAACAACTTGCACAGTAAAAAAGTTCATTGTGCAAGGTCGCACAAAAAATAAGTGTGGAACTGAGACTCATGTCCAGGATGGGCTCAGTTTTGAACACCACGCTGTTCTGTCTTATCACGTTGCCCTTGCATGTGATGTTCCTTTCCTTGGCACACTTTTCTTCCAGACAGCTATGTGGCTTGCTTCTTCTGGTCTTTGCTCAAGTGTCATCTGCTCAGCAATTCCTTCCATTTAAACATAACCTGCGCATCACCACCCTGACACTTCTTTCTGTCAGGCTTTATTTTTGCCTGTAGCATTTTTTTTATCACGGTAAAAGACAGACAACATAAAATTTACCATTTTAACAAATTTTAAGTATAAAATTCAGTGGCATTAAGTGTATTCACAATGTTGAAAACCTGTCACCACTATTCATATCCAGAACTTTTCCATCATCCCAAACAGAAACTCTATACTTATTAGAAAACAACTTTCTGTTCCTGCCTCACCAGCCTTGGAAACCACAATTCTACTTTCTGTGTCTATGAATTGGCCTATTTCAAATATCCCACATAAGTGGAATTATATAATACTTGTTCCTTTGTGTCTAACATTTCACTTACCTAACGTCTTCAAGATTCATGCCTATTGCAGTCTGTGTCAGAACTTTATTCCTCTTTAAGGGGTGATTAATATTTCACTATATATATGTGTGTGTGTGTGTGTGTGTGCGCGCGCACGCGTGTGTGTGTGTGTGTGTGTGTGTGTGTATATATATACACCTGTACAACATTTTGTTTATTCATTCATCTCATTGATGGCTATTTGGGATATTTCAGCTTTTAGACTATTGTGCATAATGCTTCTGTGAACATGTGTGTACACATATCTCTTCAAGTCCTTGCTTTCAATTCTTTTGGGTATACACCCAGAAGTCAAATTGCTGGATTATGGTAATTATATGTTTAACTTTTTGAGATCCCACAGAACTGTTTTCTACCTCTGTATCACTAATAAGCACATATCATACTACCTGTTTTATTCATTTATTTTGATTATTGAATATCACCACCCACTGGGCTGTAAGCCCCAGTGGAGACAGGGATTTTTCTCTGATTCATTGCAGTTTCCATACCTAGAACGTGTCTGGGACAAAGTAGGTACACAATAAGCATTTGTTGAATTAATGAATGTATTTGATGTGGATCCTGTTCTTGAGATCAAGGGTCCTAGGGTCCAAAAGAGTCAAGTAAGGTCCAAAACATCAACTACAGAGGGAAAACTGAAGTCAAGGAGGGAAATGAGAGATTAGAGGAAGGGATGCTTTCCTGTTTGCAGCCTAATGCAGACCCAACACAGTAAGGCTGCAAATAGAAAAGCCAGTCACGGCTGGGCGCGGTGGCTCACGCCTGTAATCCCAACACTCTGGGAGGCCGAGGCGGGTGGATCACGAGGTCAGGAGATCGAGACCATCCTGGCTAACACGGTGAAACCCTGTCTCTATTAAAAAAATACAAAAAATTAGCCGGTCATAGTGGCAGGCACCTGTAGTCCCAGCTACTCGGGAGGCTGAGGCAGGAGAATGGTGTGAGCCCGGGAGGTGGAGCTTGCAGTGAGCCAAGATCATGCCACTGCACTCCTGCACTCTGGCCTGGGCAACAGAGTGAGACTTCATCTCAAAACAAACAAACAAACAAACAAACAAACAAAAGCCAGTCACTGGGGTCAGTTGCTAGGGGGATCAGTAATTGTATGGGACAAGGCACTCAGGAACAAATGAGGTGAACAGTTCAGGCCAGAGAATGAGAACAACCTAGGAGTACTTGGTGGGTAAGGGGACATTAAAATGGAGCTACCTGAATAGTGGATGAGGGAGCCGGCTCGATGTAAGAAACCATGGAAGTCCCTAAACAATGCTTTGAACTTATGGCCCAAGACAGTGCCTGGCACATATTAAGCATTAACAAATATTTTTAATTGATTGATTTCTAATTCCAATCTAACACTAATTTGACATATGACTTAAAGCAAATCACTTTTCTTCTATGCAACTTTCTTTATCTGTAAATATAGTGGATATAGACAGGTCAATTAACTAAACTTTGGTTTAAACTGTAAAAGCTTTTCTCCCTAACAGATCCCAAACAGAAGAGTAAACACAAAGTGCATCTGAAAGGGGAGTTGAAGACCTAAGTCCCCACCAGCAGTCCTCCCTCTTCACACCACAGTGACTGACAGTTGATTCCAGGATCCAGGTTTGCAGGTCCTGGGCCATCGGATTCCTGAGGTTCATTCTAGCTCTGACATCATGCATCCCCATCATGCTTGCTACAGGCCCTTCGACACAGCGGTAGCAGGTATTAACTCAGTGCTTACCATTTGACAGATGCTATTCTGAGTGCTTTTCATGTATTAACTTATTCAATGCCCAATTCAGAGATGAGAATATTGGGGCACAGAAAGGTTAAGTCACTTCTCCAAGGCTACACAGATAGTCAGGTTTAGAGCCTGGAATCAAATCTAGTTATTGGACTCCAAGGCCCTCGCTTTTGACCCACAACTCTGTCCCACCTCCCTCAACGGGTGCACAGTATGCATTCCTGTCCTGTTGAATAGGACCCAGGAAATGCTAGTCTGATGGGGAGAGGAAAGGAGAGAAATGAGAAGATAAAGTGGGAGAAAGGGAGTGTGATCAAGCTGTACCCCCGAGAGCACTTAGTTCTGTAGAGGGGAAGCAGCTGCAGAGTGAACCTGGTTGCTGAAATGGAGACACCAAGAGCCAACCTTCTGCTTACCCCATGGTCCTGGAACCAACTCTGAGGTGGATTCTCCTGAATCCACATTTTCTAATCCAGAGATGGTCAAATGCTATTCTTATATCAAGATCTTAGATGACAGCATTCCTTAAGAGGACTTTTCCAGAGAAAGGAGAGATGTCAACTTGCCAAAATATTTTTTCTTACTGGAACAATAAAAACCTGCTTTGTAAATAACAATAGGAATAGAAGGCGGCCCATATTCTCACCCACCTTTTTCTTTTCATGAATTTAATGAATTAGAATGTATGCTATTTGATTTTAAAAATGTACTGAAAAGCTTGGTATCATTCAGAGCCTCTCGATCAGTCATTTTTATGTTATCTGAAGCCAGCATTTCCATTAAAGTGGTACAACATTATGCAGAGTAGAATTTTATAGTAACCTCAGAAAAATGCAAAAATTGGCAGTAGATGAAGGCAAAGGACAGGGCTTACCTTCAGGAACAGAGGGTCTGTCTGTGTTTTTCCAAGAGGCTCTACTGCCATTTGGGGGTGGGTAGTTCACTGGATAGAACTGTTTGCATGTTATGGGGTGTCCACCATTCCGGACCCCTGCCTACTACTAGTATGCCAACTCACAGTCCAGGAGGGGAGAGGAGAGACAGGGATGCATGTACCAAGCTATCATCCAAGACTTCCTGTGGCACCTGATACATGGTAATGCAACTCTATTAAAGTTTATGCACTTTAATGCAAAACGAAATGCTTACAAAGCATAAAATAAAATACCCTCAAAGGCTAGAGCGCATCTTGCATCAAAAGTAACTCACTATAAAAGAACTGAAAACACAGTTTGCAAGTATCAAAACCAGAGAGGACCCCAGTGATTATCGAGTCCAGAGGGTGGAAAACTGTCTCTGTAAAGGGCCTGGGTGTAAACATTCTAGGTTTTGTGGGCCATATGCTCTCTGTTGCAACTACTCAACCTTTGCCTTCGTAGCACAAAGGCTACCCATACCCATATTAATAAAATGGATGGGCATGGCTGTGGTTCAGTGAAGTCTACTGACAACAAAATTTAAATGTTTACATGTTTAAATAAAGACAGGAACCAGTATGACTGATTTATTTTCTTTTCCTCAGGATCCAATGTGGCTCCACACAACACTGTTACTGATCTTGTCACCATTTCCATTTTTGATAATGTGTTCATTCTGAAACTGCTGACTTTAATTTTAATTTTTTATAATATTGCATTGAGTATTAACTTACCTTAATGACTGGGTGTTAGTATCCCCTTAAGTTTTGCCCTGGAGTTAGTGCCTCACTTGCATTGCAAGTTTGGGCCCTGCCTTATGCTCCCAAACTTCCACCCTGTCTCTGTTCTTCCTTGGGCCAGTCTTTTTGTCCATTCTCCCAATGGCTCCATTCCTTGTCAAATTGAGTCCTAGTAACTTAGTTGTACATTTTCTTAGTGGAGGTCATGTCTTGACTCCTTCACCCTTTCACTTGTCCTCCCACTCAAGAGCAACAACAAACCCCTCCTCACACCCCATGTCAGCAATTCTCACCTTCAGATCCTTTGAAGGATCAGCTTCTGCTCCAAGAAGTCTTTTTCTAGAAGATATTCCCAATAAAGAGGACCTCTTTCTAAGAAGGATTCTCCAACAGCTGCTAAGAAAACCGTCCCTGTTTCATCACATACATATAGCAGTGTGCCAGGCACACAGAGGGAAATGCACCAGAGAAGCCTCCCCACCAGGTGATGAAGCCCTGAGGGAAAGGACTTCCAAATCCCACCCTCTAGCACACAGTGGACCCTCAATTAGTATTTATTTATCATACTGAATTGGACAAGTCCTTTCAACTAGATTTTCAGAGTTTGGAGTATTAAGGTGGAAATGAGGAGGCTCAGGGAAGACTGGTTTTATACTCTTAGGGTGAGAGAAAAGCAGTGCTGTTTTGTGGATTTTATTAGTGGAAATGAAATCACTGGGGAAAACTGCCAGTGTGGGCACTGTGGATAGTGCTGGATCCAGAAAATAGAGTAGTCAACACTTGTGCTCTAACTAACTGGTCTATGGTAGGAATATACATGTGTTTTCCCCAATTTTTTTAAATTTTCCAGTATGCTTCTGTTCCACAGGAAGTGAAAGAGCCAGTTCAGAAACAAATTACCACTTTCAGCTAAACCCCCATTTCCCAAATCCCGAGCCTTCCTTTGACCTCTTTATTCAATTTCTCTTAACATACTTAAATCCATTGGAGGGAATTATGAGGGAGACAGATGAGACAGCTCACAAACATTTGTATGCACATTAAAATAAAGAAATTAAATGAAAGATTAATAGGGCAGACAGGTAACCATGTAACGTGATTTCACTTTGAAGCAATTTATTTCCATTCAAACTGTGATAAATAATCACCAAGTGATATAATAATTACCCATTTTCTTGGTGTCGAATGGGATGTGGAAATTATTCTCTGAAGTGAAAACATCCTATGGACCTTCAAAAGGGAATACTGCACATTCAATAAAGCTACAAACCATGACCCCAAAAGAAATTGAATTGGCCTGTTTGTATTCCCATCGCTCCGTCTGAAAAGCATGTTCTCACCCTCTAAGGCAAACTTCCCTTTCTGTTTGATAAAGTCTTGTGATTTGCGACCACAAAAACTCTGAGGACTCCATACATTTTGTGCTTTGGCACTCCCGTGTGAGATCAAGCCCTGCAAAAGATGGTTGCTGAAGAAGGCAGAGTCTAAAGGTCACAGAACATTTCCTCATTTTGGTGGTTAACAACAGTCATTTCTAAATGCCTTCTGGGCTTAAGAATAATTGAATGTATTTTAAAATTAGGTCTTGTTCAGTTAAAAGCAAGACCCCATCTGTAAACATTCATCAGCACCCATTAGAAGGACCTTCCTGGCTGGAGCTCTTTACTGCCCATAAATACAAGGGCTGCCATTGCTTTAGGGCCCCCATGTGCTGGGTGCATGCATGCATCATTTCATATCAGAAACACTGCTGACAAGAGAAGCCAGCAAACAAAGAGGCTGGTGGGAAAAAGCACTGGATTAAGACTGAGAAGACTTGGGTTCTAGTCTTGAACTGGCCCCTTAGTATCAATGCAAACATGAGGAGTTCATCAAAACATCTCTGTACTTCAGGCTTCTCATTTATAATATGGGGATGATGATATATACCTACTTCAACCCATTGGAGAACTATAAAGTGTTGCACAAATTCACTTCAAATTCCTAAATGTTTCATCAAATGCTGACTAAGACTGTGCAAGGCACTTAGGAATAATGAGGAAAGTAAGAAAAAGTCCCCCCACTTCAAGAAACTATCCATGCAGGAGGAAAGAGAAACATGTATAAGCAACTCACTCCAAATAGGAAAGTCTGAGCCTCTCTGGCATTTGCTTAGGCCACCTAACCAGCACTTTTCCTCTCCATTCAGTCATCCTCTTCTTTATTCATTCATTTATTCAACAAAACTTCATTTAGCATTTATGATGGGCCTGGCACTGGGAATACAGAGATGACTCACATTAAATCCCTCAAGGAACTGATGTTCTGGCAAAGAACATACCTTTGCAAAGAATTTTCCAACGTTTTTTAAAATATAGTTTCTTTTCTTTCTTCTTCCTTTTTTTTTAGAAACTGAGTCTCGCTCTGTTGCCCAGGCTGGAGTGCAGTGGCAGGATCACAGCTCACTGCAGACACAAGTTCCTGGGTTCAGGTAGTCCTCTGTCTTAGTCTCCAAAGTATCTAGGACCATGTGCACATACACCACTACATCCAGCTAATTTAAAACAAAATTTTGGTAGAGACAGGGTCTCATTATGTTGTCCAGGCTGGTCTTGAACCCTTGGGCTCAAGGGATCCTCCTGCCTCAGCCTTCCAAAGTGTTGGAATTACAGGCATGAGCCATTATGCCTGGCCAATGGTTTCCTGTTTAATCCCAACACACGTATTTGGAGTAGATATGATTAGCTCCATTTTTAAAATCAGACACTGAAGACCCAGAAAAATGAAGTGACTTGCCAACCCCAGGGAGCTTTCAGTGACAGGGTTGCAACACTGAAACTGTGGCTTTATGACTCAAATCCTGTGCTCCTTCTCATATGTTGTAGATGTCTTCCAGGAGAGAGGCCAGCCTTGAAGTAAGCCATCTTACTAAGACCATGACTCCACCTAACTCTTATGAATTCTTTTCTCTATAGAGCTGGATCTATACTCTGTACCTTCCATCACTGTTTAGGGTGCAGCTGAAATAAATTGCCTTCCCTCCCTCCCTCCTTCCTTCCTCCCTCCCTCCTTCCTTCCTTCCTCCCTCCCTCCCTCCTTCCTTCCTTCCTCCCTCCCTCCTACCTTCTTCCCTCCCTCATTCCTTCCTTCCTTCCTTCCTTCCTTCCTTCCTTCCTTCCTTCCTTCCTTCCTTGTTTCCTTTATTTTTTCGTTCTTTCTCTCCTTCTAAAGCATTTATTGAGCGTCTGCATCTACTATGTGCTGGGCATTATGCTGGGCCCTGAAGATTAAAGGGTGTTAATGACATAGTCCCAGCCTCCTGGAGCTTAATAGCTAGTAAAAGGCCCAGAAAGTACCCAGATAATTTCAATATAGTGTGATAAGTGCTAGGACATAGAGATATAGGATGCAGTAAAAGTCTATATAAAAAGGGCCGGGTGTGGTGGCTCACATCTGTTATCCCAGCACTTTGGGAGGCTGAGGCGGGTGGATCACGAGGTCAGGAGCTTGAGACCAAAAATACAAAACAAAAATTAGTTGGGCGTGGTGGCAGGCACCTGTAATCCCAGCTACTCGGGAGGCTGAGGCAGGAGAATCGCTTGAATCCTGGAGGCAGAGGTTGCAGTGAGCTGAGATCATGCCACTGCACTCCAGCCTGGGTGACAGAGCAAGACTCCATCTCAAAAAAAAAAAAAAAAAAAATTTGTAAAAAGTAATCTAACCTAGCATTCAGGGAGCCAGGGAAGGTTTCACAGAACAGCCAGAAAGAAACCTGAAGAGCCTTTGGCCAGGCCAAAAGGAAGCTAGCATGTTTTGTTGTTGCTGTTGTTGTTGTTTTTTGTTTTTTTATTTTTTCCCAGATGTAGTTTCCCTCTTGGCACCGAGGCTAGAGTGCAGTGGTGAAATCTCAGCTCACTGCAACCTCTGCCTCCCGGGTTCAAGTGATTCTCCTGCCTCAGCCTCCTAAGTAGCTAGGATAACAGGTGCCTGCCACCATGCCCAGCTAATTTTTATATTTTTAGTACAGCTAGGGTTTCTCCATGTTGGTCAGGCTGATCTCGAACTCCTGACCTCAGGTGATCCACCCACCTCGGCCTCCCGAAGTGCTGAGATTACAGGCGTGAGCCACCGCACCTGGCCAAGTTAGCATGTTTTAAGTACGGGGAAGAAAATGGGCAAAGCCTGGGAGGAAAGTGAATGGGAAAATCTGAAGGACCCACAGTTTGTCCAGGGGGAACTGGATAATGGACAGCTAGAGAGAGAAAGTTTCTGTGAGAGAGGAACTCATGAGTCCAGCTGCACAGAGCACTGGTGAGAAATTGAGACTTCATTCTGAGAGCAAGGGGGAGTCCTGGAGGGATTTTCAGCAGAAGGCAAAACTCTCAGATTTGAGCTTTAGTAAAATAATTCTCACTACTCTTTTGAGAATGAGGCCAAACAGAGGAGACTGGAGTTGTAGGGAGGGCTGTGGTAATGTCACAGGTGTGAGATGAGGGTGAACTTGAACTAATGTAGTAGAGGTGGGGATAGACAGAATTGAGAGATACCACTCTTAGGGCTGGTTGCTACTTTCAGTGAGTGCTTGGATCGGTACTGAATGAGCCTACTGGAAACCATATCATGAACAAAACTAACAATATGACTTAGCAAGTCCTTCTGATGAAGCCAGGTATTCAACTAAGAACTTAAATATACTGCCATATTTAAAAAGGAAAACAACTTGATGATAGTGGCACAGTTATTTTTTTATTTCACAAATGCAGATTCCTAAGACCCATTGGAACCTTACTAATCCCATATCTTCAGAGATGATGCCCAGGAATATGCATTCGAGACACAGTGCTCTCAATGTGCACTAAGTTTTTATTGCCACTGTTATGAATTCCAAAGCAAGTGACATTTTTATGCTGGGGAATGGCTTCAATTAATTAAAAAAAATTTTAATTCCAAAAATAACAATTTCAATTAACCTGTGCTGCCTTATGCTTAATGACATATAGATGCCCCAAATAGTAAGGAATACCCCAGTGACAAGTACATATAAAACACTTAGCTGAGAGTGAGACTGACAGGCACTCTTAAGTAGAGATACTACTTTAGAGAAAGGTGTCTTTTGGGGCCTCAAATGGAATAGTCTTGAGATGCAGAGAACAGTCTGGTTGAAGGAAGATGACACACTCAAGATTCAAAGGCAACCCAGGCATTGGGAGGTACCTGAAATACCTTCAAGTCTGAAGATTTTCAAACTGTGTTCCAGAGACCACCAAGCTTCCTTAAATGTTATTTAAAAACAAGGTGGAACCTAAACTTTTAGTGTTGGGGCTTTCCTCACCCAAGTAATTCAACCTTTTAACTGTTTTACATATGGGGTTTGATCTAGAATTCTCTTTGAAGAAAGGGGACAGGAGATTTGGAGAGAAATAAATGAAAGGAATATAGGCAGTCACCAGGTCTAACACACGTTTTGTGAGCATATGTATACCAGGTGGGCTCAGCGTGAGGCAATGGAAGAACTAACATGAATAGGGTTGGGCCTCTGCCTGCATCTGTTAATAATCTTTGGGTTCAAGTAGCAGAAACCAGCACCAACAGACTTAAACAAGTAGCAGGATTTGCTAGATCACTCAGGGTAGCTCTAGGACAGATCAGAGAACTGAATAATCAGACTTCCGGCAGGAAAGAGCCATGAGGCTCTAGGGATCTTGGTGAGAACTCATGGATCAACTCCATATGCCTGTCAGCAGAATGACTTTGCTCTAGCCCAGGTGTCATTCCTCTCAAAAACCAAACACTCTTTGTATTTTTAGTATCCTAAAAAAGCTAGAGTCTGATTTGCCCAGCTTGCATCATGCTTACCTGGGCCAAGGGCATAAGGCTATGGATGGGCTGATGGCAAGGAAGGATGAGTTACACTCCCAGCCAAAGCACATGGCAAGAAGTGGGGTACTTCTCCAATGGCAAAGGGGGTATAGTAACAAAATAAGGTGGAATGGAAGCTGAATAAGCAAAAAGAACAGCTGCCTACTACATCTCCTGCAGAGAAGGGGAGGTTTTGGAGATACATGTGTTTTGATCTGCCCACCAGTGCCGCCACTCTGTGTCTGAAGCCTTCTCCCTAGTAATCCTTCTCTCCTATGTTGTGATATGGATAGATACTCACACGTTCTTGTAGGTTTACCCATCCTGGTCATGGTTGATTGGTCCTGGTCCAGGGATGGCCCATTCTGGGCCGATCAGGGACTCTCCCTGGAATTTTAAAACTTACAGCTATGTCTTTAAGGACTCTTGGTAGCCATTCTTCTCCACATTCAGGAAGCTGACCATGGAGAATTAAGACACAGAGTCAGGAGACAGGGAGAATTGTGGCTTTATTTGAGCCCTTGATTCTAATTGTCCCTGAAGCCAAACTACACCCAGTGGCCCTTGTCACTATGGCATAAGGCAATCTAATATTTTCAAAAGACAAACAAGCAAAACACAATACTTTTTTTTTAACCTTAGTTCAAAGTGGGATTCTGTCATTTTCAACTAAAAGTGTCTTCACCAATAATAAGTGAACACTAAGCTGAACATCGAGGTCATGTGTAGCAAATGCTATCAGAATTATATGATGTTCAGGAGAAACTACCTGGATAATTCTAACAGCTTTTATTTACTGAGCACCTAGCTTGAGTCAACCACGCTAGGTATCTGACATACATTATTTGGTTTAATTTTTGTGTCAGCCCTGCAAGGACATCTTTACCTCCATCTCACAAGAAGAAAGTGAGGCAAGAGAAGTTAAAACACTCACACATTATTGCCCAGCTAGGTGGTGGCAAAACCTGGATTCAAATCTGATCCTAGAACACATTCTCTTTGTCCTGCAGCCAGAAAGCAGAGAGGCACTCTATCCTTTGCAACAATAGACAGTTCCCCCATAGGCTTATCAATTACTATAATCAAGTTGCATCCCTGCTAACTTAGAATATAAAATCTTTCTGGTTTGATTTTGCTGAGTCTAGACCTGATGTTAGTTATCACTTCATTATAGCCCATTATTATTTAGGAAGTTGCTGGGAAGTTAAGTTTGCAAACATATTTCAATAGTACCTCAACTCCTCAGGCCACCAGACTGTTGCATTTCTCACAGTGTGCAGTTTTTACAACTCTCTTTTGTCCATTAGGGTAAGAATTTATAAGCCTGACACCTTGGCCAGGGAACTGTGCATCACTATTTCTGAGTTAGGGCCCTTCTGGGAGAGTGGTGTGTGCGGCAGAATGCTTTATTTGTGTAGTGGGTGGGGGTGCATGTTATTTGTAGTCAAGATGATATCAATACAATAGCCCAAGTCTTCTCTGCAAATTCAGATGGCACCCTAGCATAGGAGAAACAGTGTGTCTGAAGTCAAGAGAAGCTAGAATTTCTTCCAGACTCTGCTTCCACATAGCTGTGTAATCTCGGGCAAGTTACTTCTCCTCTCTGGGGCACATCTGGCCACAAATCAAATAAGAATGTTGTTCTAGATCATTCTGTCCCATTGAACCTTCTCCATGAAATGCTAGAGCAGCACAAGATGTTCTGTGAAAAAGGATTTTGGGACTCAAGTAAACTTGAGAAAAGCCACATTAAAGCTAAATTGATTTTATTACTGACTTTTCTAGAGACTTGAATATGCTATTTGCTCATGATCTCTCTGCATGCAGTATTGTCCAGATTATTATTTTTTAATAAAGAGATTTGAGCTTTTCTCCAAGAGCAACTTTTAGCATTCCACAGCACATGGTGTTTACTTGGAACACATTTTGGGAAATGTTGGATCAGAGAATGATGAAATGGCTTTCTTTGTTCTTTTTCTTTGTACCACAGTAAGTCCTGTTCTCACATCACTATGCCTGCTGCTCTTATCTGAGTTCTATCCCTTTTGTTCCATCCTAGATCTATCCACTTGTCTCCACTTCCTCTGTGGCCACCCTAATCGAAGCCACAACTATCAACATCATTCTCTCTCTCTCTCAGCTGCAAACCGCCCTCCATGGTCCCCTTCTTGCTCTTACTATAATCCTTTCTCCACAAAGTAGCCAGAAGTTTAGTTTTTAGAAAGTTGTACCAGTTCCTTGATGGCTTAAGATGCTACAGTAATGATCTACTGCACTTAGATTGAATCCAAAAGCCTTATAATGGCCTACAAGGCCTTACACAAACCTTGACCCACACTATCCCTCCGACTCTGTCATGTCACTTGCACCCTTTCTCCCTATCCCCCAGTGGCAATGCCTTGGCACCTACTATTTCCTCTGTCCAGCATTCTCCACCCTCAGGCCCTCATGTCACTGTCACCCTGCAGGTCTCAGCTCAGGCATTATCTCCTTAAGAAGCCTGGTCCTGACCACTCCAACTGGAGGAGCCCCTCCAACTCCCACTCACCCTTTTACTCATTCCAGTTGGAAAGTATTTCCTCACATATGTGTTAACTTATTTATTGCCTCCCTCCTGTCCTGAAGAATGAAAGTTTCTTAAGAGCAACGACATTGTCTGCCTTGTTCAGAGCCATATCCAAAGAACAGTGCCAAGTATAAAATAGGCATTCAATAAATATCTTTTTAAATAACTGCATGAATAGATGTTTCGCCAATTAAACTATTAGTTCTTTGAAAGCACAGACTATGTTTTATACTCTTTTAACTCCCAGCTGTGTAATCCCAAACCTTTCTGAGACTATTTTGTCTCCTGTACAATGGAGATAATGAAAGGCACCTCACAGATGCATATCAAAGATTAAATGAAACTTTCAATACATTCCTAGCAAAAAATGTTGGGCACATAAAGCACATGGATGACAGTTTGATTTCTGTGTCATTCTCCATGGAATCCAGAGTTCCTAATTAGTGCTCAGCACATAGTAGGCACTCAATAATTGTTTCCTAAGTGAATCATGAATGAAAATATCATGAATCATTTCCTAAAAGTCCTTCAGCAGGGCATATTTATGAAGCCTCACCTACATGCTCCCAAAGTCTGCCTTGATCATGACAAGTGGGTGGTGTGATGTAAATACGATGCCCCACACAGAAAATGGAAGCCTCTGGAAGGTTGTGGGGACACTCTTCCCTGAAGATTTTAAAGATAAAGAAAATCCACAGCCCTGAGACACAATGCTTCCTGTGAGAAGATGAATGGAAGGAATGTTGATTGAATTCTTGCTAAGTGGCAGTCACCATGTTGGGCATACAAGAAGAGTAAGACACACAGGTTTTCTGTCCTTACAGATCCTGCAGCCCAGTGGGAGAAACAGACAAACAAGCAATTTAGAGCAGTAGGGTGAGGGCTGCAAAGGGATCGTGGCACAGAGAGGGTGCCAGAAAGAGGCATAAGAAGTCAGGAAATGCTTCCTGGAAGACATGACGCCCAGACTGAGTGGAGATTGGGGAGGGTTTTGCAAGGAGATGAGATGATGGGTAGGATTCTGGCCAGACAGGACCAAGCTGTTGATTGGTTGGAGGGTGCATGGGAGAGGGATATGTTAAAGATGGCACCAAGGATTGTGGTTTGGGCAACCTGGTGGCTCATGATGCCCAGGTGAATGGTGTGATTCCCAAATTCCTCCACCGGCTGACACAGGCCTGCATCATTTGCCATTAGCAAACTTCGTATTCCTCCAAGTTCCAGCTTTTCAGCTGCATCTTCCACTCTTCCATCATAAAAGTATCTGTTGTCAAAAGCTGAGGCACAAATGGCAAAAAAAAAACCAAACTTCTATGTAATGAGAGTGTGTGTATGAGTGTGAGCATGTGTTTGTGTACTGGAATCCCTAGAAGGTTTTTGTAAACGAAGAGCTAACTTCAATGACCCTATTGTGGTAATTAACACACTCCCTAAGCAGACTGTGCTGCTGCAGGAAAGATAAGCTGAGCTCAAATAGGGGCAGATTTGATGCCAGGAAATTTGTGCAGTGTTTGGAAAGTACAGAAGGTCCTTGAAGTACAGGGAGCATCTGCAGAGAGGAAGGTTGTTTTCAGTAGGAGTTTTGTGTACAGCTTTGGAGCTCACAAAGCACTTTCACAGTCATGATTTTATTTAATCTCCTAAGCATTATAACTGTTCTTGATGAAAGTATTTGAATAATATAAGAAGGTGACACCCCCCGCCCCCACCGCCAAATTGAGAGACATAATATTGCTCTCTTAAAAGTTAATTTCTGGCCAGGTGCAGTGGCTCACACCTATAATCCCAGCACTTTGGGAAGTCCAGGTGGGCGGATCACTTGAGGTCAGGAGTTCGAGACAAGCCTGGCCAACATAGTGAAACCCTGTAACTACTCAAGTACAAAAAAAAAAAAAAATTAGCTGGGCGTGGTGGCACACACCTGTAATCCCAGCTACTCAGGAGGCTGAGGCAGGAGAATCACTTGAACTTAGGAGGCAGTGGAGGTTGCAGGGAGCTGAGATCAAGCCACTGCACTCCAGCCTGGGTGACAGAGTGAGACTCCATCTCAAAAAAAAAAAAAGAAAAAAAAGTTAATTTTCACTTCATCATTAATGGTAGGTAACCATATGTAGAGCCTCCTGAAGGAGAAAGAAATGGCTTCCTATCCATTCCCATCCATACGCAGGAAGGATTATCTAATCCAGAACAAAAAAAAGTTGGCAAGTATCCTTTGGATAATGCCGAGAGATAGCTAGAGATAACCAACCCTGGCATTCCAGTCTCATTGCCAGGACGTTCCTAATGTGGAGATGGATATACAACAGGGGTCATCAAACTATGGCCCACAGGCCAAATCTGGCTTCCTGTAAAGTTTTATTGGAGTACAATTATGCCCATTTTTTTATGTAGTGTCTATGGCTGCTTATACAAAACAATGGCAGAGTAGAGTAATTGCAACAGAGATTATAAAGCCACAAAGTGTAAAATATATACTATTGACCCTTTGCTGACCCTGACGTAGAATATTTTACAGCAGCAGAAAATGCAAAGACTTTGCCAACACCTGTTCTTAATCCTCTTCTCCCTGGTCATCCCCTATAGTAGGCAAGGCTGATATTTAATCAGTGTGTACTGTTACAAATGTGCCAGTTGCTCATGGTTGGCATCCCTTGTGATTGGATTATGTCTGTGCCCCCCAACCCATTTGTTAAAAAAATTACTATCACTCCAATGATAGAAGCTAGAAAGTTAAATTACTCAGTTTGTCAACCTGCCGTGAAGTTAACTGTGACCAGGTGACACAGTTTTAAATAATTAAATGGAAGCAGAAGTTTGCTGAAAAAATTCTAAGAAAGCTTTAGCTTTAGCTTTTTCTCCTTCCTTCCTGGAAAGTAATACAATGCCTGGCACTGAGGCAGCCACTTTGTGAATAAGAAGTAGAATGATAGAAAGAGCCTATGTTCCTGGAAGCATCTTTGAACAATTAAATCAATGCTAACAACTACCTATATCTGGACTTCTTCTTAGGTGAGGAAAAGAAAAGCACTATTTGTTTAAGCCACTATAAATTCAGAGTTTATGATTTGTTGCTACACACATTCCTAACTGATACAGTAGCCAAGGGCCTTAGGTATTCTGGGCTCCACTAGCAAATCCATCCCTATAGTGGATAGATTTCAAGTGCTCATCAAGTGCTTCCAATATACTTCCTTGATCTTCTTCAATGTTTACCATATATCTTTTAAATAGAATTCACCTGATGAGTGCGCTGTGAGTTGGAGATAGCAATTCTAGTCCTGGTTCTGCCACTGACGGGCTCTTTGTCCCTGAGCATCCCTCTTGCACTCTCTAGATTTTCCATTTCTTCCTCTGTAAAATAAAGAAGCTAGACTTCAATCTCTATTCTTTCTTCCTAGTTTTTCATTCTATAATTCAGTTAATTCTGAAACAGCATACAGAAAGAATAACGTAATAGCTGCAAGCGAGCACTAAAATATACTATGAGCTTGCTAGCTGCCAGGGCAAAAAAGAAAATAATGATGACATAACTCATTTTTTGATTAAAAAATACAAGTTACACAAGGGATAGTTCTCATTGGCACAAAATCCTAAATGCCTTTATAAAGAAGATAAAGGACAACCTAACAGGTATTGTCTTTGCGAGTGGACTTCTAAGCCTTCTTTTCAGAAAGCCTAAAAAGAGCAGAGTCAATGCTGGCATACTCATTTGCTCCTCAAAAATGGTCTGTTCATCTATTGGTGAATATTAATAGCTCATATGTTACAGTGTTGTTTTTTCCACTCACACAAATATGATGAGTATCATTTACTAAGCAATCTCAGTAATTAGTACACACCAGATATTTCAATTTGCCTCTCCCAAAGCTCAGAGGCTTCCCTTCCTACCAAAAGAAACGTGTTGGCTGTACTAGTAAGTTACTTATATGTGCCCAGTACTTTATAATTAACAAAGTGTCTTACTCTACGTTGCATTTGGTCTTCAGAACAATATGTGAGAGGCAGAATCAGAATAATTATTCCATGTTGCAAATGATAAACAGGCTCAAAAAGCTTAAGTGATAAGATACGGTGGCCCATATCAGGTTCAGGAATGACCTAATTCCATCTGGCTCCATGCCTGAAGCTCCTGCAGCAAACACTACCACCTATTTCCACACCAGGTATTGCTTGTGTCCAAATCCTGGCACTTCTGTCAGGGACCTATTCATTGCGTGGCTTCAAACCAGCAGCTCCACTCCACTTTCTTTCTGTTTCTGTCACTGACACACAGAATCAATGAAGCATCGACATATTATCTCAAATATACAGTCCTGAAGGCAAGTTTGATGCCTTATAATAGCCTTGTTATGGCTGATTAAAAAAAAAATTAAGATTAGAAACAGGAAAATGAAACAAGTAAAAGATATGAATTGAGTCTTGTTTTGCAGAATCAATAAAGGATAGTCATGCTTCACTGTGTGCTTCAACATCTGAGGCTGACCCTGAAGACCAGATACCAGGCCTCGTTATTTTTTTTCTGGACCGGGTGGGAGTACAGGCGTTCTTCTTCTTCTTCCTCTTCCTCCTCCTCTTCTTCCTCCTCCTCCTCCTCCTTTCTTCTTCTTCTTCTTCTTCTTCTTCTTCTTCTTCTTCTTCTTCTTTTCTTCTTCTCTTCCTCTTCTTCTTCTTCATCTTCTTCTTCTCCTCCTCCTCCTACTCCTCTTCTTCTTCTTCTTCTTCTTTCTTTTTCTTTTGTGTATTTAGTAGAGATGGGGTTTCACCATGTTAGCCAGCATGATCTCGATCTCCTGACCTCGTGATCCACCTGTCTCGGCCTCCCAAAGTGCTGAGACTACAGGCATGAGCCACTGCGCCTGGCCACAGGCGTTGTTCTTTCTGTGGGGGGCAAGATCTCACTCTGTCACCCAGGCTGGAGGGCTGCAGTGGTCCAGTCATGGCTCACTATAGCCTCGACTTCCCAGGCTCAAGTGATCTCCTACCTCAGCCTCCTGAGTAGCTGGGATCACACACATGTGCCACCATGCTGGGCTAACATTATTTTTTTTAATGTTTTGTAGAGACAATGTCTCCTTACATTGCCCAGGCTGGTCTTGAACTCCTGGACTCAAGCAATCCTCTTGCCTTGGCCGTCCAAAGTGCTGGAATTACAGGAGTGAGCCACCGTACCCGGTCAGGCCTTGTTCTTGTCTTGTAGATCAATGTTCTCAGACTTCCTCATTCACTCACTCACTCACTCACTCATTCAGTAACACAGGAGTAGAGATGACCCAGACATTTGTCAGAATAGGCTATAGTGCATTTAGCTTAAGAGCAAAGACTTGGGAGGTGGAGTTAAAATCATCTCTCTATGCTTTGACTTCCCCATCTTTAATAATAGTCATACTAGATAATACTTATAGGTGATAACTACATGATGCCAGGTGCTATTCTAGGTCATATATAAACATATATATAGCCTATACATATATATGTATACACATACACACATATATAGGCTATACATACATATATATCCATGCCTAAAGCTCCTGTAGCAATACATATATAAGTGAGGGTGTGTGTGTGTCTGTGTATATATATATATTATATATATATATCTCTCTCCTTATAACCTCATTTAATCCTCATAACCAAAATGAAGTAGGAACTATTTTTATCCTCTTTTTACAGATGAGGCACCAAGAGGTAAAGAAAAATTGACAAAGACCACATACCTAGGAAATAGCCATGCTGGGCAGTACAGCTCCAGAACCCATGCCCATAACCACTACATGATATAGCCTGTACACCAGTGCTGTCCATTCGAAGTTTCTGCTCTCATGGAAATGTTCCATCCAATAAGCTAGCCACTAGGCACATGTGACTAGTCCAATACTAGCCATTAGCCATACATAGCTATCAAGCTCTTGATACTACCATCAAAAAGCTAAATTTCTTATAAGCTTTTATACACTTGTGCAGTAGATGTTTGCAAACTGCTCAGTACAGTACCTGGCATTTAATAGGCACTCAATCTGTGTGAACTACTATTTTAATAGTAGTAAGCATTTAACAAATGTTTATCTGCAATCTCTTGTCTGAATTATAAAATCCAAAGAGCTCTGGAAATCAAATTGTGTGTGTGTGCATGTGTGTGTGCATGTATGTGTGTGTATGTGTGTGTGTGTGTGTGTGTGTGTGCTTAACTCAATTTGGCAGCAAAATGTAAGCTGGCCTGAAGTAATTTGGTGGCACAAACTGACATGAACTGACAGAATGCTACTTACAGTGTTATGCATCCTACATTATTTATTGTATGTTTTACAGCAGAGATATTAATTTATTTAATTGTGGGTGCTGCCCCAAGCCCAGCAGGGGGTGTTATGTAATAAGTAATATATGTATCCTGTTGTCTTTCTCAGAGCTGAATCGTTCTACATTTCTAAAACACATCTAGCCCCTAAGGTTTCAAATAGGGAATCATGGACCTGCATTTACATTTTTATACCAGGCTAGCTATGATGGACAGAGCAGAGAAAACAGGGCCTGACCTGGAAACCTGAGTCCACACTTGTTGCTCTTGGAGAGGAAAGCAGGCCTTCTCCAGGCAAGCTGGAGCAGAGAAATAGCCAGAGCTGCCCTAGGTCGGGCGCAGAGAGGCCGGACAACAGGACAGCAGAGCATCCATGACAGCTCTCTTCCTGGGGCAGCCACGTTTCCAATCACTGCTTTATGAATCTATTCAATAAGTTTATTTAAATAGTCCTGCAGGGAAAGGGACATGATGCTCCTATTTATTTAGTAAGTTCATTATCATAGATGCACTTGTGGGACTCTAGATTGATGCTACACACAACTAGCTGCTCCCCTGTGCAGATCCAGGCTCTGCTCCCTCTCACCTTCCTTCTCACCCTACCCCCAAGTTCCAAAATTTGGAAAAGTGGATCTGCCTTCCAAATAGTTCTCTCCATCCTGATTGATGGTCCCAGGGCCTGAAATGTCCTTTACTGGCCTTGTCTTTTGTGATGAGGCATTTTGTCCTGTAGAGATATCAACTTGAAAGGTAATGTAGTGAGGTGGAATCTGGACTTCCTGTGTGGTTTGGGGTAAATCACTTAGACTCTCTGAGTCACGATTTGCTCACTCCAAAAGAGTAGCAAGCAATATCCCTTCAAAGGGTTTTGGGAGGAATAAATAATGACCTCAAAGTGCCCTGGAAAAGCACAGGACACTGGAAGACACCCCATTGAGGGGTAGTTGATAGATCTAAGCCCCCTCTCAGTGTTCCCTGTTTCTGTACAAATGTAGTTATCATCTTTCATTACGACAAAGAAGAGAAAGCATGAGTTTGGAGTAAGCCTGGCCTGGATTCTATTCTCAGTTAGGGGACCTTATATCAAGCTTATTACCCCTGTGAACCTCAGTTTCCACATCTGTACATGGGAATAATGTTTACCTCTTATGCCAAAACCCTTAAGAAACCAAAGGGATACCAACATACCTAGAGAACCCTGCACAATGTCTGGCTCACGGAAGATGCTTCCTTCCCTTATCCACCCTTCCCTTCTTCTAACGAGGCAATGGCACTAAAAGACTATGGCATTTTCCTCCCAACTTTAGCTGCCTAATAATTCCTAACTAAGAATGACAGAATTCAATACCAAAATCAATGAAAAAGAACCATGTGTCCCTTTTTAATCAAAATCTAAAATGAGGTAGCCCTCGCCTGTGGCCACATCAAAGCATAAGTGAGAGAAGAAGCAATGGAAAAGGGTACTTTGCATTTACCTTCTTTGGAGAAGCAGGAGCCAGGCAAAGTTGGACTCTGTCTTTAATGACAGGATATAATTCCAGTTTCACAACTTAATTATGACTGGATGAAAAGGACAGCATGAAAAACTAGGTGTAGGATAGGGAGTTTCATCTCGTTAGGTTCACTGACACCTCATTAGGAACTTTGAAAAACATTCTGCTTCCAGGCAATTTTGCTACTATCTCGATTTTTTCCCACATTTATCTGGCTACATTTATTTGACTTGACACAAGTAGGAAAATGGGAGCTTTGATTTTTTTTCCCAGGTCATCAACTAGCACTTCTATTTCTCCACTTCAAGCCACAACATTCTTTTTCAGGTTATGATCATCAAGATACCAGAGGATTGGAGCTGCCAGAGTAACCTTCCAAAACATGAGCTGGACCATGTCATGCCCTATGCCAAATCTTTAATGGTTTCTCACTGTCCATACACAGTAGCATGGTGTGCAAGTACTACCTACTTTTCAGACATCATTTCCTACCTCCTTCTTCCAAAATGTCTATTCTGACTGTAACAGGGCTGCTTAACATTCTTCCCCCAGGCCCAAGAGAAAATCTTATGATGTTTATGATATTCCCATCTTCTTTCTCCATTTCCCCTATCACCTACGAAAATATCATTTCTCCTGTAGGTTCAAGTCAAAGATTCAGTTCTCTCTCAAAATTTGCTTGATTTTCCCAATCAGAATACACCCCTCACTCGTTCTTAGTACTGCCAGCATGAGGATCATCTGCACTGGGACATCCTGTCGTGAATGCTGGCCAATACTTCATGTCTGCCTGACCTACCCAACTGTGAGCCCTACCATTGTTAACTTTCTGTTCTGTTAGTGCAACACACTACACCGGTGTGTCCCAGTCAGTTCTGAGATGTGTCAGAAGCAGTTGTTACCTCTAAGATGCCAAGCATGGAATGTACATGTATATTTTGAAATATATATATATAGAAATAAATATATATATATATGGAGAGAGAGAAAAATTAAAGGGTTGAGAAGTTCCTCTCTATAGCACCAAGTCAAGTCATGTAACAATATGATAAATACATGGAAGACAAATGGGACTGTTCTTGATCATGCTCTGAGGCCTGGGATCCTTTCACTTGACTTCGATGTCCAGCACTGTTCATTGTACCATACCATGGACAAAACAGAAAAAGTCTGGCAACATCTGGAACCAAAGAGAATGTCTTAGTATCTTAAGCACTATGCACAGTTTGTTTATTTGGAGATATTGCCATCGTTGCATTAACATTGCATGTTAAACTGACTGTGGACCCTAATTAATTGTTGCAACATGGCAAAGGGATTTGGAGTTAGTAGATGTGGGTCTAATTTCCTGCAAATTTGCTGTCTCAAAATAGCAGGATGACTTTGGGTAAGTCCTTTCTTTGAGCCTCCTTTTCCTCAACTTTAAAGCAATAAACTTTAAAATATAGAGCAACTCCCACCTTGCAGCTTTGTTACATGGATCAAATGAGACGATGTATATGGAAAAGGGTTGTGTAAATCACAAAGCCTTATAGCAACGGGAGTTAGTAGTTATTGGTACTAGGAGTTAGCCAAGGGTAAAGTGCATCCTCACAACTGGGTTCTTTGTTGTAAAAAAAAAAAAAAAAAAAAAAAAAGGAATTTTCACACCACAGTAAAGAGAATAGGTTTTGGAGGCTGACCACCTTGTGTCCAAGAATTGGCCCCATCACTTCCTCACTAGGTGATGTTGAAAAAGTCACATAACCTTTCTGAGCTTCATGTCTTTGTATAGGAAAGGGTGGTGACAGGGCTTTTGTGATTATTATTAAAAATTAACACATTTCTGAAGGATAGAGACATATACATGATAAATCACAGCACAACCGTTTAAATATTTTACCAATTATTGCACTAAGGAAGAAATAAGTTTCATCCATGAGCTGGGTTTAGAGAATGAGTACGAGCTTCCTAGGAAGAGAAGGCAGGAGAAGAATGTGTCAGGAAAAAAAGAACAGTAAGTGGCAGAAGTGACAAAGTCCTGAAATCTAATTTATCTTCATTCTGCTTCCCTATAAATAAAATAGGAATAGAAATGTCTTCCTTTCTTCCATTTTTCTGAGATATTCTGAAAATGAATAAGATCCAGTCTTTGTTACACAATTCACCCCTCCCTAGAGCTGGCCCCTGATTGGTGACTACAAGGGCAAGTAATCGCCTGACAGCATTTAGGCCCATGGGAGAGGAAAGACTCCATAGGATGGGACAGTTCCTATCATTCTTCCCACTGTCCCCAGCTGTGTTTCCCAAAGTGGATTAGGATGTGTCAAAACATTGAGAACGATAGGGTACAGAAGCCCTGTGGTCTCGTTGTCTGTCAGAGTCTTCCTGGGGCACATTTTCCTAAGTCCTTATTCCATCTGAAAGCATCTTTAAATCCAGAGCTGCAGATAGAATGATAAACTACATAGCAGAATTTTCCAATTGGTGATGGGGGCAGGGGTTAGAGGGAGATGAATAATAGCTAAGTAGGTCAAAAGAAAACTATTTTGGGAGCATCCTTCTTCTTTTATCAAAATGAAAACAGTTTACCTTGATGAAGCTCCCAAATTTTAGGCAGCCTTGTAATTTACCTTCTATAGAAGATATAGTTCCCCTTTGTTCTGTGAAATCACACAGTGCTGAGTAACAAGACTTGCTTAGGGCCCCGGTGTGCCCTTACTAGCTGTCCAATCTCCAGGCCTTTAGCATGTCTGATCCCCAAATTTCCCATCTGGTAAATAAAGAAATTTGACTGATCAATTTGTTATGTCTCTTCTGGCTCTGTTCATAAACAAAGTCTTATTCAATTCATGTCTGAGACTCTGTGCCCAGTACTGGGCAAAGGGAAAGAATCACTTATAAGACCCAGGCTTTGCAGTTATGTATGTGAGAGGAAGACAGAGGTTTGGCAGACACCAAATATCTACATGTATAACAGATGTGCTAGATTATTAACAAACGTGGTCTCATTTTAAACATCATATTGGCTCTGTGAAGTGTGGGAGTATGTGGGGTTGATAACTACCTGCTTTTATATGTCCAAGTCCAGAACCAGTTGAGAGATGAATACAAAAGTCAGACAGATAGAGAACAGACTCTCAGCTTAATTACTGATAAAACCTGAGTTGGAGAAAATGCTAGCTTGTAACCAGAATCAAGCTTTCCCCTCCTATGACTACCTTGAAAAGGGACCATCTTCATAAAGGCAAGTAAATAATGCATGTGTCCTGAAATCAAACAGATGCAAGATAGATCTCCCAGGGCTGAACGTTGGGATGGTTCCTTCACTCAAACTCAGTAAGCAGGTAAGGCCCTCCTCAGTCCTATGAGAGGCACGCAGGAGCAAGTGAAGAGAGAGAGAAGGAGTTTTTTGCTCCTACTTTTCCTTTCCCGGGGAAGGAATGGACGATTCTCCTTCTATGAGAATGTGGCCCTTCATACAAAATAAGCAGCCCTCCAAAACTATGATTAACCACATTTACAGAAGCTCAGTGAGGTCAAACTACCCAAGGTGACTCAGTCAGTAAGAAGCAGGGCCAGGGTCAGTACTCATGTCTGCCAAACTCTTTTCTCTTCCCACTGTACTGCATTAAGCCATGTACAAATACACACACACACATACAACTTTGGTGCAAGACAGTCAGTGTCATAAGAATCATATGAATTGTAGAAATGACATAGACTATTTTAAAATCATGTAGTGTAAACATATAGGTTTTCATAGTAACTTGTCATCTCAGCATCTCAGTTACTGTGAATATACACATGTATATAAATGTTTGAGTACGTGTGTGTGTATGTTTATCTGGTATCATCCTATAGCAGTAGATTTGGGATGCACGTGGAATAAAATAGTTGCTATCAGATTATATATATCATCTTAGATTATATATATATATCTCCCAAGACCTTATTTACCCAGACTCATGAACTCAAACAAAGATGGTCAATTATAGATTTAAGCACTAGCACTTTAAATAGTTATTATTAGAAAATAATGCTCTTTTACAATATGTTATTTTCAGCCCTGTTTCCTTAAATATAGTGTACAAAGTCAAGTCATCATTTTCAATATTGGCGGCTACCCTGGGCTGTATTCAGTAATGATTTATGGGCTGTATGTGTCAGGGGAAAAATGAGCTGCCTGTGTCTGCATGACTGTGCTTTGCCAGGACACTGATCTACCTAAATTATTTTACGTATAATAATATTTTGATATCTGCTTTTCTATTTGCATATTTGTGATGAATTATAAGTAATGAGCTAGATACAAAGGCCACCAGAGAAATGATTAAATACTAGGATGCATGATTTCTCTTAGAGTCTCCTCATATTTTATACAAGGAAGGAGTCTAGCATAGCAGGTTAAGAATGTGGATTGTGGAGTCAGTGAGAGCTGTCACCTCTTAGCTGTGTGTCGTTAGGCAAGTGTCTTTGCATTTCTGAGACTTATTTTCCTTATATATAAAACAAGCATTATGATGTCACATTCCTCATAGGAGAGCATTCTGAAGGTTAAGTGAGATCACATACATAAAACAATTAGCAATGTCCCCAGTACATGCTAAGTAGTTAGAAAGAGCATGGTAACTGCTATAGTATGAAGCAAACAACATGGCGGCAAGAGATCTGGTTCTAGGCTCTGCTTGTCATTGTCTATTATGATTATTGTTGTTGTCATTGTTATTATTATATTTGATCAAGGGGGATTCAAGGTCTGATTTTCTAACTTTTCTGGGATGTATGTGGTAACAACAGATAGAAATTATAAATTAAAATAAAATAAAGCATTTTACTAGGAGCTTGGGTTGCATGAAATATTAATTCGCTGAAGAAGCATTTAAAAGAAAATTCAGTGGTCTTGAAACACAGCACAGAGGTTCAGCAGGATTAGGCATGAGTTCATTGTGTGGGATGGCTTTACTAACTTGTTTCTTTATTTGCACAATGTAAAAAACATAAATTTTGGTTCGGTTGCATTTAAAATTCAGCAAATTTTATCTTAGTTTAGTCCAATTTTTAGTTAATATAAGTTCCTTTCATTCATTTAAGAAATCCGAGTACAATAATAGTGCTAATACTATTAATAACAATAGTCATAATATTTATTTATCACTTTACACTTTTTCTTTTTTTTTTTGAGACAGGATCTCCCTGTGTCACCCAGGCTAGAGTGCAGTGTTGCAATCACAGCTCATTGCAGCCTCGACCTCCCAGTCTCAAGTTTTCTTCTCACCTCAGCCTCCCAAGTAGCTGGGACTACAGGAGCATGCCACTATGCTTGGATACTTTTTTAAAAAATGTTTTGTGGAGACAAGGTGCCACTATGTTGCCCAGGCTGGTCTTGAACTCCTAGGCTCAAACAATCCTCCTGTCTCAGCCTTCCAATGTGTTGGGATTACAGGCATGAGCCACCAGGCCCAGCCTCACCTTACACTTTTTATGGGACATTTAAAGGCATTCTCTTCTGCTGATCACTATCAGGTACAATCAGCTCATTTTATGGATAGGAATACCCGAAAGGTAAAGAAAGACAGAGAGGCGCGACTGGTTATGACAATATCACTCCACTCATGCTTTGGGGTGGAGGAGGTCAATAAACAACCTAAAAGCTCTATGACTGGCCCCAGGAGGAAGGAGAAGGGGACAGGCTGTTACCACGGAGGAGCCAGAGGAAGGGAGCAGGCAGGGGATTTCACTAAACACTGGACTCCATTATCTAAGACCCCTTCCATCCTCTAACATTCTGTCTCTATGAAAAAGAGCTTTCAAGCATCAAACTTATTTGGTCCTAGAATAAAGTCAGTCTGACCTTTTCTCACAGAATGTGCTATCCAAAAAGAAAAGGCCTCAGAGAACCCACTTGGCATGGTTGCCCTGCTGTACCCCTTTGCTTAACCAGAGCCAAGATTCCTGTCGGGGTAACAGGAAATGAAGAAGGGAACACACCAGCCCCTCAATACTTCTCGGCCTCCCCAGGAAGCCAGTTCCCCCAGGGCTCTCTGCAGCCCGGGGTAGGGGGAAATCCTTTGAGGTTCAGCTTGAACCCATGAGCCTTCTGGAACATTGAGAAAGAAACACATAGCAGTTGCATGACTCCTCATTCAGAAGGGGCCAATTTTTTTCAAAACGTTGGTCTGAAAAGTAGATTGTCTTGCTCATACAGCCAGGGATCTCTGAGAATCCGCCTTTGGTCTGCGTGAGATGAAACATCTCGATCTATTAACTGCCACCCCTGAAGGAGCATCTCGTTCCTTGTTTTCTCCCTAGCAGGGCCTAGTTGACAGGGTAACATATACAGGATTCTGTGCTCCTCTGAGAATCCCCCTTCTACATGTGGGAGAGATCCAGCCTCACCAGGATGCTGTCTGGATGAGGCTCCCATGTAGACTCCTGGGTAAACTGTCCTGGCTGGTCTGTAGCCTAATAGGAGACTGAAGTAGCAGGTTGCACCCTGGATAACAGCACAATTAAAGTGAATTAACATAACCCAGATATCAGCTCTGACTTTAATAACCCTTTAATAGTGTTAGCTCAATTGTGTGACCCTCAATTCAAAATTCTGAGATTTCTTTTGTACATTCCCATGAGCTTATACTCTCTTGGGCATATCTGTATTTACATAGAAAAAGTTGACAGATCATTATCAGTTATTTCTTAAAACCTGAATGTTTCTCTGTCCCCTTCTTCCATTTCTGATTTGGGCATCAAAGCTGCTATGGTTCTGGAAGTGGCCTAGTTTGGCACACAATGTTCTGGTTGCACAATGACTTTTTTAGGCTCAACACTTGCTTTTTCCCCACCATGCATCTTATACCCCTGCCTAGTTAACACTGTGCTATTTTATGGCAGAGGCTCCACTTCCTTTACTTACTGTCTTCTTCACCTGGCTAACTCCTATTCATCCCTCAAAACGTCACTCAGGAATCGCCCTCTCTGGGACTCCCTAGCTAATGCCTGATCTGATCTGTCTGGTTTGGATGCCCCTCCTTGGAGATCCTGCTCTCTGGGTTATCTTTCATAACCTCTGTCATGGGGTCTTATAGCCATTTGCTTAACTGTCTGAATCCTATCTTCATCTCTAAGCTCCTTGAAGATGGGGACCCTGTCTTGTCTCTCTACCTGCCAACAGATTTCCAGGGCCTGAGTATACTAAATGTTTCTTTCACTGATTCATTTATTTAGTAATTGATCAACAAGTTGATTGATCTCTTTTAGTTGCTCAGACCTTTTATCCTAATCTAAGGCTCTCACTTGTTTTTTGAATAGATGAAGTCACCAGACAAATGAGAAACCTCCAAGTAAGCATAGGTCCACTCTGTGAAGTTTCCAAGTGTTCTTTGATCATTTACACTTGGCAGCCAGGTATTGCAGAAGGATGGCCAGCTTGGTGGCATCAGTGAATGCAATTTTCCTTCACAGGGCTTGTAATGAGCAACATTGCCAATTTAATCTTTGGGGCCTGTCAATTCCTCCTTTCTTCATGCTCTGCTCTTCTTTTCAGGCTTACTTTCCCACCCACAAGGCACACAGGACCTGTATCCTCAATGGTCTTCTCAGAACCTTGGCGCTCTGATTATAGCTCCATGACTAACTAATTAGCTGTGTGACCCTTGGCACACCATTTTCCCTGTTTGAGCCTCATTTTCTTTAGTTGTCAAATAAAGTATTTTCTTAGTCCATTTGTAGTGTTATAATATTTTAGATGGGTAATTTATAAATAACAGACATGTATTTCTCACAGTTCTGAATGTTGGGAAGTCCAAGATCAAAGCACCAACAGATCTGGCATCTGGTGAAGGCTTGCTCTCTGCTTCCAAGATGGTGCCTCTTGCTGCATCCTCACATGGAAAAAAAAAAAAAAGCTTTGTATCTTCACATGCTGGGAGAAATGAAAGGGCCAGGTAGCTATTTGAAGCTTCTTTTATATGGCAACAATCCCATACATGAGGAAAGATCCTTTGTCACCTAATCACATTTCAAAGGCCCCACCTCTTATTACCAGTACCTTGGGGTTTAAGTTCCAACATACGAATTGTATTAGTCCATTCTCCCACTACGATAAAGACATACTTGAGACTGGGTGATTTATTAAAAAAAAAAAAAAAAAAAGAAGTTTAATCAGCTCATGGTTCTGCAGGCTGTACAGGCGTCTTCTTCTGGGGAGGCCTCAGGAAACTTACAATCATGGCAGAAGGTGAAGGAGAAGCAGGCACATCTTCACATGTGGAGATCACATCCTTCACAGCAGGAGACAGACAGTGAAGGGGAAGGTGATATACACTTTTTAAACAACCAGATATTGTGAGAACTCTATCACGAGAAAGCACTAGCGGGATGGTGCTAAACCATTAGAAACCACCCCCATGATCCAACCACCTCCCACGAGGACCCACCTCCAACACTGGGGATTACAATTCAACATGAGATTTGGTTGGGGACACAGAGCCAAATCATATCATGAATCTAGGAGGGACACATACATTCAAACCACAGCAGATAGGATAAAAAATGACAGTCTATCATTGAATCAAAGCCCAGGAGACAGCACCTGGTCTGTAGAGGTAGACTAAGAAGCTGGCTTCATGTGGAGATGAGGTCTGGAAGAGATAGGGTTTCTATCCCAATCTCACATCCTGTCTTCAATCCTATTGGCCTCTGAGTCTCTCATTTTTTGTTGAGGAAAATACATTATCTTCCTGAAGGGGCTGTTGTAAATCAAAAGGAATCATGGATGTGAGACAGCTCTGAAAACCTAGAAGCTTGTCAGTCATTATGATCTCTCTAAAGCAATCCAGACATACCAATAAGGTCTCCATGTCCAAAACCACTGTTTATCAAGGTGCATTCCAGGAGCCTCCTTCTAAGAGGTGTCTATAGAGATTAATGGATGATGGAGAAGGAAGAATGAGGTTATTATAGTCAATCAGTTTGAGAAACATGGAATAACAAAGGTAAATGGGGAGGTTTCTTTACTGAGGAAGGCCTTGACTAGCTACCATGTACAAACAGGAACATTTTATTTTTCTGAAATTTATAATTACGTTTCATTGCTGACTCATTTTATTTTACTTTTATTTTAAAAGATAATTTTAACTTTTATTTTAGATGTAGGGGTGCATGTGCAAGTTTGTTACCTGGGTATATTGTGTGGTACTGAGGTCTAGGGTACAGTTAAGGTTTCTTAATCCCTTTTGCTGTAGGTGCCTTTTGCTGTAGAGAGCATCAAATAAGCATGCTTCGGGAAATGCTGCTTTCAACCAAAGGAAAGATGTAATCTAGAAATTTTGGACACTGTTAAGGGACTTTGGGAAGATATCTTGGGGGAGTTAAGAGGTGCTTTCAGCATGCTTCAGTTCCTACTGACCCTTTGGGAATACAGTCATAAGCAGTGGAATGTTGAGGGGATTGTGACTTTGTAGTCAGGAATCCTGGGTTGCAATCCTAGGTCGCCACCAACTCCCTCTGTAGCCCTGGGCCATTCAGTTACCCTCTCCAAGGTGCAGTGTACTCATGTGTAAAATGCAGGGCTAGATGCAGGAACATCAAGACCACCAGAGACCAGTCACATTCACTCGGATCACTGCAACAAAGGGTTTGCTGAGGGGAAAGAAAAGGAAGAACAAGGCAGTATACGTATTTAATGTTGCAGTGAAACATAGCAGTGCCCAGGTCTCCAATAATCAGTTCAGGAGCAGGTCATCTGAAATTAAGGTCCTCTGGTAATAGTGTTCCAGACAGTAGAAACTGAGGTAAATAAGCAGCTAGCTGTATGCAAGAATATTGCTGGTAGTGGAGGGGCCCTCTCCACCCACCACCCATAGTTTCTAATGCTTCAAGTGGGACATGCAACTTAGCCACCACTTATTCTAGGACTGAGGCCTATTCCTATGCTGCCTAAGTATTTTCATATGTCCCCCACCCCCTGTGTCCTCCAGCCCCATGTCCACAGCCTATCAGAACCCGGGGGGTCAGTGTCCAGTGGTCTCACAATACCGAAGGCTGCATTAATTTTGGACCACACAGTGAGAAAGCTGAGCTCACTAGTCACAGCCAGCCTCTTGAAATGCCAGATTTATATCATGCAAAAGCCGTTTCCAAAGCTTCACATTTGCATTTCCTACTTTGTTGGTGATAGATTGAAAGCATTAGCTACAAAGCAAGTAAAACCCAGAGGCTGGATGGCACTCAAACCTAATTGATTCAACAGGTGTTTTCTGAACTGATAGCATCTCTGCGCAGAGCCCAAGGTAAGGTGGGGGAATGTTCATTTATCTAAGTTATAAGACCTATCATTTCCTTCCTGACATAGATATTCTCTTTAATCCTCATTGTGAGGTATTCGGTGACACCATGTGATGGGTAAAGGGGCCTAAAATGTAACTTACTGAATATCACGAGTAGGTGGGAGAATCCAAAATTTTATACTAGATCTGTCTAATTTTAATGTCTTCAAGTTGTCTTACCAGGTGTAGAGACAAATAAGGAATCATTGTTGCCCCAGGAACTGATCTGGGTATGGAGAAGTGACATAGGGCATATGGGGCTGAATGCAGGAAGGGGACAGAACTGAGTCAGGAACTGTGTGTTTGTCTGCTTTTGTCTCTAGGAAAAAAAAAAAAAAACTAAATGTACATATACCTATATCTATTCGTAAAGATAAGTTAAAAATACATATATTGCTCTACTTTCTACTCCATGGGTTTACAGAACTACAAGACTAAAATCTTACAGGATATCATATAAATCACCTTATCTAAGTCTGTTGTTTTACACATATGAAAAGGGATCGTCAGACAACTTAAATAACTTGCCTCAGCGCACACAGTAAAGTAACCACAAAAGTTGGCCTGGAATCTGTGTCCCTGCTTGTTAGTCTACTGCACATCCCATTACACCACTTCTCAGCCTTTTAACTGAATCCAAGAGAATGAGTATCCCATTCATATCCATCCATCACCATCCATCCATTCATCTATCCATCTATCCATCCATTTATCCATTTGCCCTCCATCTATCCACCCCTCATCTATCCATCTTCCATCCAACCACCCCCATCCATCCACTGGTGTATCCATGTATCCACCTCTATCACCCTCTATGCATCCAACTATCTGTCCAATCATCCATCCATCCCCCATTCATTCAACCATTGATTCATCCTTCCTTATAGTCAACTCCAGCCAAGTGCCTACTCCAAGCCAAATCCCAAGCCAGATCCTGAAGACTCTAAGCTTTCTGCCTGTTACAGCAGCATGTTTTCACCTCTAGACACAATGTAATAGTGAATCTGGGCCAGACTTCTGCTCCATGGTATCAGACTACATATTCAAGTGTCATAAATAGAGAACAATATACAGGTGAGAGGAAGAGTCCCCAGTGCTTGAGGTTGTCACAGGTTTCAGCTGGAAGTGCTTCTAAAGGCATTCTGGTGCTGAGTTTATGGCACATGCTTGCATTTGAGCCAGGGATTATGGGAAGGTCTGACATTTGAGGGTTGGTCAAGACTTGTACTTACAGCTTAAATTTTGGCTGGAAAAAATATTTTTCTCATAAACATAATATTATGATATTATTTAAAAATACAATGATGAATGTTGTGAAAAATTTTACCTGATTATATTTATCCACTCACAAGTATTTGTTGAGTACCAGCTATGCATTTTCATGTTTTTCACTTAATGCTCACAGTAAGTTTTTAAGGTAGACATCAATATCTTCTATAACCTCACTTCATGGGCACAGAAACTGAGCTCAGAGAAGTATATAACTTGTACTTAGTCATGTAGGTAGTAAGTAGCAGAGCCAAGATTTTAACCCAGGACTCTTGGACTTCAAACTAACACTAGAATAAGCTGACTCCCTAACCAGTCTGCACTCCAAAAGTGGAAGGAATAGCTCCCTGTTATGGGGCTTAAAGAAAGTCTCAGAGAATAGAGTTTTAACCAGAGAAAGTAGGGTTCTAGAGGTAGAGAGGGCCAAGAAAGAAATCCTCAGGAATACAAACAACTTGAGAAAAAGCACACAAACAGGGAAGCATGGGTGAGGCCCAGGAAACAATGAGTTTGATGTTTGTGCACTGGGCTCTGATGATGGTGCGCTGGGCTTGAAAGAAGTGGGTTGGGGGATTGTTACGGCATCTGACTTCAGTCTTATGAGCAATGAGGAGCCACTATGGGTTTCTGAGTAGAAAAACAATGCAATAAAGTCTATAATTTCAAAATATGAAATCTGGGGGTGAAAAATATGAAGCCTTGAAGGAAGAAGACCATTTAAGAGGGTAATGTTTAAGGGGTAGAAAAGAGGGAATGAGAAGTTAGGCAGGGTGGTAAAGGGGAGAAAGAAAAAGGAAGAGAAGAAAGTGAATGATGTCGAAGAGTTTGGATCAGTAGATGAGTGCGTGGTTAGGTGAATGGATGGACGAATGAATGAATGAGTGAATAGGTGGGTGGGTTGATAGATGAAGGGATGGTTACTTGTGCTTGGGCTGGTCATTCTCCAGAGAAATATATTTCCCTTAGCTGAAACTCCACCATCAGGGTGTGTAATGTGGAGGTTTTTCCTTCATGAGATCTCAGCCAGTATTACAGACCTGGCAGTTGCTACTTCATTTCACCTCTAGGTAGAGAGACCAGAGCACTAAAACCTCTCACTGTTCCACCCCACACATCACCGTCAGATTCTTCCGTCAAAACCATCATTTCATCATTTCCCCTAACCCAAGATACTTCAGGGACTCCCCATGGCCAATGTGATCAAAATACATTATTGGTTCTGCCACCCATGATGTTTACTGTATTAGTCCATTCTCATGCTACTATGAAGAAATACCTGAGACTGAGTAATTTACAAAGGAAAGAGGTTTAGCTGACTCACAGTTCTGCGGGGCAGGGGAGGCCTCAGGAAAATTACAATCATTACAAAAGGAGAAGCAAACACGTCCTTCTTCACATGGCATTAGCAAGGAGAAGTGCCAAGCAAAGGGGGAAAAGCCCCTTATAAAACCATCAGATCTTATGATAAATCACTATTACGAGAACAACATGAGGGGTAACTGTCCCTCTGATTCAATTACCTCCCACCAGGTTCCTCCCACGACAAGAGAGGATTATGGGAACTACAATTTAAGATGAGATTTGGGTTGGGTGGGGACACAGCCAAACCATATCATTTACCGAACATGGTACTAAAAGTATGATACAAAGTCTGTGAAAAGCTGAAGCCTTGCTAAAAGATGTAATTTGATTTGAACCTGGTCAGACCATTTCCTAGATGTGTGGCCTTGGGCAAATGACTTAATTGCATTCAAATTTACCTATAAAATGGTTTAACACTTTCTTTTTTAGGGATGCTTTGGGGACTAAATTAGTTAATACAAAAAGTGCCCAGGCCACAGGAGGTGCTCAATAAGTGGAAACTACATCATTAAATAAGATCTTCTAATCCTTGTATAAGGGCTCTTTTTAACATCTTCATTCTCTCAAGGATCACTGGGTATCTGGCTTTCTTTAAACAGAGACTCCTGCAACGGCATATCTTGTGCATCTGGAAGATTAACCATCCTCCCACCCCTACCATACTACCCTTTATCACAAATCCACAAATTGAGTGTCCTTTATTCTTCAACATTTACCAATGGTTAGCTCCATCCCTCTTATCTTCCAGGTCTTTCTCTACCAAGTCAATTCTCATTGTTTGGTTTAGATGCTACTCGAGGCTCAATAGAAGAATTATACTTTCTAGCTTCAACATGTGGCATGGAATATGGTTCAGGCATCACAACTCTCTCCTTGGCACTGATATCAAAGGGAAAATGCTACATTTAGCAGAACTTGCAAGAGGCAGTGCTATAATCAGGTATCCATCTGCTTGGCAAGGGCTGGCATTTTCAGCCTTTGTCTCCCTCCATCGTGTTGAACAACATTATGATACTGAAAAGGATAAAAAATCCTTTAAAGCATGGAAATGTAAAGGCATCATGGACCAAGTGAAATTGCTTCCCTTTGCTCATAATCTTCCCTCTGCCACTTCTCCAGAGTCTCCACTGACACCCTTTAGGAGTTCACAGGAGAACTAAAAACAAATCCCCAATTATATACCCATTTTGCCCTTCCCTATTTAATGCCTAGCTCCCCCACCGCTCTATGAGTCCATGAAGGAGGTAGAGACTGAGTTCATTTTGTTTGTTCTGTATCCCTAAGGTCTAGCACAATTTCTGGCACACAGTCCTCAGGATATATTTGTTAAATGAATGAATCAATCACTGATGGAATAAACAAAAAAGTGATTAGTGAAGGAGTAAATAAGTAAATAGATAGTTCCAATACAAGGTATTAAGTACAACTCTTACAAGAAATATGAGGTATAATAGGAACCAGCAGAGGATGAGGAAACTCAATCTAAAAGAACCAGGAAAGCTTCCTGTAGTAGTCCATTGCTATAAAGAAATATCTGAATGGGTGTTTTATAAAGAAAAGAGGTTTAATTGGCTCGTGGTTCTGCAGGCTGTACAGGAAGCAGGGTGCTAGCATCTGCTGGGCTCCTAGTGGGGCCTCAGGGAGCTTTCACTCATAGAGGAAGGTGAAGCAGGAGCAGGCATATCACATGGCCAGAGCAAGAGCGAGAGACCGTTGGGGAGGTAGTTGTATTAGTCTGCTCTCACACTGCTAATAAAGACATACCCGAGACTGGGTAATTTATAAAGGAAAGAGGTTTTATTGACTCACAGTTCCACATGGCTGGGGGGGCCTCACAATCATGGCAGAAAGCAAAGAGGCATGAAGTCACCTCTTACATGGTGGCAGGGAAGAGAGTGTGTATAGGGGAACTGCCCTTTGTAAAACCATCAGATCTCGTGAGATTTATTCACTATCACAAGAACAGCATGGGAAAAGCCTGCCCCCATGATTCAGTTACCTCCCACCAGGTCCCTCCCATGATATGTGAAGATTATAGAGGCTACAATTTAAGATGAGATTTGGGTAGGGACATAGCCAAACCACATCAGAGGTGTCGCATACTTTTAGATGGCCAGATCTCATGTGAACTCAGAGCCAGAGCTCTCTATCACCAAGGGAATGTCCCAACCCATTCATGAGGGATCTGCACCCATGATCCAATCACCTCCCACCAGGCCCCACCTCCAACATCGGGGATTACATTTCAACATGAGATTTGCTTGGGGACAAGTATCCAAACTATGTCACTTCCCAAAGGAAGTGGTAATGGAAAGGCATTCTGGGTAGAGGGAACAGCTTGCACAAAGGGCATGTGTGATACAACATGGCACATTCAGAGAATTACAAGTACTTCTTTTGACCTAGACAAAGTACCTTCCTCCGCCTTTCCCTGACCAACTTTCTTGCTTGATTCCACACAACTCCACTTAGACACAACTTTATTCAGTTCTCAAAACACAGCAGGCCCTGGTCAGTCACCACATCTTTGTGCATGTTGGTTCTCCTGCCCCTCTCTGCCTGCCTAAATTTTAAACAACTTTCATGAGCCAGTGCTGCTTCCCTTGCTTCGGGGGCCTTCTCTGTGGGCTCCATCCCTGACCAAGAGGCATGGACACTCCTTCACACTACTGGCTCCTCCACAGAGGGCAGGGCACGCTCTCCCTTTTGCAGTCTCTCCTGCCAAGTTCCTGCCACACCTCATTTATCCCCTGCCACTCGGCTGCCTTGGTCTCTCAGTCAGACAAGGATGGAACAGGAATATGATGCCACCAGCATTAAGCTGGTGTTAAAAAAACGGTTTTCATGGAACAATGAGCTAAGCATATGATTTTTAAAAAGAGGGTTTCCAGATGAACTGTTAATTCCATTTTTAATTTATTTTAGGTTCCCTGGGGGGACTAAGTGATGGTGTTTTTCTTTCTGCAGGAAATGGAGTCTCTTCATCCTTGATCTAGGGGAGATGGGCACTGCCATTAAAATTGCAGTCTCATTCCAGGCCCCCATAAGAGCTTAAATCAGAGCTTTTAAATACAAAGGGAAAGGAGATTTCCTTGGATCTAAGCTTTTGCTCCCTTTCACTGCCCTGGGCCAGGGAAGAAAAGGAAGAGAAGGTAACCTTTGAATAACTTTTTCTGTTCCCCTAACTTTCTATATTTCACAGAAACTCCTTTCTGCAGGTTTTATCACCTGCCTAATTCATTCTCATGCTTCAAGGCCTTGCTCAGATGCCCCTACCTCTCTCCATCTTTCCTGGTCACCACACTGTGCATTAATTGCCCCTTCTCTCTGCAGCCAAAGCCTTTTCTTTATACCTCCATCTTAATGTCTCTCAATCTGATATTTATAAGAATCAGTTGCCTGCACTTCTCACCATTTGTGCCATGAGTTCTCTAAGGCAATGGCTCTCAAAGTTGTCCCTAGACCTATAGCATCAGCTTCACCTGGGCACTTATTGGAAATGGAAATTCTCAGTGTTCCTTCTGGAGTGCCACTCTTCAACCAGACCTAGTGATTAGAAACTCTGGGGGTGAAACCCAGCAATCTGAGTTTCAGAAGGCTCTCCAGAAGATTCTAAAGCACACTGAAGTTTGAGGGTCCATTGTTTTAAGGGTAGGAACAGAGAACTATTAGTCTGAGAAAATACACCTCACCAAATGTACACACATAGTAAGTCCTCAATAAATGCTTTATTGAATGGAAGTGTTTACATCATACAGCCCCTAACATGCTGGTAATAATAATCTATAGTGGAAAAGAAGATGCCTAAAGAAGCACCCACTCAATAATGGAGACGAGGGATATATACACAACCAGCCAGCTAGCTACCCAGGAGTGCGTCTTAAACCAATATAAAAAATTGCAAAAGATTACGCTACATAACAGCAGGTATTCAGTCCAAATCAGCTGATAACTGCTATGTTTCTGAGACATTCTTGAGATACCACCAGAAGTTCTTCATTATTAAGAATGGTGTGGTTGGACAGTTCTGAGATCTCTGTTTGCATCCAAAGCTGTTTCACAGATTTTGAGTATGGAGGCTACAGCGTTTGGGAGCCCTGGCAGTAGAGGCAGGCAGTAATGGTGTTTATTATTGTATGGATTCAATACAAATCAGGTCAAAATCCTGTACCTTGGAACACAAAAACTACCTAGAATAAAAGCCTGAAATAACACAACTGTCCTCTAAGCTGTTATTATTTTCCCCCAATAACAGCATAGCAAAGGGTTTCACTTTACTTACCTTACTCAAGAAAGACTCCTAGTTTCAAAACAAAAGATTACAGTCCCCTCATCCAGATCCTTTCTACTGCGTTTTTCTCCCCCTGACAGTACCATATATCTGACTGCACAAACAGGATGACGTCTTGTCAGAGCATTTATTTTATCCTTACTGCCTTTTTCCTCCATTTAATTCCTTCCTTCCATTTAGTTGCATTTTATTTCTTTAAGGAGGGTCAGTACATTTTAATCACAATGTACACTGGCTTGCTAGAGCTATTGATAGAAGAATTCAAAGCTCAACCACTCAGTTCATTTAGATGGAACTACCAAGTTCAATGAGAAAAGCAAAGGGTAAAATGAAATTACACAGCTTTTTGGCTGATTTCCCATTTCTGTGTATATAAAGGCATGGGATGGCCTTTGATGGCCCAGATCCTGAAACAATAATGCCCTAGGAGGAGTTCATATAATATTAATAGCATGCTATCGAAGGAGATAAATATAAAACCCATTTTTATTTTAAAAACTGACTTGGCAAGTAAAGATTATCAACAATCCTTTCTTTCTTACTTCAAAATAACAATTATCACCAAAATAATGACTAACATTTGTACAGTGCTTTACAGTTTAGAAAATGCTTTTTACATCCATCAAGTCCATTAATCAGTATGGTCATTACTAATAGCTAAGATTTACATAGAGCTTACAATTCACCAGGCATTGTGCCAAGCACCTTACATGGATTATGTAACTTAATCTTCATAACAACCCTCGGGTATGTCCTCATTTTACATAAATGAAAACTGAAGTTAAGTGACTTACACTAGGTCGCACAGTTGGTAAGCTGTCAATCTAAGACGTAAACCCAAGCTCTGACTCTACCAGAATGAGTAGAAGCATTTTATAGGAAAGGATTTCAGCCAGGTTTGGTGATACACCTGGGGTCACCCAGCAGCAGGCAGCAGAGCCTGAATGAGAACACAAATGTTCTGATTCCCAGATCAGAGTTGTGCCATGCAGCCTGGGCATACCATGTCCACACACAGGCCCACAAAAGACTAAGGCCCTTGTTGCTATTCTAGTCTGTCTCCTAGGCAGACAGAACTCCTTGTACCTAGTTTAATCTTCCTTCTATAGCTAACAAACAGTAAAACAAAAGAGAAAGAAGAATAACAAATAAGTGCTACTGAAAAAGAACATCAGACGAAGCAAAACATAGGCAGTCAGGGGATGGGGCTGCAAATGGGGCTGTGTGAGAATACAAAAAAGAGATGGAAACCTTTCGTACTTGCTAAATATTCAGAAAGGTTACATTGTACTTCATGAAAGAACCAGTCCAAACCAGCTTCACATGCCAAGGAATTCCACTGCAGACATTCTTTTCACAGTGAGGTGCCACCCTGCAGGAGGATGCGGGAATGAGATGGTAGCACAGGTCCCTGATGGGACTTTTTGGGGGCAATGCCTATACCTGCAGGTGCAGTGCCCTGTAACGTGCCTGGCACATTTGGAACTCCCAGAGAGTTTTGTTGAATTAAACTGGTGGCCATTATCCACAAGACATGATGCATTTCTGGCTCGGCTTCTTTTCTGTAAAATGGGAACAATATTAGTACTCCCTTCACATGGATGTCCTAAAGATTAAATACAATGATGAAAATAAGGCATATTATAGCATATTGTCTGGCCCACAGTGGGTGTTCAATAACTGATGGTAGTGGTGGTTTTTAATACTGGCATCACGTGAAGGCATATTGCTAAATACTACAATTATTGAAATCATCCAGTCCAAATTCCTCATTTTACAGATGGGGAAGTTGAGGTCCATAGAGGGAAAGTGCTTATCTCAGCAGTCACTCAGCTTTTACCAGGGAGATAAAAGAGCAGTCACTCAGCTTTTATCAAGGACAAAAATACAAAGCCAACTCTAGCTACTACGTCTACTGGTCCAGTGATTGTTTCCACGGACATGCGCTTCACTGACTTAAAGGGAAGAATTTAAGCAGGAATATCTTACTGCTGCTCTCAGTCTAGAAAGGACACACAATATGGGTTTGAACTGCATGGGTCCACTTGTACATAGATTTTCTCCTACCTCTGACACCCATGAGATAGCAAGACTAACCCCTCCTCCTCCTCCTCAGCCTCAGCCTATTTAACATGAAAACGTCATGAAGACCTTTATGATGATCCACTTCTACCTAATGAACAGTAAACATATTTTTTCTTCCTTGTAATTTTCTTAATAACATTTTCTTTTATCTAGCTTACTTTATTGTAAAAATATATACACAATCCATGTAATATAATAAATATGTGTTAATTGTTTAGGTCATTGGTAAGGCTTCTGGTCAACAGTAGGTTATTAGTAATTATGTTCTTGGGGAGTCAAAACTAAACTCAGATTTTGACTTCATAGGGGTTGGCTTTTCTAACCCTCATGTTGTTTAAGGGTCTACTGTACATAGACATAGTGAAGTAGCAAATTAACATCTCCATTTATTCATCACCTCAAATAGTTACCTTGTGTGTGTGTATGTGTGTGTATGTGTGTGTGAGGAACACCCAAAATGTACTGATAGTAAATTTCTAATATATAATATAATATAATTAACTAGTCTTCAAGCTATACATCAGATTCCTAGAGTTATTCATCCTGCATTACTGCAAGTTTGTACCCTTTGATCTACATCTCTCCATTTCCTCCCCTTCCCACTCCTGGTAACCACAGTTCTATTCTCTGTTTCTATGTAATCTATGTTGTTTACATTCCACATATAATTGAGATCATGTGATATTTGTCTGTCTCTGCCTGGCTCTATTGCACTTAGCATAATGTCTTCCAAGTTCATCTGTGTTGGCACAAATGGCAGTACATCCTTTTTTAAGGCTGAACAGTATTCCATTTGTAATATATACCAGAATATTCTATTATAAATGTAACATATAGCATATATTAAATGTTATATAACATAAATTAAATATTATATATAATATATATATGAAATATATAACATATACCATAATTCCTTTATCCATCCACCCATCCATCCATCAATGGATACTTAGGTTGTTTCCATATCTTGGCTCTTGTGTAATGCTGCAGTGAACATGATATCACCTCAAACCTGTTAGGATAGCTATTATCAAAAAGACAAGAAATAATAAGTGTTGGCAAGGATGTGGAGAAAAGGGAACCCTTGTATGTTGTTGGTGGGAATGTAAATACTATAGCCATTGCCTGGGTGCAGTTGTTCACACCTATAATCCCAGCACTTTGGGAGGCTGAGGCAGGCAGATCACTTGAGGTCAGGAGTTTGAGACCAACCTGGCCAACACGATGAAACTCCATCTCTACTAAAAATACAAAAATTAGCTGGGCATGGTGGCAGGCACCTGTAATCCCAACTACTCAGGAGGCTGAGACAGGAGAATCACTTGAGCCCGGGAGGCGGAGGTTGCAGTAAGCCGAGATCGTGCCACTGCACTCCAGCCTGGGCAACAGTGCAAGACTCTATCTCCAAAAAAAAAAAAAAAAAAAAAAAAAGTACAGCCATTATGTAAAATAATATAGAGGCTTCGTAAAAAAAAAAATAAATAAATATAGAACTACCTTATGGCCTGGAGATCCCTCTGCAGGGTACATACCCAGAGCAAATAACTTTCATTGAGAGCTTATTGTGTGCGAGATATTCCCACAAATGCAATTTCATCTGACCCTTCAGTATAAACCTGCAGGAAGCAGGCATTATTATTAAGTCCATTTTGCAGTAAAGGAAACTGAAGATTAGAGATATTAAATTAAAAAGCTATCCTGTCAACCATCCAATTAGCATTGGAGTAGGGATTTCAATCCATATCTGTATTACTCTGAAGTCCATGATATTTTACCAAGACATACTACAGCTGAAGACAAAAAAAAAAAAAAAAAAAAAAAAAAGCGTCTAAAGTGCCAAAGAAAGCCCCTTGTGTTCTCAGTGACAAATAGAATTCAAAATCCATGAAACCAGGGAAAGTACTGAGGAGCCATCAAATCAACAAAATCTTCTCGCCAACATGGTAAGACTTATGTTTTTAAGGCCAAGCTTTCTCTGTAGCCTGACCTACCATCTGCAACCCCATCACCACCACTAGCCACACATGCCTTAGTCCAACTGGCAATTACCTACCACCAGGATTATTGTGCTTATCTCTTAACTGGCCTGTCTTCCACTGTCTCACCCCTACAGAGTATTTTCTACATGGCAGCCAGATTGATATTTTCAAAACACACACCACATCATACTATTTCCCCAGCTTGAAACTGCCAACAGCTACCCACTATCCTAGAATATATTCTGAACTCTTTATTGTAATCTGAAAGATGCTACATGGCTTGGCCTCTGTCTGCCTCTTGACTTTGCCAACTACCTAATTTATAAAGAAAAAAGGTTTAATGGACTTACAGTTCCACATGGCTGGGGAGGCCTCACATTCATGGCAGAAGGCAAAGGAGGAGCAAAGGCATGTCTTACATGCTGGCAGGCAAGACAGCATGTGCAGGGGAGCTGCCCTTTATAAAACCATCAGAACTCTTGAGACTTTTTCACTATCATGAGAGTAGCACAGGAAAACCCGCCCTTCCGTGATTCAATTACTTCCCACCAGGTCCCTCCAATGACAGATGGGGATTATGGGAGCTACAGTTCAAGATGATATTTGGGTGGGGACACAGCCAAACCATATCAATCATCAAATAGACCGTGATCTCCCCTGTCTCAGGGCTGTCGTGTGAGTTGTTTCACTGCCTGGAATGGTCTTCACTCCAAGTTCTTAATGTGAATTCATGTGATTCTTCTTGCTTTTAAGGCCTCAGCTTAAATATCACGTTCACAAACAGTTCTGCCCTGGTCACCCTACAACAGTGGTAATTTCTACCCCTTTCTCTGCATTCCACTGTCTCGTTTATTTTCTTCCTTGTACTTCTTGTTAAAAGTTTCTTGTCTACTTATTAATTTTCTGTCTCTCACTGATCAGCAGATAGTAAGAACAAAGAGGTGTCAGTTTTATGAATAGACATGAACAAAAGATTCTCTTGTCCTACTGAACAAGAGATTCTAACAGGGATGGCCTCCAAGAAGGAGGAAGAACATAAGTGTTGATTATTATCACATAATTATAACTAAGGGAGGTAGGAGGGCTACTATCTATGGAAAGAAGGAAAGACTTTATTCTGTCTTGAAAGTGGGTGGTGATGTGGGGCACTATTTTTAAGACTTTAGGGCAGGCATATAGCAGGAAGGAAGCCATCAACTGTCTACCCTTCGTGATAGTTACCCTGACAGCAGCTGCTATGGATACATTTTCTGAATACTAAACTGGGTTCATACAGGGCTTTGGATCCCAAATTTGACAAGAGTTATACTTGGGCCCTGAACCATCAACCTGACACAACTCAAACAGTTCCCCAGGGCAAAACAGCACCTTTGGAACCTTAAATTAACAACCAAGTGTTGAAACCAACAGCTGCACATACGCAGACACACCTTGCTACAAGGTAGGAGGTACTTTTTACCAAAGGGGGAGTTTTCACAAAGCCTTCTTCTCTGATCCACTACCCACCCCAATCACACTATTATTTTTGCAGCCTTTTACTGATAAATATGAGTTCAATCTTAAAACACCACATTTTCATCTTGAAATCAAGGTAGCTAACATAAAGGATAACAGAAATAGGAAAAAAAAAAAACACCTTCTTTTATAATGATACAAGTCAGTTGCTTACTGGTGATGCTTTCAGTCACAAAGAAAGGTTTAAATACTCTTCAGGGTAAATTTTTATGTTACTCAAAAAGTAGGAGGGAGAGAGCCAATGACTACATTAGTTTCCATTCATTGAAAGCCTTCTATGTACCAAGTGTTTTAAATGTATCATCTCTAAGACTTACAAATCACTGCAAAGTAAGTGTTAGTATTCTCATTGTACAGATAAAGGAAGAAAACCTCAGAGAGGCTAATAAACTTACTCATACTTAATAGCCAGGAAGTTGCAGAGCCAAGATTTGAACCCAGGTACGCCTGGACCCAAGGCACTCACATAGTCTCTACTACGTCTCTACTCCCAAATCTCTAAGGGTCAAGTCTTAGACTCACAGGTTCTATGTGCCTACAAAACCCAGAAGCAGCAGACAAATTAAATAACGCAGCAGTTTAAATAAGCATCTCCTTTGTCTGAGCTAGGCATTTCATAGCTCTTTTCTATCCCCTCTTCACAGTCAAGCTTCTCCCCATCTGATAAGCACTTTACTAAAAATAACTGGAAGACAGGCTAAAATGAAAAAAGGAGCATATATAAAATGTGGCAACTTGCCCCAAGGGATTTCCTCTTGGACTCACACTCTCCAAGGCAGTGAATTTGCGTTTAGATAAAATACGAAGACTTGGAAGTTTAAAAAAAAAAAAAAATTGGGAGCAGGGTGGGAGACTCAATTTGCTGTACCAAACATACTCAAGGTAAGTTCCACCAAGTTTTAATAAGACCACAGTTTTTGTTAAGTATTCTTTTTTTTTTTTTTTTTTTTTTTTTTTTTTTTTTTTTTTTTTTTTTTTATTATACTTTAAGTTCTAGGGTACATGTGCATAACGTGCAGGTTACATATGTATACATGTGCCATGTTGGTGTGCTGCACCCATCAACTCGTCAGCACCCATCAATTCATCATTTATATCAGGTATAACTCCCCAATGCAATCCCTCCCCCCTCCCCCCTCCCCATGATAGGCCCCATTGTGTGATGTTCCCCTTCCCGAATCCAAGTGAGCTCGTTGTTCAGTTCCCACCTATGAGTGAGAACATGCGGTGTTTGGTTTTCTCTTCTTGTGATAATTTGCTAAGAATGATGGTTTCCAGCTGCATCCATGTCTCTACAAAGGACGCAAACTCATCCTTTTTTATGGCTGCATAGTATTCCATGGTGTATATGTGCCACATTTTCTTAATCCAGTCTGTCACTGATGGACATTTGGGTTGATTCCAAGTCTTTGCTATTGTGAATAGTGCCGCAATAAACATACGTGTGCATGTGTCTTTGTAGTAGCATAATTTATAATCCTTTGGGTATATACCCAGTAGTGGGATGGCTGGGTCATATGGTACATCTAGTTCTAGGTCCTTGAGGAATCGCCATACTGTTTTCCATAATGGTTGAACTAGTTTACAATCCCACCAACAGTGTAAAAGTGTTCCTATTTCTCCACATCCTCTCCAACACCTATTGTTTCCTGATTTTTTAATGATTGCCATTCTAACTGGTGTGAGATGGTATCTCATTGTGGTTTTGATTTGCATTTCTCTGATGGCCAGTGATGATGAGCATTTTTTCATGTGTCTGTTGGCTATATGAATGTCTTCTTTTGAGAAATGTCTGTTCATATCCTTTCCCCACTTTTGGATGGGGTTGTTTGTTTTTTTCTTGTATATTTGTTTGAGTTCTTTGTAGATTCTGGAAATTAGCCCTTTGTCAGATGAGTAGATTGCAAAAATTTTCTCCCATTCTGTAGGTTGCCTGTTCACTCTGATGGTAGTTTCTTTTGCTGTGCAGAAGCTCTTTAGTTTAATGAGATCCCATTTGTCAATTTTGGCTTTTGCTGCCATTGCTTTTGGTGTTTTAGACATGAAGTCCTTGCCCATGCCTATGTCCTGAATGGTACTACCTAGATTTTCTTCTAGGGTTTTTATGGTATTAGGTCTAACATTTAAGTCTCTAATCCATCTTGAATTAATCTTCGTATAAGGAGTAAGGAAAGGATCCAGTTTCAGCTTTCTACTTATGGCTAGCCAATTTTCCCAGCACCATTTATTAAATAGGGAATCCTTTCCCCATTTCTTGTTTTTGTCAGGTTTGTCAAAGATCAGATGGTTGTAGATGTGTGGCATTATTTCTGAAGGCTCCGTTCTGTTCCATTGGTCTATATCTCTGTTTTGGTACCAGTACCATGCTGTTTTGGTTACTGTAGCCTTGTAGTATAGTTTGAAGTCAGGTAGCGTGACGCCTCCGGCTTTGTCCTTTTGACTTAGGATTGTCTTGGCAATACGGGCTCTTTTTTGGTTCCATATGAACTTTAAAGCAGTTTTTTCCAATTCGGTGAAGAAACTCATTGGTAGCTTGATGGGGATGGCATTGAATCTATAAATTACCTTGGGCAGTATGGCCATTTTCACAATATTGATTCTGCCTATCCATGAGCATGGTATGTTCTTCCATTTGTTTGTGTCCTCTTTGATTTCACTGAGCAGTGGTTTGTAGTTCTCCTTGAAGAGGTCCTTTACATCCCTTGTAAGTTGGATTCCTAGGTATTTTATTCTCTTTGAAGCAATTGTGAATGGAAGTTCATTCCTGATTTGGCTCTCTGCTTGTCTGTTACTGGTGTATAAGAATGCTTGTGATTTTTGCACATTAATTTTGTATCCTGAGACTTTGCTGAAGTTGCTTATCAGCTTAAGAAGATTTTGGGCTGAGACGATGGGGTTTTCTAAATACACAATCATGTCATCTGCAAACAGGGACAATTTGACTTCCTCTTTTCCTAACTGAATACCCTTGATTTCTTTCTCTTGCCTGATTGCCCTAGCCAGAACTTCCAACACTATGTTGAATAGGAGTGGTGAGAGAGGGCATCCCTGTCTTGTGCCAGTTTTCAAAGGGAACTTTTCCAGTTTTGCCCATTCAGTATGATATTAGCTGTGGGTTTGTCATAAATAGCTCTTATTATTTTGAGGTACGTTCCATCAATACCGAATTTGTTGAGCGTTTTTAGCATGAAGGGCTGTTGAATTTTGTCAAAAGCCTTTTCTGCATCTATTGAGATAATCATGTGGTTCTTGTCTTTGGTTCTGTTGATATGCTGGATTACGTTGATTGATTTGCGAATGTTGAACCAGCCTTGCATCCCAGGGATGAAGCCCACTTGATCATGGTGGATAAGCTTTTTGATGTGCTGCTGAATCCGGTTTGCCAGTATTTTATTGAGGATTTTTGCATCGATGTTCATCAGGGAGATTGGTCTAAAATTCTCTTTTTTTGTTGTGTCTCTGCCAGGCTTTGGTATCAGGATGATGTTGGCCTCATAAAATGAGTTAGGGAGGATTCCCTCTTTTTCTATTGATTGGAATAGTTTCAGAAGGAATGGTACCAGCTCCTCCTTGTACCTCTGGTAGAATTCAGCTGTGAATCCATCTGGTCCTGGGCTTTTTTTGGTGGG
>NC_045434.1:163953675-164088071 GCF_002776525.5 Piliocolobus tephrosceles | reverse complement strand
AGATTCTGGTATGTTGTATCTTTGTTCTCATTGGATTCAAAGAACATTTTTATTTCTGCTTTCATTTCGTTATGTACCCAGTAGTCATTCAGGAGCACGTTGTTCAGTTTCCATGTAGTTGAGCGGTTTTGATTGAGTTTCTTAGTCCTGAGTTCTAGTTTGATTGCACTGTGGTCAGAGAGACAGTTTGTTATAATTTCTGTTCTTTTACATTTGCTGAGGAAAGCCCAGGACCAGATGGATTCACAGCTGAATTCTACCAGAGGTACAAGGAGGAGCTGGTACCATTCCTTCTGAAACTATTCCAATCAATAGAAAAAGAGGGAATCCTCCCTAACTCATTTTATGAGGCCAGCATCATCCTGATACCAAAGCCTGGCAGAGACACAACAAAAAAAGAGAATTTTAGACCAATCTCCCTGATGAACATCGATGCAAAAATCCTCAATAAAATACTGGGAAACCGGATTCAGCAGCACATCAAAAAGCTTATCCACCATGATCAAGTGGGCTTCATCCCTGGGATGCAAGGCTGGTTCAACATTCGCAAATCAATCAACGTAATCCAGCATATCAACAGAACCAAAGACAAGAACCACATGATTATCTCAATAGATGCAGAAAAGGCTTTTGACAAAATTCAACAGCCCTTCATGCTAAAAACGCTCAACAAATTCGGTATTGATGGAACGTACCTCAAAATAATAAGAGCTATTTATGACAAACCCACAGCTAATATCATACTGAATGGGCAAAAACTGGAAAAATTCCCTTTGAAAACTGGCACAAGACAGGGATGCCCTCTCTCACCACTCCTATTCAACATAGTGTTGGAAGTTCTGGCTAGGGCAATCAGGCAAGAGAAAGAAATCAAGGGTATTCAGTTAGGAAAAGAAGAAGTCAAATTGTCCCTGTTTGCAGATGACATGATTGTGTATTTAGAAAACCCCATCGTCTCAGCCCAAAATCTTCTTAAGCTGATAAGCAACTTCAGCAAAGTCTCAGGATACAAAATTAATGTGCAAAAATCACAAGCATTCTTATACACCAGTAACAGACAAGCAGAGAGCCAAATCAGGAATGAACTTCCATTCACAATTGCTTCAAAGAGAATAAAATACCTAGGAATCCAACTTACAAGGGATGTAAAGGACCTCTTCAAGGAGAACTACAAACCACTGCTCAGTGAAATCAAAGAGGACACAAACAAATGGAAGAACATACCATGCTCATGGATAGGAAGAATCAATATCGTGAAAATGGCCATACTGCCCAAGGTTATTTATAGATTCAATGCCATCCCCATCAAGCTACCAATGAGTTTCTTCACAGAATTGGAAAAAACTGCTTTAAAGTTCATATGGAACCAAAAAAGAGCCCGTATTGCCAAGACAATCCTAAGTCAAAAGGACAAAGCCGGAGGCGTCACGCTACCTGACTTCAAACTATACTACAAGGCTACAGTAACCAAAACAGCATGGTACTGGTACCAAAACAGAGATATAGACCAATGGAACAGAACGGAGCCTTCAGAAATAATGCCACACATCTACAACCATCTGATCTTTGACAAACCTGACAAAAACAAGAAATGGGGAAAGGATTCCCTATTTAATAAATGGTGCTGGGAAAATTGGCTAGCCATAAGTAGAAAGCTGAAACTGGATCCTTTCCTTACTCCTTATACGAAGATTAATTCAAGATGGATTAGAGACTTAAATGTTAGACCTAATACCATAAAAACCCTAGAAGAAAATCTAGGTAGTACCATTCAGGACATAGGCACGGGCAAGGACTTCATGTCTAAAACACCAAAAGCAACGGCAGCAAAAGCCAAAATTGACAAATGGGATCTCATTAAACTAAAGAGCTTCTGCACAGCAAAAGAAACTACCATCAGAGTGAACAGGCAACCTACAGAATGGGAGAAAATTTTTGCAATCTACTCATCTGACAAAGGGCTAATTTCCAGAATCTACAAAGAACTCAAACAAATATATAAGAAAAAAACAAACAACCCCATCCAAAAGTGGGGAAAGGATATGAACAGACATTTCTCAAAAGAAGACATTCATATAGCCAACAGACACATGAAAAAATGCTCATCATCACTGGCCATCAGAGAAATGCAAATCAAAACCACAATGAGATACCATCTCACACCAGTTAGAATGGCAATCATTAAAAAATCAGGAAACAATAGGTGTTGGAGAGGATGTGGAGAAATAGGAACACTTTTACACTGTTGGTGGGATTGTAAACTAGTTCAACCATTATGGAAAACAGTATGGCGATTCCTCAAGGATCTAGAACTAGATGTACCATATGACCCAGCCATCCCACTACTGGATATATACCCAAAGGATTATAAATTATGCTACTACAAAGACACATGCACACGTATGTTTATTGCGGCACTATTCACAATAGCAAAGACTTGGAATCAACCCAAATGTCCATCAGTGACAGACTGGATTAAGAAAATGTGGCACATATACACCATGGAATACTATGCAGCCATAAAAAAGGATGAGTTTGCGTCCTTTGTAGGGACATAGATGCAGCTGGAAACCATCATTCTTAGCAAACTATCACAAGAAGAGAAAACCAAACACCGCATGTTCTCACTCATAGGTGGGAACTGAACAATGAGCTCACTTGGACTCGGGAAGGGGAACATCACACACTGGGGCCTATCGTGGGGAGGGGGGAGGGGAGAGGGATTGCATTGGGGAGTTATACCTGATATAAATGATGAATTGATGGGTGCTGACGAGTTGATGGGTGCAGCACACCAACATGGCACATGTATACATATGTAACCTGCACGTTATGCACATGTACCCTAGAACTTAAAGTATAATAAAAAAAGAAAAAAAAAAAAAAAAAGATTGTCCAACAAGAAACAAGCTGCCCACTTGTCCATGTCCGCTATGAGGAGGCAATCACTGGAAGGCACACTGCCCCAGAAGGCAAAGGTTCTCTGGGCCAGAAGCCCCCAACCAGATGATCCAACAACAGGACTGAGGATGCCCAGGGCAAGCACCAGCTCATGTCATCACCATCAAATGAGCCCCACGTATATTTAACCATTGAGGACCAGGAAATTGACTTCTTCCTGGACACTGCCATGGCCTTCTCAGTGTTAATCTCCTATCCAGGACTACTGTCCTCAAGGTCCATTACCATTCAAGGAATCCTGGGACAGCCTCTAACCAGGTATTTCTCCACCTCCTTGGTTGTAATTGGGAGACTTTGCTCTTTTCATATGCTTTTCTTGTTATGCCTGAAATTCCCACACCCTTATTAGGGAGGGATATATTAGCCAAAGCTGGAGCTATTATCTACAGGAATATGGGGAACAAGTTACCCATTTGTTGTCCCCTACTTGAGGAGGTAATCAACCCTGAAGTCTGGGCATTGGAAGGACAATTTGGAAGGGCAAAAAATGTCTGCCCAGTCCAAATCAGGCTAAAAGACCCCACCACTTTTCCTTATCAAAGGCAATATCCCAATATCCCTTAAAGCCTGAAGCTCATAAAGGATTACAGGATATGATTAGACATTTAAAAACTCAAGGCTTAGTAAGGAAATGCAGCAGTCCCTGCAACACTCCAATTCTAGGAGTACAAAAACCAAATGGTCAGTGGAGACTAGTGCAATATCTTAGACTCATCATTGAAGCAGTAATTCCTCTATATCCAGTTGTACCCAACCCCTATACCCTGATCTCTCAAATACCAGAGACAGCAGAATGGTTCATGGTTCTGGACCTCAAGGATGACTTTTTCTAGTATTCCCCTGCACTCTGACTCCCAGTTTCTCTTTGCCTTTGAGGATCCCACAGACCACATGTCCCAACTTACATGGATGGTCTTGCCCCAAGGGTTTAGGGATAGTCCTCATCTGTTTGGTCAGCCACTGGCCCAAGATCTAGGCCACTTCTCAAATCCAGGCACTCTGGTCCTTCAGTATGTGGATGATTTACTTTTGGCTACCAGTTTGGAGGCCTCATGTCAGCAGGCTACTCTAGATCTCTTGAACTTTCTAGTTAATCAAGAGTACAAGGTTTCTAGGTTGAAGGCCTAGCTTTGCCTACAGCAGGTCAAATATCTAGGCCTAATCTTAGCCAGAGGGACCACGGCCCTCAGCAAGGAACGAATACAGCCTGTACTGGTTTCTCCTCACCCTAAGACACTAAAACAGCTCCGGGGGTTCCTTGGAATCACTGGCTTTTGCCGACTATGGATCCCTAGATAAAGCAAGATAGCCAGGCCCCTCTATACGCCAATCAAGGAAACCCAGAGGGCAAATACTCATCTAGTAAAATGGGAACCAGAAGGAAAAACAGCCTTCAAAAACATATAGACTTCTCCTTATATATCACAGAGGGAGCAGGGATAGCTCTTGGAGTCCTTACTCAGACTCGTGGGACAACCACACAACCAGTGGCATACCTAAGTAAGGAAATTGATGTAGTAGCAAAAGGCTGGCCTTATTGTTTATGGGTAGTTGTGGCAGTGGCTGTCTTAGTGTCAGAGGCTATCAAAATAATACAAGGAAAGGATCTCATTGGACTACTCATTATGCAGATGGCATACTAGGTGTCAAAGGAGGTTTATGGCTATCAGACAACTGCCTACTTAGATACCAGGCACTACTCCTTGAGGGATCTGTGCTTCAAATATGTACATGCATAGCCCTCAACCCTGCCACTTTTATCCCAGAGAATGGGGAACCAATTGAGCATGACTGCCAACAAATTATAGTTCAGACTTATGCTGCCCGAGATGATCTCTTAGAAGTCCCCTTAGCTAATCCTGACCTTAACCTATGTACTGAGGGAAGTTCATTTGTGGAGAATGGGATATGAAGGGCAGGTTATGCCATAGTTAGTGATGTAACCATACTTGAAAGTAAGCCTCTTCCCCCAGGGACCAGTGCCCAGTTAGCAGAACTAATGGCACTTACCCGAGCCTTAGAACTAGGAAAAGGAAAAAGAATAAATGTATATACAGATAGCAAGTATGCTTAACTAATCCTGCATGCCCATGCTGCAATATGGAAAGAAAAGAAGTTCCTAATCTCTGGGGGAACCCCCATTAAATACCACAAGGAAATTATGGAGTTATTGCATGGAGTGCAAAAACTCAAGGAGATGGCAGCCTTATACTGCCAAAGCCATCGGAAAGGTGAAGGAGAAATGGCAGAAGGAAGCCATTGGGCAGATGCTGAGGCCAAAATTGCTGCCAGGTAGAACGTCCTATTAGAAATACCTATGGAAGGATGCGTGGTATGGAACAACCCTCTCCAAGAGATTAAGCCCCAGTATTCCCCAGCTGAAACAGAATGGGGACTTTCATGGGGGCATAGTTTTCTCCCCTCAGGGTGGTTCATGACAGAAGGAAAGGTACTTATACCCGAAGCCAGTCAGTGGAATTACACCCTACAACTTCAAACCCCAACTGACCATAGCAACTGCTAAGTCACCCAAACAGCTCCATTCAGATGGCTTGTCCACTTCTCAGGGCCTCCAAAAATCATCTTCTCCTCCCTGCTTAAGAAACAGTCCACGTTTTGTCATGGCAAACATACTCTCTGCATGACCATTCACCCCTGAACCCCCTGCAGCAGCGCCCCCACCACTAGTGAATGCCTTCTCATCCCCTCTTTTAATTACTCTCTTGAATGGTTCCTAGTAGATACAAAACAGTTTTTTCTCCAATGGGAAAATAGAACCCAGGAAGCCACTCAGTTTGTTCCCAACACCCCTTTCCAGCTGCTCACTGGAGCTACCTTGGCAAGTACTCTAGGAGGAAGGGAAAGTGAAAACAACAAACTCACACACCTTTTTAATGAACACAACCAGTTCTGTCTACCCAGCCAAGGTATATTCTTTTTATGTGGAACATCAACCTATATCTGCCTCTCCACTAACTGGAAAGGCAACTGCACCTTAGTCTTTCTAACTCCCAACATTAACATTACCCCAGGAAATCAGACCCTATCTGCACCCCTCAAAGCTCAAGTCTGTCAATGCGAAGCCATACAACTAATACCCCTACTTATAGGGTTAGGAATGGCCACTGCTACAGGAATCAGAATAGCCAGTTTATCTACTTCGTTATCCTACTACCACACACTCTTGAAGGATTTCTCAGACAGTTTGCAAGAAATAACGAAATCTATCCTTACTCTACAATCCCAAATAGAGTCTTTGGCAGCAGTGACTCTCCAAAACTGCCGAGGCCTAGAACTCCTCACTGCTGAGAAAGGAGGACTCTCACCTTCTTAGGAGAAGAGTGTTGTTTTCACACTAACCAGTCAGGGATAGTATAAGATGTCGCCCGGCATTTACAGGAAAATACTTCTGAAATCAAGCAATGCCTTTCAAACTCTTATACTAACCTCTGGAGTTGGGCGACATGGCATCTCCCGTTTCCAGGTCCTGTGACAGCTATCTTGCTATTACTTGCCTTTGAGCCCTGTATTTTTAACCTCCTTGTCAAATGTGTTTCCTCTAAGGTCGAGGCCATCAAACTACAATGGTCTTACAAATGGAACCCCAAATGAGCTCAACTAACAACTTCTACTGAGGATCCTTGGACCGACCTGCTGGCCCTCTGACTGGCCTAAAGAGTTCCCCTCTGGAGGACGCTACAACTGCAGGGCCCCTTCTTCACCCCTATCTAGCAGGAAGTAGCTAGAGTGGTAACTGCCCAATTCCCCACAGCAGTTGGGGTGTCCTGTTTAGAGAGGGGATTGAGAGGTGAAGCCAGCTGGGCTTCTGGGTCAGGTGGGGGACTTGGAGAACTTTTTTGTCTAGCTAAAGGATTGTAAATGCACCATTCAGCACTCTGTAAAAATGCACCAATCAGCACTCTGTGTCTAAAGGATTGTAAATGCACCAATCAGCACTGTGTAAAAATGCACCAATCACTGCTCTAAAGGATTGTAAATGCACCAACCAGCACTCTGTGTCTAGCTGAAGAATTGTAAATGCACCAATCAGCACTCTGTAAAAACACACCAATCAGTGCTCTGTGTCTAGCTAAAGGACTGTAAATGCACCAATCAACACTCTATAAAAACACAGCAATCAGTGCTCTGTGTCTAGCTAAAGGATTGTAAATGCACCAATCAGCACTCTGTAAAATGGACCAATCAGCAGGATGTAGGTGGGGCCAAATAAGGGAATAAAAATTGGCCACCTAAGCCAGCAGTAGCAACCTGCTGGGGTCCCCTTCCATGCTGTGGAAGCTTTGTTCTTTCACTCTTCACAATAAATCTTGCTGCTGTTCACTCTTTGGGTCCACATTACCTTTATGAGCTGTAACACTCATCACAAGCGTCTGGGGCTTCATTCCTGAAGTCAGCGAGACCACAAACTCACCGGGAGGAATAAACAACTCCAGATGTGCCACCTTTAAGAACTGTAACACTGCGAAGGTCGGCAGCTTCATTCCTGAAGTCAGCGAGACCACAAACCCACCGGAAGGAAGAAAGTCTAGACACATCTGAACATCTGAAGGAACGAACTCCAGACACACCACCTTTAAGAACTGTAACACTCACCGCGAGGGTCCACGGCTTCGTTCTTGAAGTCAGGAAGACCAAGAACCCACTGGAAAGAACCAATTCCGAACACACTAACACTTGTTATTATTTGACTTTTTGATAATAGCCATTCTGTTCAGTATTTCATTCAGTGGTTTTAACTTGCATTTCCCTAATAACTAGTGATGTTCATACTCTTTTTGCATGCTTATTAACCATATTTTCTTTGGTAAAATATCTATTCAAAACTTTTGCCCATTTTTAAATTGTTTGTCTTGTGCTAGGTTTTACACATAAATTTTTTGCTACTGCATTGAAGTCAATATAATCCTCCCTTTTGCAGATGTATAAACTGAGTCAGAAAGTTAAATAACTTTCTCAAGATCATCCTTCAAGCTAATAATGGCAGTAGTTCTTCTGGCTCCAAAGCCTCAGTTATTATCTCTACTGAAGTTGCAATCTGGTGATCAGAGGCTGATCACAGCCCACAGATGTGTCTATATGCGTCACACCATAAAAAATATATAACCAAGGCTTTTAAAAGGAAGCATTCACATAGAAATCCAGGTTTCTGGCTTCTTGTGAAATGATGGAAGATCTAATAGCACTGGGCTCACATTCCACATTCTTAACGGAATTCCAAAAGCATTCTGTAAGAGCTGGATAGCCATCACCCCCTCCAGACAGACCCTGTACATTGATCCACATATAATCTGACCTCTATGTCATTCACTGATGTTCTTAACCCTGTAGGCATTCGAGTGGGAGTCATATCAACAAGGTGGGTATGCTCTGTGCCATCCTAGAAAGCACTTCTTTACACAGGTGAAGAAAACCTAGTTCACTTAGACTATATGCATGTAAAAAACAGATAAAGTACAGACTGTGGCAAAAAAGTCTGTAATTTAAAACAGTACTCACTATAGATAAAGCTTCCCTGGGGGCAGTCATGTAAAAAAAAAAAAATAGGTTTAATCCTTTCTCTTCAAATCCAATATGTAAAATGTTATTAAAAACTGGGGTTTCTCTGACTGAATAAAAGATGGAATTGGTCTCTTAGTCCATTTTGTGTGACTGTAACAGAATACCTGGGACTGAGTAATGCGTAACGAACAGAAATTTATTGGCTCACAGTCTGGAGGCTGGGAAAACCAGTATCAAGGTGCCGGCCTCTAGTGAGGGCCTTTTTGCTTTACCATCACAAGGCAGAAGGCAAGAGGGCAAGAGGGCAAGAGATCAAGTGGACCAGACTCAGCCTTTTATAACAGCATTAATTCCACCAATGAGGGCAGAGCCCTCATGGCCTAATCACTACTTAAAAGTCCCACCTCGGGCGGGGCACTTTGGCTCACTCCTGTAATCCCAGCACTTTGGGAGGCAGAGGCAGGAGGATCATGAGGTCAGGATATCAAGACCATCCTGGCTAACACAGTGAAACCCTGTCTCTACTAAAAATACAAAAAATTAGCCAGGTGTGGTGGTGGGTGCCTGTAGTCCCAGCTACTCAGGAGGCTGAGGCAGGAGAATGGCGTGAACCCAGGAGGCAGAGCTTGCAGTGAGCCGAGATCGCGCCATGCACTCCAGCCTGGGCGACAGAGTGAGACTCCATCTCAAAAAAAAAAAAAAAGAAAGAAAAAAAAAAGTCCCACCTCTCAACACTGTTACAATGGTAACTAAATTTCAATATGAGTTTTTTGGGGTACAGACATTTAAACTATAGGAATTAGAGCCCTATTATTAATTGTATTTTACAGAAGAAGAAACTGGGGCTCAGATAAGTTCAGTAACTAGCCCAGAATCACACAGCTGGCAGGAAAATGATACAGCTAGAACTCAACCTAAAGTCTTTGGGAACCGAGGTCAGCACTCTACCTGCACCAGAGCTGCCCACTGTGGGCTGTTCTTCTCACTTAGAACAAAAGCCACCTTATAACTTTTGTGTGTCCAGTGCCACACACAATACCTGCCATATAAAAGATACTCTCTCTCTATTTGTTTATTTGATAAATGAATTAAAATGCTCCACAAATATTTGCAAAACAATGTTACATTTTAATTTGGTTGCCAAAATTAAGGCTCAGATGAAAGAAAAAAATAAGTTTAATATAACTGTCTTAATATAGCGAAATATTCAAGTGTTATTGAGGGAAAAAGAATCATACATTAACTCAGCATTGGTTTACGTACAGGGAATTGTGCTTGCTGTTAGGAAAGAGTTGAGGGGCCATAATACACAATGCCTGTGGTACCTTAGATTTAGGGAGATAATGAGGAAGCAAACTGATATGAAGTACCTAGCCACCCTACTTACTCTGTTTCCTTTAAGCCCCACAACAACTCTGCAAAGTATATATAAACATTCTCATCTCATTCCCAAGAATGAAAACACAATGGCCTGCTCAGGGTTACCCATACTTGATGAAACTGTCTGACTCCAAACCCATTTGTTTGCACTATATCACAAAAGATTTGAAAATTTACATTGGTGATCCAAGAATTAAATAAAAACAGAGAAAAACAGCATTGGAACTGTTACAAGCCAGTCCAAAATTCACTTCAGATGTGCTCTGACATAAAAGAAGAGTGATTCTCTGAGCCTCTATTTTTTCATCCATGAAATGGCCTCCCCACAGTGGGGTTGTAAAGCTCAGTTGCTTCAGTGGATGTAAAAGGGCCTTTGAAGTAGAAAGTATAAGGTTAGTGGACCTTAAGCCCTTGCAATACGGATTCTGTTCTCTCAGCATTTTCAAAACTGTTATTTCCAAAATCACCAGTAACCTCTTACTAATTAAAGTAGTAACCTTCTCTCAATCTTTTCCAATCACACTCACCCTGAAACCATTTGGACATACTTGCCTGTATCTGCTCCTCCCTTCCATTCTGAAACCAATCCTTTCCATCTCATCTCTGTGTATCTGTCTCTGAAGCACAGAAAACACATATACACATGCACACATATGCTGTTATGGGCTGAACTGTGCCCTTCAAAATTTCAGATGCTTAAGTCCTAATCTCTAATACCTCTGAACGTGACCTTGTTTGGAAATAGGATCTTTCCAGAAATAATCAAGTTAAACTGAGTTTGCTTCAGTGGATGCGGAAGGGCCTTTTACATGGAAAAACTGTTATAAAGAAGAACTGAGAAAATGTATTTCCAGTGCTCAACACAAGGATGGGGGCTGGTTTATAGTAAGCATGGTAAATGGTAGCTATTATCAGTGGTAGAAGCTTTCTGATGTTTTATAGTCAGAGATGAGCAAACTTTTCTAAAAAGGGACAGATAGTAAATCTCTCAGGTTTTTCAAGACAAAGTCTGTCACATTTTCTCCTTTGTTTCCTGTTTGTCTGTTTTTTTTGTTTACCACTATTAAAAAATGCAAAAATCATTCTTGTCTGTGGGTTGTACATGAACTGAATGCAGGCCAAATTTAACCCTTGCCAATTCCTGGCTAGAATCTCCAGTACAGTGTTAAATAGAGATGGTGAGACCAGACTTCCTGTTTTGTTACTGATCTGAAATGAAAGGCATTCAGTCTTTCACCTTTAAGTGACAGAAGGTTAGCTTTTAAGATAGAAGGTTAGGTTTTCTTAGATATGGTTTATCAGCTAGAAGTTCCTTCTGCTCCTAATTTACTGAAAGTTTTTATAATAAATGGGTGTTGAATTTTGTCAAATACGTTTTTGGCATGTATTGAGATGATTACATGGTTTTTGTCCTTTAATTTATTCATATGGTATATTCTATTAAATAATTTATGGATGTTAAACCAATCTTGTATTCCTGAGACAAATTTCACTGGATCATGAAGTAGAATCTCTTTTTCTATACGTTTCTGAATTCAGTTTCCTAATACGATCTTGAGAAGTTTTGCATCCATATTTATGAGGAATATGGATCTATTATTTAACTTTCTTGTAATATCTTTGTCTGACTTTGATATCAAGTTAACACTGGCCTCATAAAAAGAATTGCGAAGTGTTTCCTCCTCTTCTAATACTTTGGAAGAGTTTGCAAACAATTGGCATTAGTTCTTCTTTAAATATTTGTTAGAATTCACCAGTAAAGTCATCTAGACTGGGGCTTTTCTTTGTCAGAAAATCTTTAATTACTAATTCATTTTCTTTGCTTGTTACAATCTATTCACATTTTCAATCTTTGAGTCAATTGTGTTAAATTTGTATCTTTCTAGGAATTTCTTCATTTCATGTAAGTTGTCTAAATTTTTTGGCATAAAGTTGTTCATAGAATTTCCTTAAGCCTCGTAATTTCTGTAAGGTGGTTAGTAACGTCATCTCTTTCATTCCAGTTTTCTTCATTTGCCTTTTGTCTCTTCTATTCTGGATCAGTATAGTAAAAGTTTCATACATTTTATTGATATTTTCATAATTTTTTAGTTTTGTTGATTTTCTCTATTTTTTTTCTGTTTCCTATTTCACTGTTTTCCACTCTAATTTGTATTACAGTTGGTCCTTCATATCCATAGGCTCTACATCATTGGATTCAGCCAACTGTGGATTGAAAATATTTGAAAAAAGACAATACAAAGCAATACAATTATAAAAATAATACAAATTTTAAAATTTACAGTTTAACAAGTATTTACATAGAATTTACATTAGGTGCTATAAGTAATCTAGAGATGGGTTAAAGTATATAGGAGGTTATATGCAAATGCTATGCCATTTTATATAAGGGACTTGGGTATCCAGATTTTGCTATTTGTAAGGGATCCTGGAAACAATCCCCCCCAGATACCAAAAAACAACTGTTTTCCTTACTTCTATTTGCTTTGGGTTTGAATTGCTCTTATTTTTCCAGTTTTTTACAGTGGAAATGTAGGTCACTGGTCTGAGATCTTTCCTTTTTTCTTTTCTTTCTTTTTTTTTTTTTTTTTTTTTTTGAGATAGGACCACACTTTATTGCCCAGGCTGGAGTGCAATGGTATAATAACAGCTCACTGCAGCCTCAACTTCCTGGGCTTAAGTGATCCTCTAACATTAGGCACCAGAGTAACTGGGACTACAGGTGCATGCCACCACCCCAGGCTAATTTTTAAAAAAATTTCACAGAGATGAGCTCTCACTATGTTGCCCAGGCTGGTCTCAAACTTTTGAGCTCAAGCAATCCTCCCGCCTTGGCTTCCCTAAGTGCTGGGATTGCAGAGATGAGCCACTGTGGCTGGCCTCCTTTATTCTAATATAGGCATTAAAAGTTATAATTTTCCTCTACGTACTGCCTGAGCTGGACCCCACAAATTTTGATGTGTGATTTCATTCTTTTTCAGTATAAAATATTTCCTAATTTCCTCTGTGATTTATTAATTCACAGTTTATTTAGAACTGTACTAATTTCCAAATATTTGTGGATTTCCCAAATTTCTTTCAGTTGTTGATTTTTAATGTGATATTGGTTTTGTTGGACAACATACTTTTCATAACTTCAATTATTTTCAATTTATTGAGACCCCTTTTATGCTCTACCACACATCTATTCTAAATAATTGTTTTATGTGTGCTTGAAAAGAATATGTATTCTGCTGCTGTTGGATGGACTGCTCTACAGATACTAGTTAGGTCAAAATAATTAGTGTTCAAATTCTCCATATAACTGCTGATTTTCTTTCTAGTTGGCCTATCAATTATTAAGAGTATGATATGGAGATTTCCAACTATTATTACAGAATTGCCTATTTCTCCCTTCAGTTCTTCTGTTTTTAGTTCATGTATTTTGGGACTCTGTTGTTAGGTGCATATATATTTTAATTGTTCCGTTTTCCTGATACCTTGTACATCTTGTTTTTAGTAAAACTTTTTGTCTTAAAGTCTGTTTCTTTGACATTAGTATGATGACTCCAGCTCTATTTGGATTGTTTGCATGGTATATCTTTTTCCATTATTTTACTTTTCAATGTATTTGACTCAATCTAAAATATGTGTCTTGGATACAGCATATAGTAAGATCTTCTTTTATTATCCAGTCTGACAATCTGCTTTTTGATAGAAATGCTTAATTCATTTACATCTAATGTAACTGTTGATATGGATAGATTTACATATGCATTTTGATACTTGTTTTCTGTATGTCTCAGGATTTTTGTGCTCCTCCTTAATTGCCTTCTCCTGTGTAAGATAGATATTTTCTACTGTACCATTTTAACTCCTTGTTGGATTTATTTATACATTTTGAGTTGTTTTCTTAATAAATTTTCCAGGGATTTCAACATGCACCTTAACTTTTCATAATATACTCTGAATTAATACTAACTTACTTCTGCTAAAATATGGAAATTTTGTTAAAATATATCTCCAATTTCTTTTGCCTTCTTTGTATTATTATAGTCATATATATCATATGTTATAAGCCCAACAATACATTTTAAGTTATTATGTCATACAATTTTCTTTTAAATCAGTTTTGAGAAAAGAAACATGTATTTATTGTCTTTTATATTTATCTACATAATTAACTTACAAGTGCTCTTTATTTCTCCATGAATTCAAGTTATCATCTAGTATCATTTTCTTTCAGTCCAGAAAGCTTTCTTTACTCTTTCTCATAAGTCAAGTCTGCTAGCCACAAATTCATTTAGTCTCTGTTTATCTGAGAATATCTTTGTGAAGAACAGTTTTGCTGGATATAGAATTCTTGGTTGCTAGGTTTTTGTCTTTCAGCCCTTTGAATATGCACAATTCTGCCTTCTGGCCTCTATTTCTAGTAGGAAGTCAGTTGAAAATCTTATTTTCATTCCTCTGTATACAGTGAGTGTCTTTTTACTTCTTGCTGATCTTAGAATTATTTCTTTATATTTGGTTTTCAATCATTTGACTATTATATATCTAAGTGTGATTTTGTGTGTATGTGTTTATCCTATTTGCAGTTCACTGAGGTTCTTGGATGTGAGGATTATTTTTTAAATTAAATTTGGTGAGGTTTTGGCCATTATTTCCTCAAATATTTTTCCCCTTTCTTTCTTTCTTTCCCTTTCTTTCTTTCTTTCTTTTCTTTCTTTCTTTTCTTTCTTTCTTTCTTTCTTTCTTTCTTTCTTTCTTTCTTTCTTTTCTTCTTCCTCTCTCTTTCTTTCTTTCTCTCTTTTTCTTTCTATCTTTCTTTTCCTTATGAGAGTCCCATGAAACATATGTTGCTGTGCTTAATGGTGTTCTATGGGTCTCTGAGGCTCTGTTCATTTTTCTCTATTTGTTTTCTGTTCTTCCAATTGAATAAATCCTATTTATCTATCTTCAAGTTTACTAAATCTTTCTCCTGACATCTTGAATCTGCTGTTGAGCCCCTTGAGTAAATTATTTGTTTCAATTACTGTACTTTTCAGCTCCAGAACTTCCATTTGGTTCTTTTTGTGTGTAATTTATATCTCTTTATTGATATTCTCTAGTGAATTATTATAATAATACTTTCCGTTGACTTTTTAAACATGGTTTTCTTTCACCTTTGAACAGATTCATAATAGTTGCTTTGAAGTCTTTTTCTGCTAAGTCCAAATCTGCATCCATCAAATATAGTATGTTCTGACTACTTTTTTCTGAGTATGGGTCATATTTTCTTGCTTCTTTGCACATCTTGTTTTTTGTTGTTGTTTTACAAGGGATATTTTAGATAACATATTATAGGGATTCTGGATTCTGATTCTTCCCAGACATTGTCGTTATTTCTAGGATTTTTATTGTGGTTGTTATTTGTTCAGTGACTTTGTTTGACTATTTCTGTAGAATTTGTCTTCCCCAGATTGCACAGCCACTAATGTTTCCAATCAACTTTTCTTTTACTCCTCTTTTCATTTTAAGCCTGGGTTCTAGAGATTACCCCTGGTAAGCATAGTGTAGTGATCATATTGATTGGTCAGAGGTAGTACTTAAACACTGTGATTCGGTAACATTTCTACCCTTTGACAATGGATCTATATGTGGGTTGGAGAACACTTTCAACCTTCGGGAAATTTACAAATATGATGCAGTTTACTTTCTGATGTGCCTTCTTGCATCTCCTCTATACATTCATGAGGTCTCATATTCAGCCTTGGATGAACAGTTAGTTAAGGCCTTCTCTGGTGTCTCCAGATTATGCACACAGCTGTGCCTATATGTGTAGCCTTCCAGAACAACAGCGATCAACAGGGATAGTGGCAGCTTATCAAGGTACACAATGGCTATCTCATTCTAGATCTCCCTGTTAAATTTTTGGCTAGTCTGTTGACTTGTGACTTGCAACCAGTATTGCAAATTGGCTTTTCCATTATTTGCCTTAGAGACTGCTATTGTTTTTAACAATAGCAGTCTCTAAGGCATGTACACACTTAAAATCTAAGGCATGTGTGGACATGCACAAACTTAAAATCAATCCTGTTTCTTTAGCTATAGGGTTTCTGCTTCTTTGCACATCTTGTTTGTTGTTGTTATTGTTTTACAGGTGATATTTTAGATGACATATTATAGGAATTCTGGATTCTGATTCTTCCCAGAAGTTGTTATTTCTAGGGTTTTTATTGTTGTTATTTGTTTAGTGACTTTATTTGACTAATTCTGTAGAATTTGTCTGTCCCAGATTGTACAGCCATTAATGCTCGGAATCAGTTTTTCTTTCATTTTTCTTTTCATTTTTAAGCCTGTTAGATTCCCCTATTAAATTTTTGGCTAGTCTGTTGACTCGTGACTTGCAACCATTATTTCAAGTTGGCTTTTCAATTACTTGCCTTAAAGATTGCTATTGCTTTTAACAACACCCCTGGACATGCACACACTCCAAATCAGTCCTGTTTCTCTAGCTATAGGGTTTCTAACTTTTAGCTTGCCCAGCCATTATAGAAGAACCCTATATGTTTCATAGGGTCAGGATTTGCTTTTAAGGGAGTAGAAAAGTCCTTTACTAGTTCAGAACTGCCTGGGACTTAGATGAAAAGTCTTTCTTATTCTGTAATTCAGTATTTTTAAAAAACCCACTTGCCTACAGATATAAATCACATCCTTCAAGAACAGTTTTATTATTAATAGAAATAAAGATTTTAAAATGTATATAATATATAATAATATATAATATGTATTTTTCCTACCTCTAATCTCTTAATTGATATTATAGATATCTTTCCTACCTCTAATCTCTTAATTGATTTGATTAGATTTTAGGAAAATAAGCAGTCCTAATACCTAGGATGATAACTCCCACTCCCTGTATTTTAAATCAAACCTCTTTCAGCTGAACCATTCTGCCTCCTATTCAATTTTCTTGTTTTGAATGATGATATAACCAATAAAATGGAAAAGTAAATGTCTCTGGTCTTCAGGTACACTATCCAAATACATGGAAAAGCTACTTAGTACAAACCATTTGAAATGCAGTGGAATCAGCTAAAACAGTGTTCTGTTCTTTAATCCAATCTAATGTGCCTCCTGCCAATTGGCTGGAACATGAATTCTAAGAAATCACTAGATGTTCACAACAGGTGCAAACGTAAGCTCATGTTCGGGGGGGGGTCCATATTTTCCTTGGGTAGCAGATGTTTTGCTAGACGACATTTAGAAATAAGTCAGTTGTTCTTTGTTGTGTATAATGTGACTCAAAGAATAGATGAAAACCCTTTTACTCTAATTCAGAATGCATTTTGCCACTCTGAAGGATACATTGGTTGAGCTCTTAAAAGCTCAGGCATGGATACAAGGGATTGATATGGCTGAATACGTGTCTAAGGGAACAGTCAAAGAGAGCAGCCATGTCTAGCATGAGGAAGAGCAGACTGCACTCAAGTCAACATGTTACACTGAGGAGTGGGAAAGACGCCTTACTGTTTTCTCAGCTGGATAAATACCCTAATCCCACATTCTGCAAAACAAAACAAAACAAAAAACTCAGTTATCTTTTCTATTCATTAGAATAATATAAGTGAAACCACTACTAGTCTGATGAGAATTTCTACTCAATCAGCATATTCCAGTCTGGGTCCTACTCATCAATCTGTCTCAAAGGTAACCCTTCCTCTGGTCTAAAAATGAGAGGGAAGCAAGAGAAGGATGGATAAGATGTCATGGGTTTATGGTCTCATTATCTGCAGGCATCTGAAGTTTTCAGCTCTGTGCTGATGAAACATACACAAATGGGACCCCCAGCAGTATTTTCCTGACATATCTCTAGGGCCTGCAGCAAATACATGCTGGGCAAGCATCATACTGCCATGTCAAGTTGTGGTCACCCAGATGGAATCCTAGCCTGAAGCCCTATTGACAGTTCAGAAACCTGGAAGGCTTTCCTGATTAGACATCTGGGCTGGTTATAAGGTCTCATTTCATGCTGATTCCTGAAGCCCACCATAGGTTTTGTTTTGTTTTGTTTTTAAAGACTTTGAATCTTTAATATATGATATCCCTCTGCCACTACTTCTGGCAAAGTGGCTTCATGCTGGAACTTTAGTAGTCTCCTGGAAGCTCAGACCAAGTCAGCTGTTCCCCTCACCTCCCCAGCCAGCAATATCGCCTATGCCTAGATAGGCCATCCTCAAACAGATAGGGGAAGTTGTTGTGTTACAGAAGTAATGAAGCTCCTAATATCTAAAAACGTGTGTTAAGGCGGTACTACTGTCTACAATCTATATGACCTTGGGCAAGTCACTGAGTTTCTCTGAACCTCCGATTGCTCATCTGTGGCATGTGGATAGGGCCCTTGGCCCTAAAGTTGTGTGGTGGATACTGTGGTTTGCCTCATCCAGTACCCGTTTTAATCTCCTTCTAACTTGCCTTCTGTTCTAACATCAAAACTACATTTCCTGAACTTTCTTCCAGAAAGGGTACAGTCATGTGACATAATTTTCTCCATTTATACACAGCCACACAAGGCTTCTAAACAGAAACTATCATGAGGAAGTGGCCACCCAGGGAGAGCAAATATTCTGGCAGGATCACTAATAAGACTTCTGGTTCTTCTAGAGCAGTGGGGATAGAGTTCATGGCTTCAAGCCTGAGTGCAGCAGAGATCAAACAGCAAGCATCAAGGGCAAGAGATTTTTCACTAACGTGGGGCTACAGAATGAATGGAAGCTTTTCCTGCCCATAGTATTGTTAATGGTATAGCATCCAAGCCTGGTTCTCTGCCTCTTTCTGAGATTTCGTGAGCCAGTTCATACTCTTTAATTGATTACTTTTTGCTTAAATTATTGCACTGTCATCTGCATCCAAGAAGCCTGGGAATAGCAGTTATTTTATTAATAAAAGTAAAGGTAACTAATAAATTCTAAAGGTTAGACAAATGGTAGAAAATTATGTTCAATAACTTTTTGTTCTTTTTAAAGATGAATACATTGCAGAAAATCTAGGAAAGGGAGTTGTTATTTAATTCTCAAAACAACTCTGTGGCAGGCATCTGTATTAGTTTTATTTTTTTGCAATAATGCTAAGTAACAAACAACCCTAAAACTCAGTAAATTATTTAGTTTGAGAGTCATCTACATGGTTCTTCTGGCTTATTCTGGACCTCCTCATACGTCTGAGCATTAACTGGATGTTGGATAATCTAGGCTGGCTTTGGTTGAGGCAACTGGGCCAAGTTTCCTCCTCTCTATGTCTTTCTCATCTTCCAACAAGCTAGACCAAGTTTGTTTTCATGACCATGGCAGAGGACCAAGAGTACAACTGGAAACACACTAGCATTACTTAAGCCTCTGCTTGTATCACTTTTGCTAATATACTGTTGGCTAGAGCATATAGGATCAGAGTGAGATAGCATTACTAAATTACAGGGCAAAAAGTGTGAACACAGAAAGGAAGCGAGAAGCATTAGGATTATTTCTGCAATCTGCCACTGCACATATAACCCAACTTCATGGATTATTACAGAGGCTCAAAGAGATTAAATACGCTGTCCTGCCTCCCAAATATAGTCAGTGATGGTAATGAAAGATTAATCCACTTTAATCTGACTCCAGCCAGGCATGGTGGCTCATGCTTGTAATCCTGGCACTTTGGGAGGCTGAGGCAGGAGGATTGCTTGAAGCCAGGAATTCAAGACCAGCCTGGACACCAAAGGAAGACCTTAACTCTACAAAAAAAAAAAAAAAGTAAAAGTAAAAATAAATTTGCCAGGCTCATAGGTGTGCATTTGTAGTCCCAGTTACTCAGGAAGTTGAAGTGGGAAGATTACTTGAGCCTCAGAGTTTAGGTTGTAGTGAGCTAGATCATGCTACTGCACTCCAGCCTAGGACCACAGAGTAAGACCCTGTCTCAAAAAAAAAAAAAAAAAAAAAAACAACAAAAGAAGCACCAGGAAAATTCTGCTAAATACATGTGTGTGGGTATATTTAGATTTATGTATATTTTATATATTTATTATTATTATTATTATTATTATTATTATTATTATTATCATTATTTTGAGAAAGAGTCTTACTCTGTCACCCAGGCTGGAGTGCAATGGCATGATCTCAGCTCATTGCAACCTCCACCTCCCAGGTTCAAGCAGTGCTCATGCCTCAGCCTCCAAAGTAGCTGTGATTACAGGCGTGCGCCACCACACCAGCTAATTTTTGTATTTTTAGTGGAAATAGGGTTTCACCATGTTGGTCAGGTTGTTCTTGAACTCCTGACCTCAAGTGATTCACCTGCCTTGGCCTCCCAAAGTGCTGGGATTACAGGCATAAGCCACCGTAACTGGCCTGTTTTTTGTTTTGTTTTGTTTTTCTTTTGTTGAGACAGAGTCTCACTCTTACACCCAGGCTGGAGTGCAGTCCAGTGGTCTCAGCTCACTGCAACCTCTACCTCCCATGTTCAAGCAATTCTTCTGCCTCAGTCTCCTGAGTAGCTAGGATTACAGGAGCCTGCCACCATGCCCAGTTAATTTTTGTATTTTTAGTACAGAAGGGGTTTCACCACATTGGCCAGACTGGTCTTGAACTCCTGACCTGTAATCACAGCTACTTTGGAGGCTGAGGCATGAGAATTGCTTAAACCTGGGAGGCGGAGGTTGCAGTGAGCTGAGATCATGCCATTGCATTCCAGCCTGGGTGACAGAGTGAGACTCTTTCTCAAAATAATAACAACACATATATAAAATATATGCAAATCTAAATATACCCAGACACATGTATTTAGCAGAATTCTCCACCTGCCTTGGCTTCCCAAAGTGCTGGGATTACAGGTATGAGTCACCACACCCAGCCAGTTTTTACATTTTTATAGTGTGTAAAATAAAACAAAAAACAAAGAATATGTGACAGAGATCATATGTGGCTAGTATTCAAAGCCTAAAATATTTGCTACTCAGTTCTTTACAGAAAATGTTTGATAGAGAATGGATTTAATGTATGATTTGGTCCAAAATCTCCACTTTGGACTATCGTTTAGAATTCACAACATATTATATTAATGAGCGTTCTCCCCTAAGAGAATTGACTGAGTGTTCAGGTACTGAGTTTCCCAACACTGTAAACATTCATCTAAAACAGCATGTTCCCACTCTGAGTGGAAGTTAAATCATATAACCGCTAAGGCCTGTCTAATACTAAGATCCCATGTTTACAATCATGGAGCTAGGATTTGATGCATTACAGGTGATCACTGGAAGATTCAGCTGTCCAAAGATAAAAGAGCCTCATTAGTGGAAATGTTATGGTTCAAAAATAAACAATCAAGCCATGATGTTTTAACAACTTGTAATTCATTCAGTAATATCAGAACTTGCTAGAAATTGATGGTGGTGGTTATGTATACCTGTCACCATCAAAGACTAGGAAAGGAGGTAACTCACTGGTTATGTTTTGTTCTTCCCTGTTTACACTTGTATGACCAAAGCTGAAGGTAGCTGAGCCTCCAGTAAATGGAAGTTTGCTTGTGTACCTGAATTTCATGGGTCTTGAATGTTCCACAAGGGAACCAAGCACAGCAAAAGTATTTATACACCGCAGCCACTAATCAGGGTTTAATTAGCCTTATAATTAGAAGGGTAAACAGAAGCACAATTCCCAAATTGCTCGTTGTTTTTTTACATGTCCATAGAGCACTATTTTATTTGCCTTTGCACCCCCCCAGCATTTTAGTACAAAATTAACCTTTAAAATGTGTTAACTATTGCATGGATTGCTTGCTTGCTTTCCACAAAATTCAGCTTTGTCATATTTGGTTAATTACAATGTTCAAACTTATCAACCACAAGCTTCTTCAACTCTGTGAATGTTACTGAAAGCAGGAAAGGATGTTTTTATTCCTAGCCATCCTTTGGCTGTTCCAATGCAAAATAGCAGTCCAGATTTGTACAGCCTGGGTGTCATTTAAGTAGCTTTTCCATAAGATTTATTTAATTTTATATTCAGGAAAGTGAGTTTAAATGTCATTCTATTAATTTTACAAATGATGAAACTGGCATGCAGAGAAGTTAAGTGGTTTGTGGAAGTTCCTTCTGTCTAGCGCGAGTTTCTCAAAGTACATTCCCCAGACCACCCTCATTGCTATCATTTAGGGTTTAACCAGACACCTCTGATGTGCCACTCAAGATGCACTTAGCTTTTCCTGGCCCTCTGTTCCACTCCAGCATCCCTCTGACAACCAGGCCTGCCCACTGGTTGCAGGTTCCCACTGCCTTCCAATGCATGCAACCTGACAGTGCTTTAGTCACACCAATGGCCTGTGCCCTTATCTCTTGTCCTTACTACCCTGGCTGAGGCACAAGAAGTCACAGACTTGGCAACATGCATTTTCAATCTGGAAGTACAAACAAGTGAATGCTCCATGGGGCAAGCCTTTAACCCACGGGAATGAGAGATGGATCAATTCCTCTCCCTTCCTCCCCTGCTCTGACCATCCTGAGGCACAGTGGTCCATGGGCTATTGGAAGACAGTCTTGTGAGAAATTGGCTTCACCTGACATGAAGTAGTAGCCAGCTCAATGGCACACCCTTGTCTTTGTCCTCCTTTTTCCTTTCCTCACTCCCTCTTCCCCTCCTGGTATTTCTTTGGACTTTAGTCGACAGTAAGGTAGCAGGATTTGTAAGCTTTTGCCTCAGCTTCTGCTTTCTGAGACCCAGGTCAGCTAATGCTGGATTAGAACATCTGGGAGTGGGGCATTTTTACAGGTTTCCCTGGTGATTCCCAGGTACCTTACAGTCTGATGACCACTGGATCTACAATCTGAACCCAGTGCAAAGGACTCTAAATTCAGTACTCTTTCCTGACTAATATATGCCAGATAAAAGAAAGAATCTTGCTGTTCTCACGCTGGGTCTAAGATGGAGAAAGAAACCCCTGACTGACTGTACTACACCACTCTGTGTTTCAAGGGGCTGCTGTGGGGTTCCTGACACTGACAACACCTGTCCCACGTGGTGAACCAGCTCACCTTCCCATCCAGGCAGTGGTCTAGCCTATCCCCACTTCTCTCATTTTTGATGTCAAATAGGTTACACTCTGACTAGTTTCCTGCTCGCAGTCAGCCAGGTACACTGTGTGGATGTTGGCCACGGGTTCTCTCTTTCTGTCTCCTTTTCTGAATTCTTCTTTCTTTAAACAAACCACTCCAAGTAGAAAGAGCCTGATTACCATCCATTGTCTCTTCGCTGGGAAAATATCAGGTTAAAAAATAAATAAATAAGATCTAGCACTCTCTATTCAAAAGTGCTCAGGGTCCAGAGCCTCTGGGGCTCTGTTATAGCTGTTTTTACACTCTGTGTCATGTCTTTGAGGCAAAAGAAAAGGGACACTGCCAGGAAACATCTTTGGAAATGCTATAAATAGCAAATCGGCAAGATCGGGGAACAAAAGAGAAGTGCAGTCAGTGTAATTAGTTCACTTACTGAGCAAGTTGACTATTCCAAGGCAGAGGACCATATTCTAGCTGATGAGACTGTGGGACTGGGGAGGGAGGAAAACTCAACTTCCTGCACAGGCGGAAGAAAGGGGACACACGCCGAGACACCCAGGCCCCACTGGGCTCTCACAGTCCCCAGCCCAGGTTATCAACAATAACCCACAGAAGAATGTGGGAAGCCAAGGGTCCAAGGCCTGAGTATATGTGAAATGTGAGAGGGAAGTCAAGGAGTTTGAGGTTGGAAAGCAAAGAGAAATATTAGATACATGGAGGATGGTGTAAGACCCAGGTCATCACAGGACAGGACTGAGAGATCCTCTTAGTCAGAGTTTTCCAAATAATAATGACAATAATATTAGCTAATATTTACTGAGTACATGACTATAAACACATTTAGTTTTTACAATAACTTTCTTAAGGTAAGTACTGTTATTATTCCCATTTTACAGGTGAGGAAATGAAGGTTTAAAAAAATTAGGTACCTTGCCCAAAGGTACATCTCTAGTTGCAAACTTTTTGAAGCAGTGGAACATTTTTCCTTTTTTTCAATTGGAATCCCAATAATATAAACAGAGTAGTGAAGGAAAGAATCCTGGACCACTGAATTCCAGCACACCAGCGAACTCAACTGGAAAACTATTCCCTGAGTGCAAGCTGAGGGCCAGAGAGGGGAACAGGACTGTTCCAGGTCACTAGACTGGCTAACTGTGAAGCTGGGGAACACAGGTCTTCTGGAGCCCAGCCAGGGCTCCTTCCAAAACGATGCTTTGCAGTTGAGGAGCCACTCCATTTAAAAGTTTGTTTCCCCTTTGAACCACCACTGGACTGAGACCTTAGTTCTGTGCATAAAGCGCATACAACACCCACTGGCTGCTGTGGATCTGTGTCTCCTTTGCCTCCTAACTTGTCTGTGAAGTGTTGAGAGTAGAGTCTGTATCTTTGTGTCTTCCCAGGTGCCTAGCACAGAGGCTGGTACACAGAAGGACCTTGTTAAAGTTTATTAAAGGAATGAATGTTGTGATGGGTGGAGGAACAAATTAATTAATGCATAAATATGTGACCACCTGTAATAAAAATAACACTGTGGAGAACACAAGTATTTTCATGTCTAACACCACCTTTGCTTTGCAAAACCAGCTGAAAGGGAGTATTATTATTCCCATTTTACAGATGAAGGACCTCAGGCATTTAAAAGGAAAATTCTTTCTCAAAGGCACACAGCTAGGAAGCCAAGGAGCTAAGACTGCACTTAGATGTTCCGACTCCTAAGAATCAATAGCTAAGGAAAAATACTGCATGATTCCAGATATAGAAGGTACCTAGAATAGTCAAATTCATAGAGATAGAAAGAGAAAGAAGATAGAATGGTAGCTGCCAGGGGCTGGCAGGGCTAGGAATGGGGAGATGGATTTAAATTATTTTTAATTTTATATATTTAGGGAGTACAAATGCAGATTCCTTACATGCATATATTGCCTAGCGGTAAAATCTGGGCTTTTAATGAACCCATCACTTGAATAGCAAACACTGTACACAATAGTTAATTTGTCAACCCTCACCTCCCTCCCACCCTTCCATCTTTCATAATCTTCTATGTCTATTTTTCTACTCTATGTGTTCATGTGTATCACTGTTATCTCCAAGTTATAAGTGAGAACATGGAGTATCTGACTTTCTGTTTCTGAGTTACTTCACGTAGAATAATGGTCTCCAGTTCCATCCATGTTGCTGCAAAATACATGATTTCATTTGTTTTGTGGCTGAATAGTATTCTCTGTGTGTGTGTGTGTGTGTATGTATATATGTTTGTGTGTGTGTATATGTATATATGTGTGTGTGTATATATATATGTATCTCACATTTTCTTTATACAATACTTCATTGATGAACATTTGGTTTGATTCCATATTTTGCTATTGTGAATAGTGCTGCAATAAATATACAAGTGTAGGTATCTCTTTGATATAATGATTTCCCTCCCTTTGGGCATACACCCAGTAGTGGGATTGCTAGATTAAATGGTATTTTTAAATAAGTACAGAGTTTCTGTTTTACAGAGGAAAATACTTCTGTGGATGGAGGGTGGTAATGAACAAAACAATGTGAATGTACACTTAGAAATGATTAGGATGGTAAATTTTGTGTTATTTGTATTTTACCACAATTAAATTTCTTTTTAAAATTAATATCTAACATTTATTATTTGCTATGGTTTGAATATGGCTTGTTTTCCCCACCAAATCTCATGTTGAAATTTGGTCACTAATATTGGAGGTGGGGCTTAATGGGAGGGTGTTTGGGTCGTGGGGGAAGATCCCTCATGAATAGATTAGTGCTTTCCCCGGGCAGGGGGAAGTCTCTAAGTAAGTAAGTCTCACTGTTCCTTTGAGAGCTGATTGTTTAAAAGAACCTGGTCCTTTCTCACTGTCTTTTGCTTCTGTTCTCACCATGTGATTTCTGCACGTGCTGGTTCCCCTTTGCCTTCTGCCATGAATGGAAGCAGCCTGTGGACCTCACCTGAAGCAGATGCCAGTGCCATGCTTCTCGTACAGCCTGCAGCACCCTGCCAAAGAAACCTCTTTTCTTTATAAATTACCTAGCCTCTGTTAGTCCTTTGTAGCAACACAAAACAGACTAAGACAGTACTGTCTACTATGTGTCCAACTACACTTTACCTTTTTTAATCCTCACAACAATTCTATGAAATAAGTACTATTACTATCTTTATTTACAAACAATAAAACTAAGTTATGGCAGGGCGCGGTGGCTCACACCTGTAATCCCAGCACTTTGGGAGGCTGAGGTGGGTGGATCACCTGAAGTCAGGAGTTCGAGACCATCCTAGGCAACATGGTGAAACCCCATCTCTACTAATAATACAAAAATTAGCCAGGCATGGTGGCGCATGCCTGTAATGCCTACTGCTTGGGAGGCTGAGGCAGGAGAATCGCTTGAAACAGGGAGGCAGAGGTTGCAGTGTGCCAAGATTGCACCATTGCACTGCAGCCTGGGCAACAAGAGCGAAACTCCGTCTAAAAAACAAACAAACAAAAAAAAAAAAAACAGAGTTACAAAGAGGTAAAGTAACTAAGTAACTTAGCCAAAGTCACATAGCTAGTAACACAAGAACCAGATTCAAAGGGTCTGCTCCAGCCACTACAATAAATAAACAAAGGGAAGAAGAAGACATTGGATAAAGAATTTGCTGCTGGAGCAGAAGTTAGAGATTAGTCATATGCACATATCTCTGTCTGAATCTGTATCTGTATTAAATGCTTCACAGTCATTCAACTGGGACATCTGAAAAAATGTTTTTATTTTAATTTACTTCTCAGACTGAAAGACAGCATTCCAGTTAAGGGAAGTGCATACATTCAGAGAAAGCAGCTTCACATTCAGATAGGACCCGAGTTCAAATTCTGACTCCAGCACTGTTTACCTATGTGATATTTGATATTTCAGCTGGCCTCTCTGAGCCTATAAAATAGAAATATTTACATTATCATGAACATAGTTATTATGAACATTAAATGTGATAATCTATAAAAGCAATAGTTTCATACCCAGCTCAATAAATGTTAGTTCTCATTCTCATAAAAATAAGTTGAGGTGTAAAAATATCTTGTCCTCAACTTTTAAAACTTATCTAGCACATTTTTCAGCCTGTGAGTATGAAGATATTTTAACACTTCTGGAAAGATTAATATTTGTACTACTTTTCAAGATATACATAGTAAAATATTTCTCAATAAGTCAAAAGGTGGTCATGTGAAAGAAACTCTCTTATTTATAACCTAAATCCACTCTACGGCTGACTGCTGACTAACCCTTTCTGTGCTAAATGGCCCTTTTATAGGTTCTGTGTATCAGCTTCCTGCAACCTTTCATTCTTCAAATTGGATAACTCCAACTCCATTCATCCTTCTCAGCTTTCCATGGTGTCATTCTAGCTAGCCATGGTGTTTTTGCAGACAGAGACCTAAGAATCTGAGTGTCAGAAGATAACATTAAATTGCAATACATTCTGATTATTGTCCAGGCACAGCCTAGAATACTGTTCAACCTGTGGCCATACTAGTCTCTTGATACTTTTCTAGGATCAAGAGGAAATGATGTACTTTCTATGTCTTTGTGTTTCCTTCAACTATTGAATAGCCTAACTCAAAGACATCAGGAAGAACACAATTTTGATTCACGCTTGAATCTTGTTTCAAGAATCCTACCTTCTAGTGGGAGAGATAAGAAAAGAGCACAAATATCAAAAGGAAATTTACAAGGGCCACCAGGAAAGGAGAGAGAGAGAGAGAGAGAGATCATGCACTGCTTATCTCACCGCCTAGCATATGGCATGTGTTCCAAGTATGATGGCTGTTGTATTTGTTGAGCCTATAAAATGAATGCAACAAGAGGTACTTTGAGGAAGAGGGGTGGAAATCAAGACAGCTCCAGAAGAAATATAACTGATGTAAGGATGAGCAAGAATTTGATACCAGAAGTAGACGATAGAATTGCAGAGATGGGCACAATGAGTGCAAAGACACAGAGGCACAAAGACAAAGTGACACAGAGAGGACAATGTTTTGAAGGAATAGAGGTCTGACAACAAAAAAATGGGAAGAAGAAGGGATAGAGAAAAAAGGAAAGATTTAAGAACAGACACACAGGACAAAGGACACACCTGTTATTCACTGAGAGTTCTCTGGAGATATTTATCTTCCTTAAAATACAGGTAATTTGTGGGACACTAGCATAACTCATTCATTAACTTACTCATCTATTCAACAACATATTCTAAGGATATGATTCAGAACTGGAATATACCAAATATGAGTAAGAAGATACAGTGCCTGTGTTCAAGTTACTTAGAGTCAATAAAGTGCAACACGTATGGAATAACAGCGATATTAAGAGCTAACATTTATTGAGTATGTGTTATGTGCCAAGCACTAAACCATATTATTTTATTCAAATTTTACAATAGCCCTAACTGGAAATATTACTGCTATATCTATTGACATGAACACACTAAAGCTTATAAGTGTTTAGTGACTTACCCAAGCTCATAAACCTAGCATGCAGTGAAGTTGAAATTTTAATCAAACTCAGAAACTATCTGACTCCTTTACTCTTAAGAATTATTCTTGGCTGGGCGTGGTGGCTCACGCCTGTAATCCCAGCACTTTGGGAGGCCGAGGCGGGCAGATCACAAGGTCAGGAGATTAAGACCATCCTGGCTAACACGGTGAAACCCCATCTCTACTAAAAATACAAAAAATTAACCAGGCATGGTGGCGGGCGCCTGTAGTACCAGCTGCTCAGGAGACTGAGGCAGGAGAATGGCGTGAACCCAGGAGGCAGAGCTTGCAGTGAGCCAAGATCGTGCCACTGCACTCCAGCCTGGGCGATAGCACGAGACTCAGTCTCAAAAAAAAAAAAAAAAAAAAAGAATTATTCTCTCCAGCCCCTAAACTGTAGTATGTGCGTCACAGAGCTTTGGGCTCAGAGAAAAAGCAAAGGCATGAGTGGTTACTTCTACCTAGGGTCAGTTATTGGGAGTACTGTAAAAGTCTTCACAGAGGAACTGAGTTGAATCTCAAAAGATATAGACAGCTATTCAACCAGCAGATGGGAATGCAAGCTGAGAAAGGTATTACAAGCCTAGGGAGTAGCATGTGCAAATGCAGGAGGTGAAAAAGCAGCCTTGTGTGTTCTGGAGTCATAAGAAATTTAGAAAAGTTGGAGCACCGAGTATGAGGAAGAGTCTTCGGAGGAAACAGACTGGAGAAGCAGGGCAGGATCGAGAAGGCTTCCGCATGTCCTACTATATAACTTGAGTTTTTTCTTATAAGCTAAGCAGCTACTGAAATAGTTGGAAAACAGCAAGATGACAAATACACTTCGTTTACTTCTGGTGACGGTATGGCAAGACTGTAAGCTACGGGAACAGTTATCTTGGAGACTACTACAATATTCCAGGTATATTAATCCATTTTCACACTGCTATAAAGAACTGTCAGAGACCAGGTAATTTTTAAAGGAAAGAGGTTAATTGACTCACAGTCCCACATGGCTGGATAGGAGGCCTCAGGAAACTTACAATCATAGCAGAAGGTGAGGGAAAAGCAAGTGGCTTATTCATTAGGCAGCAGGAGAGAGGAGAGAGCACAGGGAAAACTGCCACTTATAAACCATTAGATTTCATGGGAACTCCCTTACTACCACGACAACAGCATGGGGGAAACCACCCCCATGATCCAATCATCTCCCACCAGATTCCTCCCTGACATATGGGGATTACAATTTGAGTTGAGATTTGGGTGTGACAAAGAGCCAAACCATATCACTAGATATGGCAAAGAAGATTCCTTTTCCTCCTATGCACACAGCTAAACTACATGTTTCAGCTTCCCTTTAGGTGAAGCCCATGTGACTTAGTCTTAATAAAATGAGGATGGGAATTATGCAAATTACTTCTAGGTCCATATTCTGATAACCTCCCTTGATCTTACAGTCTCTATTTCTTATCTTCTAGCTATATGCAGAGGAGATGCTGCTAGATGATGGTGAGTCATACAATAGGAGGAACCTGGGTCCCTGAATGATAATATGGAGCAGAAACCCCCTGCAAGTTTCAGTGGCCTACAACATGAATGAAAAGTGAGGTTTTATTATATTAAACCACAATAAACTCTGACAAGATCTATTGAAAGCCTAGACCAGTACAGTGAGAATTAAATAGAATAGAAGATGGATATAACAGATATGCAGAAAGTAAAATAGACTAGACCTGGTCATAGACTGGATCTGAGATAGCCATTTTCTCTTTATGGTATTAGAAGAAACAAACACTAAGTAGGAGAGTTACACTTTTTTTTTTTTTTTTTTTTTAAGATGGAGTCTCACTCTTGTCATCAGATTGGAGTGCAGTGGTGCCATCTCGGCTCACTGCAACCTTCGCCTCCCAGGCTCAAGCAATTCTCCTGCCTCAGCCTCCCAAGTGGCTGGGGCTACAGGTGCACGCCACCATGTCCAGCTAATTTTTTTGTATTTTTAGTAGAGATGAGGTTTCACCATGTTGGCCAGGATGGTCTCAATCTCTTGGCCTCGTGATTCACCCGCCTCAGCCTCCCAAAGTGCTGGGATTACAGGCATGAGCCACCATGACCAACGAGAGTTACACCTTTTTTTTTTTTTTTTTTTTTTTGAGGACAGAGATAGAACAAACAAGAGAATCATAAGCATAATCAAGGCCTTAGAAAAATTCAAAACTACATTTCAGTTGTACCTATTCCTTAGTTTATACTTACCAGCTTCTGAGAAAATAATTGTCTAGCAAAATCTCACTTGGAAATTGAACCCCAGGCATAATGTTAATTCAACATGAATGCATTAATATTGCTTTTTACTTGAAAGCTGTAAATGTAAACCTATTCCCATCATCACAAGTTTGATTGAGATTCCCAAGTACAGTAGTTGACAGTTCCAATAGTATCAGTTATGAAGTGACTCTTTAAAGAAGGATCTGCCAGCATCATATCATGGTAGACAGGACTAAGCAGACATGCCATCATTTCACTGAATCCCTTATCATTGCTGATAGAGTTCATCAAGAAGTAGTGACAGTGCATCCAGAGGAGAGAAAGTCAGAGTACAGGGAGCTGTTCCAGCATCATAGCAGCATATTCCTTGAGGAACTCAAAGCCACCTTTTATAGCAAACAACAATTGCTCATTAATCTTCACACATAGTGTAAGGGGTACTGTGCAGACCTGGAAATAGCCAATGGAAAGAGTATTAAGGTACAAAGTCAGAAGACATGGGTGTAAGTCTTAATCATGTAATATTCATTCATTTTTTCATTCAAAAAGTGGCTGGGCCAGGTAGCAGATAGGCAAAGGTGAATAAGACAGATTCACGGTGGATAGGCTGTGTCATCAAGATCATTAGTTGTATGACTTTAGGGAAGTCCCTGAACCTCTCTGGGACTCGGACTCACAATAAAGGTCATTAACTATATGTTGGCTGCCCAATGTTCATGCCTTCCTTTGGTACCTCAGTACATTTTCCTCTCATAACCAACCTCTTCTATATTATCAGTCATGTATTTCTGATAGAATTGATTCAGATCTTTGACTCCAAGATTAGACATGTGACCCAGCCTGTCCAATTAGGGATTACAATTCTTTGGCTATAGTGATTGGTTCAGGATTGAGGGCAAGACTCAATCCATTGAGAGGCAAAACTTTTGTTTGTACTGTAGGAAAGTCAAAAGCTCTCTTATTTCTGCTAGCTTGGATGAATTTAAAGGATACATGCTGGATGGCCATGCTCAGTGGCTGACACCTGTAATCCCAGCACTTTGGGAGGCCGAGGCGGATCACCTGAGGTCAAGAGTTTGGGACCAGCCTGGCCAACATGGTGAAACCTCATCTCTACTAAAAATACAAAAAATTAGCTGAGCACAGTGGTGCATGCCTGTAGTCCCAGCTACTGGGGAGGCTGATGCAGAAGAATTGCTTGAACCTGGGAGGCAGAGGTTGCAGTGAGCCAAGATTGTACCACTGTACACCAGACTGGGAGGCAGACCAAGACTCAGTCTCAAAAAAACAAAAACAAGAAACAAAAACAAAAAACAAAACAAAACAAAACAAAAATGTACTGGAACTGCCTGCAGTCTTATTGATCCTATAAGAAGCTATGGAAAGAGGCAGCCTGAAAAACAGGTGAGCCAAGAATGTGAAAAAGACTGGTCCTGAAGATGTCTTTTAAGGTCCTGACTGGCTTTTTAGTTATGTGAACTCTTCATTACCATTTTGGCTTAAGTCAATTTCAGTCAGATTTCTTAAAACTTCCAATAAGAAGAACTCTAGTTTATATATTCCTCATTCATAAATTGGCAGGAATAACAATGTTTGACCTGTCTAATTTCATAAAATTCTAGTAAAATAAACTTATGATCTGTACTAGCTTTGTAACCATGGGCAAATTACTCAATCACTCTGTTTTTAGTTCTTTTATTTAAAATTAGGACAACAGCCTATAGGATTGTTCTGAGGATTAAATTAGTTTAACAACGTCTACTTCGTAGAACAGTACCTGACATATCATTTAAATATTTACTATAATGCTACTACTACTACAACTAATAGTATATTTTTAAATTATATTTAAAAGCAAATAGTATTGTTATCAAGAAGGAATTTACTGTAATTAGAATTGCCTCTTAAAGTCATGAGTTTCTCACCACCTTACATTAATTAGGATAGATTGACTGCTACAACACACAACCTTGAATTTTCAGTGGCTTCACACCACAAAATATTATTTCTTGTTCATGTCTCATAATAGAATGCAAGTCAGTGGAATGGAGAAAACTCTGCTCCACTCAGTCATGCACAGACCCAAGTTTCTTCCAGGTTATGGCACTGTCCTCCTCTAAGCCCTAGGAGTGCTTTTCTTTCAGCCAAATGACAGCGAGAGCAGGGATTGAAGTGGAGCTTCTATATGCCAGGCCTGGAATTTGGACATCACTTCCACTCATATTCCAATGATCAGAACTCAGACCAACAGAGACATAAACAGAGACTTAGAAATTAAGTTTAGCTGTGCCTGAATGCAGTGGGGACCACAGTCACTGGTGAGCACTGGCAACTCCTGACACATTTGAAAAGTATTCAAGGAGTGACCAAATGACCATCTCTCAGGGACTCGAACTGTTGCTGAGACTCAAAATGACGGCATTAGGAGAGATGAAAAAGCACTTGAAGACCACCAAGTCCAATCAACTTCCTTATATGAATTTGCCCAAGGTCACCCAGATAAATATTGGCAGAGCTGTAACTGGAACCTACTTCTAACTCCCATGCCATTCTTTTGTCCACCCGCTCACCTCCTCTCTTAGTTGTCCTTTCCAAATCTAATAAATTATTGCCTTTTTTGCTCCCTGGTTTAGCCAGTTATTTGCCTTTGCAAGATAATTTACTACTCCTTTCACATAGATTACTTATCCAAGAATCTTCATTACCTTATGCCATCTGCCTCCTTTCACAAAATGTGGGTTTGAAGGTAAGGAGACAACAAGGCAGAATGGTATGTGCCTCTACTCTTACCAAATTATCATGATTATATAAATCACTCAAGTAAGGTAAAATGCTGACTGTAGCACTAAAAACACTTGGCATATCTGGAAGGTGTAATTCAACTGATTATATTTTTTTACATTGTTTTCACTTTAAGTGGCAGGTTCTTCAGTGGCAATGAGTGAATGAAATGTGTTGTCAGCCAGCAAATTAAGCATTTCACCCTAAGAACCAAGCTCCACTAATATATTCACCTACTGACATCTGCAACCAAACATGAGTTGTTTAAATTAACTAGTAATTAGCACAACTCAAACAACGACCACAACTAGCAACAGAGGCTGTAATTTAGAATTTTGCCAATTTCTTTTCCAATTAGCTTGGTTTCATCTTTACTAGAGATATGGACTTCCTCAGCACCAGTCACTACCTATGAATAATGTAGTCTATTTTTGTTTGTTTGTTTTGTTTGTTTTTGAGATGGAGTCTTGCTCTGTCGCCCAGGTTGCAGTGCAGTGGCGCAATCTCAGCTCGCTGCAAGCTCCGCCTCCCGGGTAAGCTGGAACTACAGGCGCCCTAATTTTTTGTAATTTTAGTAGAGACAGGGTTTCACCGTGTTAGCCAGGATGGTCTCGATCTGACCTCGTGATCTGCCTGCCTCAGCCTCCCAAAGTGCTGGTATTTTGTTTTATTAATTAATTCAGTTGTCTCCTCTGAAGATTCAGGCAGCAAATAAGAAATTCCACTTGACCAGTGCCCTTTCAGAATACTGATCTGTTGACATAGCGTTATTTCTAAATTTTTGCCTCTGCTTTGCTGAATACCAAAGGTCCATAAACAGAAATGATGAATAATTCAACTGCCTCACCCCATGGGGAGAAAATATTAGGAAACACTGTCAAGGATGTCTATAATTTTGGAAGCTGACAAATGTATACTTAAAAGTAGATGAAGGACCCCAAGTCTCAGGGTTTCACAGAGAGTCTGTTCAACATTCTGTGTCCACTGTTAGCTGTAGTCCCAGAGGAAGTTTGCAGAAAAAAGACAGTTACCTTTTAGCAAGCACTGGGGGACTCCTGGCAGAATTCCATGAGGACTTTGAGCTGATATCTGACCTCCTGCTTTCTCAAATTTCTCAATCTTTAAATATTTTCTCAACATTTCATGGGGAAGTCCAAATTCACCCCATTTTAAAATATGGGACAAATTGTGCTTTAATTATTTGTTTTCATGGTAAGTACCCCCACCCTGAAATGGGAAGAGGGACTTGATGTACAGGTAACAAACCTGATAGGTAGCAGAGTATGGCAGTGAGGAGCACAGCCTCTACACCAACATCCAGCCCGCCCAGTTCTGCTTCTATCATTCACTTGAGCAAGCTCCTCAGCCCCACTATGCCTCAGTTTACTCAACGGTGAAATGGGGATGACAACAATCCCACCAACCTCACAGAATGGTTGTGAAGATTAAACAAGTTCATAAACATAAGAACCTAAAACACTGCTTGACACATAGAAAACACTTTATAAGTGTTAGCTTTAAAGATCAAAAAAGGACAATCTGGAAATTAGATGATAGCATTTAAGACTTCACAACAGTCAAAGTTGTTACTTAATAATGCCTTCTCACTTTAATTGAATGTCTTTCCAAATAGCCATATGTTATGATCAGTTGCCCCTTGTGAAAATAAATCAAATGATTTCTCCATTGGTTTAAGATAGTAATTGCCACTGAGTACCTATCACAACCCTTATGATGTAGGTATTATTTGCACTTCATAGACAAAACTGAGGCTCAGCAAGATAAAGTGCCAAGGTCACTGTAGCAAATGAAAGATGGTGCAACTTTTTTGACATTCTCCTGAGAGGTAGGATTTATTTCTCCTCCTCTTGAAGCTGGGCTGGTCTGTAACTGCTTTGACTAACAGAGCACAGCAGAAGTGATGCTACACTGGTTCATGGCTTCCCCACCTAAAAAATAAGAATTCTAACAATACCTGTCAATTTCTGTTTCACAAAGTTGTGAGAATCACATGAGTTCATGGACATGAATGTGTTTTGTAAAATAGAAAACACTACACAGGCATTAGGAATTACTATCATTTGTGCAAGCTAATTATACTTTATATTATTCTATAACAATAAAAATCACCTGCACTATGGGGTTGCTTTGTCGATATGTGTAATTGAGACTCTAGGGACCACCAAAAACAACATGTAACACCCACACCTCCAAATCATTCTCTACAGGTAGGTTATGTCTGTGACAGCAAAACATCTGTTCGACTAAACTCAGCCATTTTCATTTACAATCACTTAAACCAAGTGCTTAGTGCCACATGGGCCAAAAGAAAAGAGCACAGACAACCTGCTTTGCACCATTTGTTCCTGGGAAATCAAGTGGAGAAATACTCTTAGAGCACTATGAACTGAGCATTGTGCTGGAGTCTTGGCTATTTAAAAAGGGAAAATCAGGTCAAGAAGATCCTGCCCTTAAGAGCTTAAAATCATGATGCAGAAAAAGGGGTAAGGGGAAGAGAGCAGCATCACTTAACAGAACCCCCAGTGGATGCTTTGATAGAACTAAGGTTTTTCTGCCATATGTTCCTTAAATTTCCCATTCTATGATTATAAACTCTTAAGTAATGATTTGTCTTCAACCAAGACACAATTGTGATCAAACATTTTATCTGTTTTGGACTCACCATTAGGAATATCTAGGCTTTAAATTATTTAGGTCATCTCAGGTTTATTTAGGTCAGGTTTATTTAGGTCTAGGCTTTAAATTATTTAGGTCATCTTGGTTTGCACCAAACCAAGACATAGACAACACCCTCATATTTCTCCTTTAAGACTTACTTCAGGGTTCCCTAATCCGGGAAGCCTTTCTTGATTTCTCTTCCCTCTTCCCATATTCACCCAACTGTCTCCATATACATAAACACACACTGAGACGTATGTCAACTCTTCTATTTTCAGCCACAAAATCCTCTACTTCTTTCTTAGTGTCATAGTGGTTCTCAAACTTTAGGGAGCATGAAAATCACTGGGAGACTTGTTAAAACACAGATTGCTGGCCCCAGATTCAGAGTTTCTGATTTAGTAGATCTGAATGGGTGGGGCCTGCATTCCCAAGTTTTCTGGCGGTGCTGATGCTGCAGGTCCAAGGAAAGCATTATGAGAACTGCTGCTATGTCATATAACATTGATCACACTGCACTGCAATGATCTTTTTGCATGTCTCTCTCAGTCTAAAATGATGTATTATGTGTTTATTGTGGCTCCCAGTTGACTATGTAGAGCTTTTTAAATGCCCATGAGGCTTGCAACTTAGCTCACACCTGACCAATCAGAGAGCTCACTAAAATGCTAATTAGGCAAAAACAGGAGGTAAAGAAATAGCCAATCATCTATTGCCTGAGAGCACAGTGGGAGGGACAAGGATCGGGATATAAACCCAGGCATTGGAGCCAGCAATGGAAATCCCCTTTGGGTCCCCTCCCTTTGTATGGGAGCTCTGTTTTCACTCTATTTCACTCTATTAAATCTTGCAACTGCAAAAATAAATAAATAAATAAATAAATAAATAAATAAATAAATAAATGCAGGCAGGCATTTGTCTTCAGTTTTATAAGACCAGAACTCAAAGCCTGGCATATAGTAGACATTCACTGGTGAATATTTATTGAACAAATAGCTAAATGAATATTACATCTTGAGGTCCAAGAGCATGCATACAGAAGGCATTTGAGAAAATCTCAAGGGGTTTAGCCAGTGGCATTAGAACATGGCCATGTATCTAACTGAACTAAGGACTTAAGACATTACCTATAATAATTACCCCACTACCTGGCCACAGAGAAAGCATCAAGTTCATTACATGGTTCAGTTTTGAACCATCATTTTTTGATCACATCTATGTGAACATAGAATCTAGGATACAGAGAAAACCTGAAACCAAGTCATGAGAGAAAAGTGTGAAAGAATTGGAAATGCAGCTTTTGGAGAATAAGATTCGGTTGGTTGAGAGGGAGTTAAATAAAAGCTACATTGGCACAAAGAACTGTCATGAAAGTAATAGCACCAACTTATTTGTCAGAGCCCCAGAGGGTAGAACTTAAATTCAAATTTCCTTTCGCAAACATGCATCTATGCCCCCTGCATCAAAATGCTAGTATTCAGAAATGAATCAGACACAGTCCCTACTGTGTTATGGAACAAAAATTTTAATCTAAGTGGCTTACTTGGGAGATATTCCCCAGAAGCACCAGTAGTGGGTAGAGAAGTGAGGCGTGGAAGGGCAGAAGCCCAATATCGGGGTGATTATACGCAGATTAGCTCTGTGGGCAGCTGCAGCTCAATCCTATCAGAACCCCCAGGAGAGAATCAAGAAAGTTCTTCAGAGTTGTCTCACCCAGGCAATGAAGAAGCTGAGGTATTTGTTCATCAATTCCTTTTTGTAGTTTTTGAAGGCTGCTCCTGGGGGATGTTAATTCCCATGCACAAACTTCCAGCCTGCTGTATTTGCAGGCCAATGCATCAAGAAGCCTTTGTCAGCATTACAGCATAGGAATGAGGCACCAACGGCATCTGCTACACCTGTCTACAAAATGTGCTCATAAAACCAGAGAAGCTGTATATAAGCCATCAGGATGTAATTCCAACTAAGAGTTCCTATGAACCATGAAAATCTAATGTTTACCATGATAATATTAATAACTAACATCAGCTTGTGTTACATGTGTGATAGTATTAGTCTGCTAGCAGCTGTGTAATATATATGAGAGCTATAATATTATAATAATAGTATCCATTTCACTGATGAGGTAATTGAAGTCAAAGTGGTTGAAGCCACTTGCTCAAGGTCACACAGCAAGTAGGATTACACAGGAGACTGCCTGGCCCCAATCCCAGGTTCACAGCTCTGCAGCCAAGCAGCATATGCTAGAATCCTGAAACTTTTCTAATCATTATGGTTTTATTTTGTATATATTACTTCTGTGAACCCTAAGTATCTGAGATAGTTTTCAGTCAATTTAGGAAGTTTATTTTGCCAAAGTTAAGGACACGCAACCATGAGACAGTCTCAGGAGGTTCAATGACATGTGCCCAGGGTGGTCAAGGCACAGCTTGTTTTTATTCATTTTAAAGAGACACGAGACATCAACCAATATATATAAGATATACACTGGTTCTGTCCAGAAAGGCGGGACAGCTCTAAGTTGGGAGGAAGCTTCCAGGTCACAGGTAGATTCCATTTTTTTGAGTTTCTGATTAGGCAATCAGATATGCATTTATCTCAGTGAGCAGAGGGATGAATGAGTTTTGTCTGTCCTTTGTCCACAAGAAAATTCACTGGGAGGAGTATGTAGCTATTTTTAATCTTAGTTGCTATTTTTTTTAAGGAATAGAATGGGAGGCAGGTTTGCTCTAAGCAATTCTCAGCCTGACTATTCCCTTTGGCTTAGTGATTTGGGGGTCCTGAGATTTATTTTCCTTTCACACTTCCCAGTGAGAATGCTTTACCATTGTACTACCACTATGTTATAACCTCCCACAAATAATACATCTACCTGCTGCACAAGCTTCCCTCAATTTCTAGACAACATACCTTCCCAGATCTTGCTGTTTTTAGAGTAGTGAAGAACACACTTCCAGATATAGAGTAGGTACCTGATAATTATTTGACTTACAACAACTACTTTGAGTTTAAGCTTTTATTGAGCATTGCTTTGCATTAGGTTCGTAGTTGTGAAAGATTGTAAACATGGCCACAATCCTTACAGTTTTCCATGAAGTTATGCTCTTTGCTATGTGATTTTGCAGCTCAAACAGTGACATCTATTTCTCTTTTCCTCATATCTGGGCTGGCTTTTTGCCTTTAATTGGCCAACCATATGCAACAGAAGTGATGGTGAGGCTGTTTTTAGCCTAGAGGCCCTGCACACTTCTGCTCTCTCAGCACCCTGCCTCCACATGAGAACAAGCCTGGACCAGCCTAGTGGAGGATGAAGGGGCCACATAAAGCAGAGCTTGGGGAGCCAATTCATCTCAGCTGAGGCTCTAAACATCTGCTAGCACCCAGGCAAGATTAGAAAACTCAGCTGACTTGCCAACTAACCCTGTTAACTCAAGAAAAACTATCCTACATGAGTCAAGCCCTCCAGTTAATTCACACTGTAATTAGCGAGTTAAATATCTGCTGCTATAAAATACTAAGTTTTGGAGTGGCTTGTTATGCAGAAATAGCTAACTGATACAGTGGTTTTCAAATGTAGTGAGGATGGAGGTTAGAGTAGAAGTATGAAGGAATCTCCAGTGTAGGAAAACATCTATGCGTGGTTGGGAAAATAGAAAGTTCCCTAGGTGATGCATGCCCATTAACCCTACTCCTTCTACTGTAAGTTGCTGCTTAGAAAGCAATGTGTTCAGCATTGGGAATATAAAGCCTAGAAGTCAGAGTCCCTACTTTTAAGTTATTTATGGTCCAGTGAGGGCAACTGTGATCAGCCATCCTGGTTTACCTGTGACTGTCCTCGTTTTAATAGTGGAAGCCACACATTCCAGAAATCCCCTCAGTGCTGGGCAACCTGAAATGATTGATTACTTGAGGTCTTGCAAACACTTTTAATGTGGTATATACATGTTTTGATATAGGTAGTCAACACAGAGTTCCTTACTAATATTAATATCTGTCCTGAAAAGACATATTTCATGAAAAAATGCAATCTTAGAGAGTCTGTAACTTGCCCAAGATCACAAAGTTAGTAAGTAGTTGTATTAGTTTGTTCTTACACTGCTAGAGGGCCACACCTGAGGCTGAGTAATTTATAAAGGAAAGAGGTTTAATTGACTCACAGTTCCTCAGGGCTGGGGAGGCCTCAGGAAACTTACAATCATGGTGGAAGGGGAAGTGAACATGTCCTCCTTCACATGGTGGCAGCAAGTAGGACTGTAGAGCAAAGGTGAGGGGAAAGTCCCTTATAAAACCATCAGATCTCATGAGAACTCACTATCGCATGAACAGCATAAAGGTAACTGCCCCCATGATTCAATTACCTCCCACCGGGTCCCACATGGGGATTATGGAAACTACAGTTCAAGATGAGATTTGGGTGGGGTCACAGCCAAACCATATCAGTAGTGGAACTCAAATTCAATCTCAGGCCAAGTTTTAGAGTTAAAACTTCTTTTCTGTTTTTAGCATTAAAAAAAATTAATTTAATGGGTTTTGGGGGAACAGGTGTTGTCTGGTTACATGGATAAGTTCTTCAGTTGAGATTTCTGAGATTTTGGTGCACCCATCACCTGAGCAGTGTACACTGTACTCAATGTATATTGTTTTTATCCCTCACCCCTGACACCTTTCTCCCCAAGTCTCCAAAGTCCATTGTATCATTTTTATGCCTTCGCGTCCTCATAGCTTAGTTCCCACTTATAATTGAGAGCATACAACATCTGGTTTTCCATTCCTGAGTTGCTTCACTTAGAATAATGGTCTGCAACTCCATCCAGGTTGCTGTGAATGCTATTACTTCATTCCTTTTTATGGCTGAGTAGTATTCCATGGTACATACATACTATGTTTTCTTTATCCACTTGTTGATTGATGGGCATTTGGGCTGGTTCCATGTTTTTGCAATTGTGAATGGTGTAGCAACAAACATGCATGTGCAAGCATCTTTCTCATATAATGACTTCTTTTCCTCTGGTCGATCCAGTAGTGGGATTGCTGGATCAAATAGTAGATCTACTTTTAGTTTTTAAAGGAATCTTCATACGGTTAAAACTTATTTTCTTAAACATTACGCTGAACTTCCCTCCACCCCTAAACCCACTCATTAAAGCAAAAATCAGGAATGGAATGGAGTTAATGAAGAGAAACCTGAACCAGATTAGGCCATTCAAGGAGGGCTTCTTAGAGAAAGTGACACATAAAATGAGTCTTGAGAGATAAGGAAGAGTTTGTCAGGAGATAAGCGAGGTGAGACACTCCAAATATCTTGACTGAACAGCTTAGACAAAAGTGCAAGAACATTAAACAATGTGGGGATCTAAAGGCTGACCATTGATTCATTATAGAATGTGAGCTGGCATTTGCTAGGAAATGAGGCTACAGGGACGTTATAGGTTGGAGTTCTCCTAGTAGTCATAACCCACTAGAATCCAATGAAAGATAAGCTTCTTTCCATTTCAAAGCATTCACACATAGGAAACAAATTAATCCTCTTTGTTGTAGAACATTTTTCACATGACAAACTGATTTGAAAACTAACACCATTCACTTGCAAATCTGAAGCAAAAACATTTTGGTATCACACGCTGAGAACCCGAGGCTAACAACAACAACAAGGAAAACTACCTTATAAAAAGTAGTTGGCAAATATGCTAAGTAGCTATTTTCCAATGCAAATAGTGAAGAGCATTAAAAAAAGTCACCATTTAGCCATTGCATAATGTTTTCTTAAAGACCAGTAATGTCAGCACTGTGTAGACCTTCCAGCACAAAGGCTAAGTATGTTTGATTGCCATATATGCAAGACGTAAGCAAATTAAGGAGCCGATGAAAATATCTGATCTAATTTTTTTGCATATTGAGTGTATTTTTCTAACTGGTTCAGGATTAATTCATTTATTAATACATTGAAAAACTAGTCATGTAGCCCCTAGTATATCGGTATTTTCCTTGGTGCTGAAAATACACTTAGGGACTATTTGAATCATGTCTTTAAGAACATTACAATTAGATAAAAAATTGATATGCAGACAATTCGAAAATGATAAAAATATGTAGTATAATGCAGTGAATGTAAGGTGTGATGAGAAAGTTTCCCTTATCTTGCCCAGGAGAAATGATCAAGTAAAAAGTCATTTGAAGCCTTTACCAACTATTCTCCTAATGAGGAGAATTTTACAGTAAGATGTAACAATAATAATAGTGCCACAATTTAATGAGCACTTATTTGCCACTCAAATAAATCTTTTGTGTACATTTTCAAATTTAGTACTTATAACAACTCTATGCAGTTGATATTATTACACTAATTTTTAAAATATAAATACCCTCAAGACGTCCAAGATCTAAGCAATAGAACCAAGATTTGGATCTGCATCTGCTTGACTCCATAGCTGGAGTTTGTGACCTTATTTTACATGTTCTCCCACTAGGGAGAGGCCTTCTAGGTGGGGGAACTGTACAAGCAAAGGCACAGAAGCTGGAATGGGTATGGCATGTTCATAAAACTGTCAGCAGATCTGCATTACAGGAGCACCTGCTTTGAATGCAAATTGGAGGAAGATGATCCTAAAGATCATGGAGCACTTGGTATGTCATGAGAAACATTTTGGACTTTTTTCTCCCCTCCTACTCCCAACACACAAATGAATTAAAGGAAAAAAATAATAGCAGAGCATTCTTCCTGATCAATGTCTTCTTTCTGAGCTAGGAAAAGTCTATTGCAATTCATATCCAGATAATTCCTACTGCCAGGATGAAGATGAGCAACATCAGACCCCTCTGGTCTAAAAGGCTTTTATTTGAGAAGCTGTGTTATTATAGAGAATTCATGTATTCATTTATTCCATAATTGTTTTTATTCCAGTTGTTGTTTAGCACCTATCATGTGCCAGATCTTGTACTGAGTACATGGAATTGTTGGTGAGCATAACTTACCTTCCTGTAAGAGAGCTCACATGAGGACAAGGTAGAAAATGAATCATGACCAAGTACTTAATGAGAAACTGAGATAAATTCTATGAGGGGAATGTGCTATGAGAGGCTAATAAGAAGGAATCTGGGGGTTAAGACACTTTCTCTGAGAACATGTTATTTGAGGAGAATTCTGAAAAATAAGTAGAAATTAACAAGGCAAAGTTGGGGGAAGAGAGCATTCTAGGTAACAAGAACTGATCTTGCAGTGCCCCTGAGTAGTTTTCATAGCTTGATGGAGGAACAGCTAAAAGCCTCGAACAGAGAGATCAAGGTGAGGAAGACAGGAGATGAGCGAGAAAGGCAGTTGAAGAGTCTCATGAACCATGGTAAGAACATGGGTCAGCTGCCTGGATCCTTGTAAAAATGTCTTAAGAGCTATCTATACATCAAGATTTATCTTGAAAAAGAAACATCTCCACTGTCTGACACAGTCATCTGTGTAACTTATAGAATCTCCCTTTGTTCTAGTTGCTTAAAAAATAACAGCTTAAATTATTTTAGGCATTCCATTCAAATCAATATGGTAATATGTGGGTCTATTCAGTTCTTCCAGAAATTTTCTCTGAAGTGATATTGATTTTTCACATTTAGAAATTCATTCCAATAAAATAACTTATTCTGATGATCACACTGCACCTGCTCTTCCCTTTGTGAGTTTTGCAATGGATTTTAGCCACTTGAAAATTGCTAGCAGTAACTCACACACCTACTTATTCCAAGCAACAAATGAAGGAGAAAGAGAAGGTTAATACAAAGAAGTGAGAAAAGACACAAGTTTAAATTGCTACAATCATAATAAGATAATGTTTTCCATTGCCTATGACTTTAAAGTTTAAAAAATATTCCAAGAAGAAAATATTCTCAGAGTGCTTTCTCCTGTATCTCTCTAATTCTGCCCTTAAAACAGCTCATTATTTTCTCCTTTTTTGGATAAAAAACTGAGGCAACAAGAGGTGAAATCACTTTCCTGTGGTCTCATTGCTAGTGACAGTGGAAATGGGATTCATAGTCAGCTCTTATTCCAAAGTCAGTGCTCTTTACTCTACACATCACTGCCTGCAACAAACACATAGAAATGGTTTTCAGATGCTCTGTCCTTGGGGATGATCCATGAGGCCAACACAGGGAGTGCACAATCCTGGCATTTCACATTTCACAACCTTACAAAATAGCTGTGATCCCCTGGTCCCCAGATCCCACTCCAAACCCCTCCCCTCCTGCTGGGTTAAGCATCACCTCACTGGTGGCTCAATAAAGGAAACCCTGGGAAATTAATGGTCTTGTTTACCTCCATTGGTGTTTAATGACCCTGAAGTTTCCTGCAGAGTGTATTCTCCTTGGGCCAGTTGTTAATGAACCACTTCCTCCTTCCTTGGTTCCAGTGAAAGTCTCTTACAGCAGCAGAAAAGAACAGACTGAATACCCACTAGGTACCAAGTATTATATACTATGTGCTTTATATGGATTGCCTTGTTTATTGCTCATTTAATCCAAAAATGATCCTGTGACGTAGGCATAATTATACCCATCTTATAGATGAGTAAAGCAAGTCATAGAAAAGTGAGATAAAATGTCAAAGACCACACAGTAACGAGTAGGTGAGGAACTGAATTCATGGAGGTGACCTGCAAAGTTCACATTCTTAACCACTACAGTATTCACATCCTCAGGTAATTCTGTCTGGGGCCCTGATATCCAGGCCATCTGGCTGGTTTACTTTAGGAAGGTTGCACAAATCTTCCTACCATTATTCCTTCACCTCTTAGGCATATTCAGTGTTATGGAAATACCATCTCCCCCACTCTTTAAGCTCTCTGAAATTAAGATAAATGCAGCTAGTCGGGGAAACTTAAACCCATCTTATCTTATATTAACTTAATGGAGTATTCAGCACTTCAAGACTTTCTGTTCTTCTCATCACCCTGCCCCTAATTAGGAGGAAAACTTCATGAAGACAGAAGGAGTGAACCAGGGTACATTTTATTGGAATGCTTTCTAATTTCCTCTGATTCAAGTTCCATTTGGGAACACATCAGCTGGTTGTTAAAAACTTTTAGTTAAATAAGACAAACAGAACTGGTGGGAGGTGGTGGAGTTATCACTGTTCCAGATCCAACAGAGTTAAGAAAACCTCAACCCTCACTTGGTATTTTGTTGCCTCAGAATGCTGATTCTTAGAGCCCATTTAAAAAGCTAAAATCACTTCCAAAAAGGAAACAAACAAAATAGATGTAACACTGCAGCTGTGTTTTTCAGATCAGTATTTTCAGGTAAGGACTTGATGTTAGGAAGAATCTACAGTGATCTGAAAAAGTCAATGTGATCTGATTTGTAGAGGTCAAATTTGGAATAAAAGTGAAGAGTTACATGGCTTCAGGCAACTGATTCTTTTGTTTGCCTCAGTTTTCACATCTCTAAGAGGGGTTCTGAGAATCACTGAGGCCTTTTCCAATCCAGACATTTCATAAAGAGAGATTTTTAAGTCTTCTTATTAAAGGCAGGGTCATTGTATTAGTCTGTTCTCATGCTGCTAATAAAGACATACCCGAGACTGGGTAATTTATAAAGGAAAGAGGTTTAATTGACTCACAGTTCAGCATGGCTCAGGGCGGGGACCTCAGGAAACCTACAATCACGGTGGAAGGCAGGCACATCCTTCTTCACATGGTGGCAGCAAGAAGTGCAGAGCGAAGGCGGGGAAGAGCCCCTTATAAAACCATCAGATCATGTGAGAACTCACTGATTACCATGAGAACAGCATGGAGGAAACTCCCCCCCCTCCCCGGCATAATTCAATTACCTCCCGTTGGGTCCCTCCCTGGGATTATGGGAACTAAAATTCAAGATGAGATTTGGGTAGGGACATAGCCAAACCATATCAGTCATATAAGTTTGGACAAAGCCAACTTCCTTTCTTGAATTACAGAAGTGTCTGGATCTGTAGTCTACCACTTTGTGCTTTCCTAAATTGGGACTTCAGTACCTATACTCCTCATTCAACAATATTTATGTCTGACGACTTCACCTCCTACTTGTTTCCCATGCCTGTCCACTGGAATCCATCCACCCTTCTCTGTTTCTTTGCCATAACCTTAGGCCAAGCCATATCATCTCTTACCTCAATTACTCCAAAGGGCTTTTAATTGTAATCCTGCCTGAGTCTTGCACCTACTTAACTCTATCGTTTACACTGCCTCTGAAAGGCAAAACATGTCACCGTCCAGGTTAAAACATTTCAATGTCTCAACATAGTTAAGGGGGAAAAAAGTCTTCATCTACCTCTTCCTGCTTGCCTTTCCACCCTTATTTTCTGCAGCCTCCTGTCATAAACTTCTGGCTCTGTGACATTCCATGCCCTGCCATTAAAGCCTCCAAGTCTTTGTTTGGGCTGTTCTGTCTCCTGCTTCAGTTGGGTAACTCTTTTTCATGAAGCTTCTGAACTAGACGCCTCACTGAAGCCCCATGTGAAAAAAGTTCCCCTGCTGTTTGCTTGTATATTACCCTATTCAAACCTTTTGCTTATCACTGGCTGACTTATGCTTAAGTCTCGAGGAACATCAGCATTTAGGGGCTGCACTTGGAGGTAAAAGCTGACAAAGGAGATTCAGAAAGATAAGCCAGGGAGGCTGCACATACCAGGAGAGTGTGGCAGAGAAAAGCCAAAAGAAAACAAGAAAGAGGGAGTGGTCCCCTATATTAAATTGTGCTTGGACATCTGGTGAAATGAGTTCTGAAAAGTGACCACTGGATTGAGCAACATAGAAATCCTGGGTGACCTCAGTAACAGCTTTTAGGGTTTGTTGAATAATGAATAAACGCATGGATTAGTTTCTCTACTCCTCTCAATTCTTGTTTACAAGCTTGCTAGCGTTCAGAAGCAGTAGGCTTGTAGAAACAATATTTTTGCAACATTTCTTTTCAAATGAGATTATGTCTGATGTTAGATCATGGCTAAGCTTTTGACTAAGATCACCATTTCCAGACAAGCAAATTCAAAGTAACTGCTCTTGCAGCAGGCCACTGTGGCCTTATGGTGCTCTTTGGCCTCTACCTAGAGTGAGTGGGCAATCCTGGAAAATCTAATCACATGAGGTAAAAAGTCAGAGCTGGGGTTTTCCTTCCAGCAGTAGGATTTTCAGCATGGGCAGGTTTCAGAGGGCCTCTATCAGATAAGTCAATGCATCAAAGGGCAATTGGAGAGACGCTGTCCTCCCCTTGCCCACACATCTGCAGAAATGGGCCTTACTGAAACCATTAGCATAAAAACTGCATGCTTTATAAGGTTGACTTCTTTGACTCCCTCTTCTATCATCCTCTTGCTGGTTCTCTAGGATATAATCATCCCAACCTTCTATGTGTCTCTTGCACACTTGAAATATTTTTGTACCTCTGGGTCCCTGTCTTTTTGCCCTTCGATTTACCTAAAATTCTTCCCCAAGATCCTTGCAAGGCTAGCTCCTTCTTGTCATTCAGGTCTCAGGTCAAAGGACCTCCCTCCCTCAGAGATGCCTGAGCACATGGCCATGGAAAAGGCAGCCCTCAATCCTGGGCAACCTCTGGTCCACTCCATAATAGTGTTTTTTGTTTGTTTGTTTTTGGGGTTTATTTTGGTTATTTTTGTTGTTGTTGTTGTTTTTACAACATTAATATTTCTAAAAGACATATGTGATATATGTGTTAGATGTTCACTGTTTGTCTCTCTTCATTAGATTGTTAGCCTCCTAAAGGCAGGAATCCTATCAGCCCTTGCACTGATACATTTTCAGCAACCAAACAGTGCTTGGTGCAGATTTTGCACTCTATTAAATGAGTGCATGAATAAAGGTTTTCAAGTGATTCATTCATAAGCCAAGTTCTGCCATCTCTAGCTGGCCTTTCAGTTACTTCTTGAGGGAAGCCTCAAGTTCAAGTTCTTTGGAAGGATATTGAAAATGCTCCATGATATAGTGGGTGATTTTGAAACTTAAGCTGCATAAAAGCCACTGAGATGCTGGTTTAATATGTGAGTTTCAGCCCCAAAGATGCTTTTTCAGTACATTAGAGTGGGACTCTGGACTGTGCTAGAGATCCTAGTGCAACCAGCAGACTTCTTTTGAGAATGCAGTTTTAGAATTTAACCCCAGCACCCATCACACACTTACAGACCTTACTGCAGCAACTCTGACCTCCTTCTGTTCTTCTGAATTGAATGAATGCATGCATGGATGGATGGATGGATGACTGGAGCGATGTATGGATGGATCAACAGATGGATGGATTGCAACTCTTTTTATTATTATTATACTTTAAGTTCTGGGATACATGTGCAGGTTTGTTACATAGGTATACATGTGCCATGGTGGTTTGCTGCACCCATCAACCCGTCATCTACAATAGGTATTTCTCCTAATGCTATCCCTCTCCTAAGCCCCCACCCCCTAAAAGGCCCCAGTGTGTGATGTTCTCCCCACTGTGTCCATGTCTTCTCATCGTTCAATTCCCACTTATGAGTAAGAACATGTGGTGTTTGGTTTTCTGCTCTTGAGTTAGTTTGCTGAGAATGATGGTTTCCAGCTTCATCCATGTCCCTGCAAAGGACATGAACTCATCCTTTTTTATGGCTGCATAGTATTCCATGGTGTATATGTGTCACATTTTCTTTATCCAGTCTATCATTGATGAGCATTTGGGTTAGTTCCAAGTCTTTGCTATTGTGAATAGTGCTGCAATAAACATACGTCTGCATGTGTCTTTATAGTAGAATGGTTTATAATGCTTTGGGTATATACCCAGTATTGGGATTATTGGATCAAATGGTATTTTTGGTTCTAGATCCTTGAGGAATTGCCACACTGTCTTCCACAATGGTTGAACTCATTTACACTCCCACCAACAGTGTAAAAGCATTCCCATTTCTCCACATCCTCTCCAGCATCTTTTGTTTCCTGACTTTTTAATGATTGCCATTCTGACTGGCATGAGATGGTATCTCATTGTGGTTTTGATTTACATTTCTCTAATGCAAGGATTGTAACTCTTACAGAACAATCAACCCAAAAGGAAAGCAACAGATCATTATGCTCTTTCAAGGCAGAAACTGCAGGAGAAACTGACACTGAAAAGATATTTTGAATGTCTGATTCAGGGAAAAATCAGAAGGCTTGATGGCTTATAAAACAGTATACATGTTTTTGCTTTTCTTTCTACACAACACAAAGGGAGCCGAATTCATATGGATGCTTTCAGGGGTCCCAAAATTGGGATTCAATTCTGGATAACTAGAATTGAAGTGTGATCTAAACAGTTATATTTTGGCAAAAGTCTTTCAGCAAGCATGTAATACTTAGTATAAGCATCTTGTATGTTTTATATACTTTCTACACATTAATTCCCCAAATAGCCCCAGGTGTTTATGTCTGCATTTTACCAGTGGAAAAAAAAAATGGAGGTTGGGAAAGGATAAGAAACTTGTCCAAGTCTACCTGGTTCCGAAGCTTGTGCTCCTTCGACTCTGTCCCTTGTCAGACTAAAGGTGAGTACTCAAGGGCCCAAGCAGGACCTGGAGGCTGAAGACAGACCAGAACTCAGAAAGTAGAGAGGGATGAAGTCTGGTGTCTGCAGAGTAGAATGGTAGGAGGCCCCAGGGGCAGCCCAGAGGACAAGGTCAGCAGGCCCAGCATTGGCTGGAAAGATACGCAAGCGGGGAGGAGGACATCATTCATTCCTTTAGCCACTTATTCATTTTCCTACACTCAACCCTTCATTCAGTCATTTACACACAGTTATTTGCTTCCTCGCCTTGTCAAATATTTCTGGAGGTTCCAATGTTTGCCAGCAGCCATGATAGGAACTTTACTGACTCATCTGATTTAATCTTTACAACTGCATTGGGATATTAGGAGTATTATTCTCCCATTTTAGAGATGAAGAAACTAAGATACAGACCACCCACCTAATTTGTAGCCATCATGACTCATTCCATCTACTTTATTTTTTAACAAGCATTTATAATATGCTTATTATGTAGCATGTACTTTTTAAGCACTTTATGCACATTCCCCATGATACCTAACACAGAGCCTGGCACTTGGTATATGCTTCATAAATATCTGTTAATATTTGAATGAATGAATGAATCAATCAATCAGTTAATAGAGGTACTACATCGGCTTTACAGAAAATGAGTGCTAATATAATTCTGAAGTAGTATTGTGTCTGGAATTGGTGGGTTCTTGGTCTCGCTGACTTCAAGAATGAAGCCGCGGACCCTCGCAGTGAGTGTTACAGTTCTTAAAGATGGTAGTCTGGAGTGTGTTCCTTCAGATGTTCAGATGTGTCCACAGTTTCTTCCTTCTGGTGGGTTCGTGGTCTCGCTGACTTCAGGAGTGAAGCTGCAGACCTTCAAACCCACCAGAAGGAAGAAACTGTGGACACATCTGAATATCTGAAGGAACAAACTCCGGACTACCATCTTTAAGAAGTTTAGCACTCACCACAAGAGTCTGCAGCTTCATTCTTGAAGTCAGTGATACCAAGAACCCACCAATTCTGGACACATTTTGGCAACCACAAAGGGACTATTGCCAAGCGGTGAGACTACCGCCAAGTGGTGAGGCCATCACCTGTTGCCGAGTGGTGAGACTGCCACCTATCACCAAGCAGTGAGTATCATTGGACCCCTTTTGCCTGCTGTTCTGTCCTATTTTTCCTTAGAGTTTGGGGGCTAAATATTGGGCACCTGTCGGCCAGTTAAAAGTGACTAGCGTTGCCACTGGACTGAAGACACGGGTGTCAGGCTTTCTGGAAAAGGGCTCTCTAACAACCCCTGACTCTTCGGAGTTGGGAGCATTGGTTTGCCTAGAACCAGCTTCCACTTTCCTGTACTTCTGGGATGAGCTGAGGGTCGACAGAGAGGAAAGTCATGCAGCTCCAGGGTCCCGGCAACAGGTTGCTTGACCCTGCGGCCATGAGCGGAACTCTCAAAGGCATGTCGCCCAAGCAAGACTCATCCATCTATCCTATCTATCCTGACCCTTGCCCCCTGGGCCCTAATGCCTGCAAGACAAACTTCCTCTCACCTCTCTTCTCTGAGGCTACTCCCGCTTCTAAAAATCACTCCCTGTCTCTGATGCTTTTCTAGTTTCTCCTGTAAGAACGATTTCTAGTATAAACTCCAGGACTCTGTTACCTTCTCTGGCACCCAGGCTCACCAATCAGAAAGACACAATTTTTGCCCAAAGCCCCATTGTAGTGGGGACTATCTGGAATTTTAGGATCCTCCTCAGACAAGCAGACCTAACAAAAGCTATTCCTGAAGCTAGGATATGGTGAGCCTCAGCAACTGTATCCTTCCTGTTCATATAAGTGAAGACAAAAGTTGTCACTCTTCCAACCCTGGAGGTCCCTTCCCTCCCTCAGGGTAGGGCCCTCCACTTAATGTTTGGGGCATAACATCTTTATAGGACAGGGGTAAGGTGCCAATACTAACAGGAGAATGCTTAGGACTCTAACAGGTTTTCAAGAATGCGTTGGTAAGGGCCACTAAATCTGATTTTTCTTGGTCCTCCTTGTGGTCTAGGAGGACAGGCAAGGGTGCAGGTTTTCGAGAATGCATTGGTAAGGGCCACTATATACAACATTCCTTGGTCCTCTTTGTGGTCTAAGAGGAAAACTAGTGTTTCTGCTGCTCTGTTGGTGAGCACAACTATTCTGATCAGCAGGGTCCAGGAACCGTTGCGGGTTCTTGTGCAGGGGTTGTTTCTGCTGCTGCGTTGGTGAGTGCAACTATTCCAATCAGCAGGGTCCAGGGACCATTGCGGGTTCTTGGGCAGAGGGAGAAACAAAACAAACCAAAACCACAAGCGGTTTTGTCTTTCAGGTGGGACACACTCAGGCATCAACAGGCTCACCCCTGAAGTGCATCCTAAGCCATTGGGACTAATTTGACCTGCAAACCCTGAACAAGAGGCAGCTCATTTTTTTCTGCACTATGGCTTGGCCCCAATATTCTCTCCCAGATGGGAAAAAATGGCCACCTGAGGGAAGTACAAACTATAATACTATCCCGCAGCTTGACCTTTTCTGTAAGAGGGAAGGCAAATGGAGTGAAATATCTTATGTCCAAGCTTTCTTTTCATTGAAGAAGAATACACAACTAAGCAAAGCTTGCAATTTACATCTCACAGGAGGACCTCTCAGCCTACCCCCATATCCTAGCCTCCCTATAGTTCCCCTTCCTATTAATGATACGCCTCCTTTAATCTCCCCTGCCCAGAAGGAAATAAGCAAAGAAATCTCCAAAGGACCACAAAACCTCCCAGGCTATTGGTTATGTCCCCTTCAAGCTGTAAGGGGAGGGGAATTTGACCCAACCCAGATATATGTCCCCTTCTCCCTCTCTGATTTAAAGCAGATCAAAGCAGACCTTGGGAAGTTTTCAGATGATCCTGATAGGTACATAGATGTCCTACAGGGTCTAGGGCAAAACTTTGACCTCACTTGGAGAGATGTCATGCTACTGTTAGATCAAGCCCTGGCCTTTAATGAAAAGAATGAGTCTTCAGCTGCAGCCTGAGAGTTTGGAGATACCTGGTATCTTAGTCAAGTAAATGATAGAATGACAGCCAAAGAAAGGGATACAGTCCCTACCAGTCAGCAAGCCATCCCCAGTATGAATCCCCACTGGAGCCTTGACTCAAATCATGGGGACTGGAGTTGTAAACATCTGTTGACCTGTGTTCTAGAAGGACTAAGGAGAATTAGGAAAAAACCCAGGAATTATTCACTGATGTCCACCATAACTCAGGGAAAGGAAGAAAATCCTTCTGCCTTCCTTGAGTGGCTATGGGAGACCTTAAAAAAATATGCTCCCTGTCCCCTGAATCATTCAAGGGTCAATTGATTCTAAAAGATAAGTTTATTACCCAATCAGTCGCAGATATCAGGAGAAAACTCCAAAAGCAAGCCCTGGGCCCTGAACAAAATCTGGAGGCATTATTAAACCTGGCAACCTTGGTGTTCTATAATAGGGACCAAGAGGAAGAGGCCCAAAAGGAAAAAGCAAGATCAGAGAAAGGCCACAGCCTTAGTCATGGCCCTCAGACAAATAAACCTTGGTGGTACAGAGAGGACAGAAAATGGAGCAGGCCAATTACATAGTAGGGCTTGTTATCAGTGTGGTTTACTAGGACACTTTTAAAAAGACTGTCCAATGAGAAACAAGCTGCCCCCTCATCCATGTCCACAATGCCGAGGCAATTACTGGAAGGTGCACTGCCCCAGAGAATGAAGGTTCTCTGGGTCAGAAGCCCCCAATCAGATGATCCAACAACAGGACTGAGGGTGCCCAGGGAAAGCAACAGCTCATGTCATCACCCTCACTGAGCCCCAGGTACATTTAACCATTGAGGGCCAGAAAATTGACTTCTCCTGGATACTGGTGCAACCTTCTCAGTGTTAATCTCCTGTCCTGGATGACTGTCCTCAAGGTCTGGTGTCATCCGAGGAATCCTGGGACAGCCTGTAACCAGGTATTTCTCCACCTCCTTAGTTGTAATTGGGAGACTTTGCTCTTTACACATGCCTTTCTTGTTATGCCTGAAAGTCCTATACCCTTATTAGGGAGGGATATATTTGCCAAGGCTGGAGCTATTACCTACATGAATATGCGGAATAAGTTATCCATTTGTTGTACCCCTACTTCAGGAGGGAATCAACCCTAAAGTCTGGTAATTGGAAGGACAATTTGGAAAGGCAAAAAATGCCCACCCAGTCCAAATCAGGCTCAAAGATCCCACTACTTTTCCTTAACAAAGGCAATATCCCTTAGGGCTGAAGCTCATAAAGGATTACAGGATATTGTTAAACATTTAAAAGCTCAAGGCTTAGTAAGGAAATGCAGCAGTCCCTGCAACACCCCAATTCTAGGAGTAGAAAAACTAAATGGTCAGTGGAGACTAGTGCAATATCTTAAACTCATCATTGAAGCAGTAATTCCTCTATATCCAGTTGTACCCAACCCCTATACCCTGATCTCTCAAATACCAGAGAAAGCAGAATGGTTCATGGTTCTGGACCTCAAGGATGACTTTTTCTAGTATTCCCCTGCACTCTGACTCCCAGTTTCTCTTTGCCTTTGAGGATCCCACAGACCACATGTCCCAACTTACATGGATGGTCTTGCCCCAAGGGTTTAGGGATAGTCCTCATCTGTTTGGTCAGCCACTGGCCCAAGATCTAGGCCACTTCTCAAGTCCAGGCACTCTGGTCCTTCAGTATGTGGATGATTTATTTTTGGCTACCAATTCGGAAGTCTCATACCAGCAGGCTACTCTAGATCTCCTGAACTGTCTAGCTAATCAAGGGTACAAGGTGCCCAGGTCGAAGGCCTAGCTTTGCCTACAGCAGGTCAAATATCTAGGCCTAATCTTAGCCAGAGGGACCAGGGCCCTCAGCAAGGAATGAATACAGCCATACTGGCTTATCCTCGCCCTAAGACATTTAAATAGTTGCAGGGGTTCCGTGGAACCACCAGCTTTTGCCGACTATGGATCCCTGGATACAGCGAGATAGCAAGGCCCCTCTATACTCTAATCTAGGAAACCCAGAGAGCAAATACTCATCCAGTAGAATGGGAACCAGAGGCAGAAAGAGTCTTCAAAACCTTAAAGCAGGCCCTAGTACAAGCTTCAGCTTTAAGCCTTCCCAAGGACAAAACTTCTCTTTATACATCACAGAGAGAGCTGGGATAGCTCTTGGAGTCCTTACTCAGACTCATGGGACAACCCTACAACCAGTGGCATACCTAAGTAAGGAAACTGATGTAGTAGCAAAAGACTGGCCTCACTGTTTATGGGTAGTTGCGGCAGTGGCCGTCTTAGTGTCAGAGGCTATCAAAATAATACAAGGAAAGCATCTCACTGTCTGGACTACTCATCATGTAAATGGTATACTAGGTGCCAAAGGAAATTTATGGCTATCAGACAACCGCCTACTTAGATACCAGGCACTACTCCTTGAGGGAACGGTGCTTCAAATACACATGTGCGTGGCCCTCAACCCTGCCACTTTTCTCCCAGAGGATGGGGAACCAATCAAGCATGACTGCTAACAAATTATAGTCCAGACTTATGCCGCCCAAGATGATCTTTTAGAGGGTCCTCTTAGCTAATCCCGACCTTAACCTATATACCGATGGAAGTTCATTTGTGGAGAATGGGATATGAAGGGCCATAGTTAGTGATGTAACCATATTTGAAAGTAAGCCTTTTCCCCCAGGGACCAGTGCCCAGTTAGCAGAACTAGGGGCACTTACCTGAGCCTTAGAGCTGGGAAAGGAAAAAGACTAAATGTGTATATAGAAAGCAAGTATGCTTACCTAATCCTACATGCCCATGCTGTAATATGGAAAGAAAGGGAGTTCCTAACTTCTGGGGGAACCGCCATTAAATACCACAAGGAAACTATGGAGTTATTGCACAGTACAAAAACCCAAGGAGGTGGCAGTCTTACACTGCCAAAGCCATCAAAATGAGAAGGAGAAGGCAGAACAGCAGCATAAATGGCTGATAGAGGCAGGGAAAGACTAGCAAAGAGAAGGAGACAGAGGAAGAGACAGAGAGACAGAAAGTCAAAGAAGGAACGAGAGGAAGAGACAAAGAGGGAGTCAGAGAGAAAGAGAGAGACAAAGGAGATGTCAAAGAGAATGAAAGAGAGAGGAAGAAACAAGAGAGACAAAGAGAAGGAGATGGAGAAAGAGTCAGAGAGACAGTCAAAGAAGGAAAGACAGAAAGAGAGTCAGAAAAAGAGAGACGAAGAAGAAGTCAAAGAGAAGGACAGAGAAATGGAAGTAGTAAAGAAAAATCAGGGTACCCTATTCCTTTAAAAGCCACCAGGATAAAGTTCTAAATGTCTACCCAGCCAAGGCATATTCTTCTTACGTAGAACATCAACCTATATCTGCCTCCCCACTAACTGGACAAGCGGCTGCGCCTTGGTCTTTCAACGTCCCAACATTAATATTGCCCCAGGAAATCAGACCTTATCAGTACCCCTCAAAGCTCAAGTCCATCAGCGCAGAGCCATGCAACTGATACCCCTACTTATAGGGTTAGGAATGGCTACTGCTACAGGAACCAGAATAGCCAGTTTATCTACTTCATTATCCTACTACCACACACTCTCGAAGGATTTCTCAGACAGTTTGCAAGAAATAACGAAATCTATCCTTACTCTACAATCCCAAATAGACTCTTTAGCAGCAGTGACTCTCCAAAACCACTGAGGCCTAGACCTCCTCACTGCTGAGAAAGGAAGACTCTGCACCTTCTTAGGAGAAGAGTGTTGTTTTTACACTAACCAGTCAGGGATTGTGTGAGATGCCACCCAGCATTCACAGGAAAAGGCTTCTGAAATCAGACGCCTTTCAAACTCTTATACCAACCTCTGGAGTTGGGCAAACATGGCTTCTCCCCTTTCTAGGTCCCGTGGCAGCCATCTTGCTGCTACTCACCTTTGGGCCCTGTATTTTTAACCTTCTTGTCAAATTTGTTTCCTCTAGAATCGAGGCCATCAAGCTACAGATGGTCTTACAAATGGAGCCCCAAATGGCTCAACTAACAACTTCCACCAAGGAACCCTGGACCGACCTGCTGGCACTTTCACTGGCCTAGAGACCTCTCCTCTGGAGGACACTACAACTGCAGGGCCCCTTCTTCGCCCCATCCAGCAGGAAGTAGCTAGAGCAATCATTGGCCAAATTCCCAACAGCAGTCGGGGTGTCCTGTTTAGAGGGGGGATTGAGAGGTGACAACATGTTGGCAGCCCTCGCTCACTCTCAGTGCCTCTTTGACCTTGGCATCCACTCTGGCCATGCTTAAGGAGCCCTTCAGCCTGCCACTGCACTGTGGGAGCCCCTCTCTGGGCTGGCCGAGGCTGGAGCCAGCTTGCTCTGATTGTGGGAGGTGTGGAGGGAGAGGCATGGGCGGGAACCAGGGCTGTGTGCAGCACTGGCGGGTCAGCACGAGTTCCAGGTGGGCATGGGCTCGGTGGGTCCCGCACTCGGAGCGGCCAGCTGATGCCACTCACCCCGGGCAGTGAGGGGCTTAGCACCCGGGCCAGCAGCTGCAGAGGGTGCACCAGGTTCCCCAGCAGTGCTGGCCCACCAGTGCTGTGATCGAATTCTCACTGGGCCTTGGCTGCCTCCCCACGGGGTAGGGCTCGGGACCTGCAGTCCACCATGCCTGAGCCTCCCCCCACCCCTCCCCCGCCATGGGCTCCTGCATGGCCTGAGCCTCCCCAACAAGCACCGCTCCCTGTGCCGCCGCGCCCAGTCCCATCGTCCACCCAAGGGCTGAGGAGTGCGGGTGCATGGCGCAGGACTGGCAGGAAGCTCCGCCTGTGGCCCTGGTGCAGGAGCCACTGGGTGAAGCCAGCTGGGCTTCTGGGTCTAGTGGGGACTTGGAGAATGTTTATGTCTAGCCAAGGGATTGTGAATACACCAATCAGCACTGTGTGTCTAGCTCAAGGTTTGTAAATGCACCAATCAGTGCTCTGTGTCTAGCTAATCTAGTGGGGACTTTGAGAACTTCTATGTCTAGCTAGAGGATTGTAAATGCACCAATCAGCACCCTGTCGAAATGGTCCAATCAGTTCTCTGTAAAATGGACCAATCAGCTCTCTGTAAAATGGCCCAGTCAGCTCTCTGTAAAATGGACCAATCAGTAGGATGTGGGTGGGGCCAGATAAGGGAATAAAAGCAGGCTTCCCGAGCCAGCAGGGCAGCCGGCTCCGGTCACCTTCCACGTTGTGGAAGCTTTGTTCTTTTGCTCTTTACAATAAATCTTGCTGCTGCTCACTCTTTGGGTCCACACCACTTTTATGAGCTTTAACACTCACCACAAAGGTCTGCAGCTTCACTCCTGAAGTCAGTGAGACTACAAACCCACCAGAAGGAAGAAACTGCAGACACATCTGAACATCTGAAGGAACAAACTGCGGACTACCATCTTTAAGAACTGTAACACCCACTGCGAGCGTCCGCAGCTTCATTCTTGAAGTCAGCAAGACCAAGAACCCATCAATTCTAGACACAGTATGAGTTGTTTCTTCAGCTGTTCAACATGCATTTATTATATATTTTTATGATTTATATTTATTATACATATAATTATGTATGTATGTGTTGTATATTACCACACACACTGTGCAGAGTACTGGTGAGATGGCACAGGGATAAAATACTCTAACCTTGCCTTCTGGGTGAGCTGGTCTCCAGTCCAGGAGGGGGATAGAGAGAAAGGCTGACACACGAAAGAAGCAGAGACTTGGGCAGCCTATGAAAAGGGGATTCATGCACTCAAGAGAACAAAACCATGACCAGGTGACACCACCTGCTTAGGAGTCCAATTCCTGGAACTGGGATGAGGGTCAGAGCAGGAGCCCCAGGCACCCGGGGTAGGACACCTTATGCTCTAAAGTGGGCATTCTAGAACCCCTAGGGTCAGGGTTGGGCCAAGCCAGGGCTGAGGGTAAGGTTAAGAAATTCCAGCTGTGGGGAGCAGAAAGTTTTTGGGACATTACATCAGGTCAGGTGAGGCATGTTTTGCTTCCTGAAGGTACAAGTTGTGGGTGTTTGGTGTCTGCATGTGTATGTGCAGGAGAGTGAGGAGGCCAGTGGATACTTGTACATGAGTATGTTTATGTTTTAGACCGTGTCTCTGTGGGTACCTGCATCTACTGGTCTCTGCCCCTGAATCTGAGATTGAAACCTGGGCTAGTACCAGTGTATTGTCTGGTTAGGGGGGAGGGTGCTGAGAAATGAAGAAGAAGGGAGAAAAAGCTAACAGAGTCAAATATTTAAATTAAATACTCAAGGACCACAATCTCTGCATCTTTTCCAGAGGGGGGCTTCTGTGCATGGCATTTTACACATAGAGAGAAAAGTTCATTTCCCCAATTTCCTGAGAGACGCACATCCACACTTCCCAAAAGCAAATTCTATCAACATGCAGTGCATCAGAGACTCCTTTTAGATTGTGGGTGGTTTTTAAAAAGGTATTTAAGACAGGGTTATACACACTCTCCAAATAGTTTTCTAAGGAGTAACCCCCCCCCCTCCCACAATTCTGGCCATTCTCTCTCTCTGTCTCTCTGTGTGTTTCAATTTAAAATACAGATACATTTTTTCTTAAAAGCATAAGAACATAGTGATATGAGCACTAGAAGAAAGAGAAAAGGGCTCTGAACCCACAGCCCAGCTTCCCAAGGCTCCTCCTCTGTCTACGGGTTTCCAACTATGTTCCTCCTCTCCTCCCCTCCTCACACAGAACGGTCCCACTGGAAGCTGTTGATGCATTCTCTTGTTTTGGTGTGCCCTTCAGAGGACATTTTTAAAGGAAAGAAAGAAGGAAATGCTTCTTATGTAGAAAAGCAGGCAGTTACGGGATACGGGAAGAAGACTCATCCACATCTCCAAGCTGAGCTTCATCCTTGACAAGCAAACATCTAGACATGCAATACCTCTGGTTAGCATCCAACAAAGGCTTCTCTGGTCTGAATCATCAGGATCAGACTGGGCCTGCCCAATCCCCACTCCCACCAACCTCTAGGCTCCTTCTCCCAGGGTTGGCAACTGGCTGGCCACTTTCCAGTTCCTCCAAAGCACTGGGCACTTTCCAGCCTCAGTACCTCCTGCACACAGCTGACTCCCTCCATGCTCCTCACCACCCCTTCCTTAGTCAATTTCTACTCGTCCTCCACAGCTCACTAAGATGGGTGGTCCACTGAGGAAATCTTCCCTGGCCTCGCTGTACATGCACCTGCACACACACACCTGCACCACACACCCTCGGCCAGATCCACCTGTTACAAATGATCACTGCATTCTGCACTTCACCTCCATTGCACCCATCACAATTTGTAATTGATTAGCTGTGCAATCTGGTTTTTAATAACTGTCTTTCCAACTGATGAAAGCTCCCTGAGGGCCAGGGCCATGTCAGTGTCTGTATTTGCTTATAATAGGCTTTTCATTTAGCACGCGTACAATCAGTACATTTTTGTTGAATGAGGCATACATGATCCTCAGTTTCCTCATCTCTAAAGTTGAGACAATAATAAAAAGCCTGTGTGTATTAAATGAGGTAACAGAAGTGATACTGCCTGATCGATAAAAAGGTTTTGTTTTTGTTTATTTCGGTTATTTGTTCCCTGAAAAAAGAAGCTGATAAATACAAATAGCTGTCTCTTAGAATGGTAAGCTTTTTGTCACTGGGGGCCTTCTAGCAAAAGAAAGTTGAAAATTTTGCAGGGATATTGTAGAAAGAGTGATCAGTGAATCACAGTGGGTAACTCTCTATTTTGGCTTCACATTAGAATCAACTGAATATTTAAAAAAAAAAAAACGATGGCCCCAGAGATTCTGATTTAATTTGTGGGATCCAAGCACCTGAGGTGTGAAGAAAGCACCCCAGGTATTTCTAACATGATCATGGCCACGAAACACTGGTTTAAAATAGATAATCTTTACATTTTCTTCTAGCCAGGAGATGTCACTCTAGGAAAACAAAGACTATTTGTTTCTTCTGTGAGCAAGGGGTTGGGGGAAAAGTGGAAGGTGGAAGAGAGCCCTTTAGCATAGTCATTTTTTAAATTTTAAATAAAAATTTACGAATGTGTAACTATAGAGCCAGCCACATAACAAGTTAAAGAGCAGTGGCTGTGGAGTCTCTGATCCTCTGTACTGAAGAACTTAGAGCATTTCCAACTATGCAATTTGAGGTAAATCATTTGTCCCACTAAACCCATTTTCCCAATTTAAAATGGAGATAATGTTACCCTTATTATAGAGTTTCTGGGATAATTCAATAAAATAAGACATAAAAAGCAGAGCAGCAAGTGCTAGCAGAAGGTAAGTCCTCTTTGGTAAGAATTTGCTATATATATACGTATATACACATTTATACACATACATATATATACACACACACATATATATTATCAATGTGAATACATTTTGCAAACTTAGTGCAGTTATAAGGCATTATCATTGTGATCATTGGCTAGCCCAGGTGGAAAGCTGTAAGATTGATTTTTTTTTTTTTTTTTTTTACCCCAGGGACATTCTTAGAGAGCTGTGGTTTTCCCTAGTGTACTGTTGTTGATGGGTCTTTTAGAAATACACATACATACTCACACATACAAATGTGTACACACACATACACACATGCACATCCATATATGCATATTTCTTTTCTTTTTCCTCCAAGTCCCCACTGAAATACAGCTTGCCTGAGAAAATATGAATCAGAATTTATCGTGTTGTGCTGCTTTCCCTCTGGAGTAGTAGGGTCAAATATATATTGCTAGAACTGATACGCCCACTCGTTGCTCACAGGGTCCTTACAGAACTGAACACCTGACCCTAAACAATGGGGGAAAGATTCAAACAGCTGTATTGAAATAAATAGAATTTTAAAAGATCCTTGGTATCAGCTTGTAAAACGGTAACAGTTCCTGAGCAGGCCCGTCTGAAAGAACAGTCACTGGCACATGCTTGCAAGCAAACCATGTCAGATTTCATTACACTGCCACAGCCTCTGTGGCAGAAAACATCCCCAGGACACAGTGGCCTGGAAGCCTGCACACCAGGTGAGTGCTAGCCGTGCCCCTCACTGACTCTGTGAACACCAGGAAGTCCCTTAACGTCTCTGAACCTCTCACTTTATCTGTGAAATGGGGGCAATGCTATTTGCTCTGGTGACTTAACAGAGTTCCCCAAAGGTCACTGGCATAGTGTGCAGGCAGGTGCTTTGTGCCCCTGGGGAGCTATGCAAATGCAACAAAGCATTCTCAGCTCTCTGCCAAAGATGGCCAGGACCACCATTGGAGACTGCACCTCTCCAGCTCTTACGGCATCTTCAGCTCTAATGGGACTCTGAACATTATTTTTGGGTCATGAAAATGTCCCTGTTCTGTAGGTCTGGCAGGTTCCATAGTCCTATAATTCAGATATCTAAATGTTCCTAAGTTTTAAAATTGCCCAGCTGGCAGAATACTGGCTGAACACACAGATAGAATGCTAGAAATGAAGAAGCCATATCTGGAAACTAAGTATTTAATCCATTAGAATATGCTTTAGGCAGAGGGCCAGGCAAATAGGCTAAAATGGTGATGAAAAGAGTTAAAGAGATGGGAGTTTATCATCCAATGGGCTTTTCAATACTTTCTGAAACTGTGGAACTGAACTTTAGGAAAGAGCAGTGGGTAATCACCTTTCTATAAATATATGCCACCAATGCCCACTGCAGATTCTGACAAGCCTTGGGCAAGAGGGTATGTGGGGTGGGTTGTGTATGTATATATACACATTCTGAAAAAATAAATCCCTGGGTAATTGTTACATGTCTCTCTCCTCCCATCCTCTCATGGTTAAGAACTTGTGCTTAAAATCATGCCCTACAGATAGACGCTCATTGCACCAAGCCTGGGGCTTGTTTGACCTCCAATTCACTTCCTGGGCACCTAACAATCCATCCCTTTCTGCAGAACTGCCTTTCCACATTATTTAGACCTGTAAGTTATGATGATAATAGTTGTAAGACAAATTCCTTCAAGAAGCACAACACCTTACAATCTGTGAAGTTCCTTGCCATTTAACTATCTTCTTTGATCTTCCTAACCTTTTCCCCATCAGATGGAGAAGAAGCCCAAGGTTCACCGAAATGATGTGATTTGCCTAAGGTCACACAGCTAAGAAGAGGCAGAGCCTAATGCAGGGTCTAATGCAGGCCACCCAGATCTTTATCCAGACTGCTTTCCAGTTCTTTCATACAAGTAAAAAGGACTATTCATGTTATTGTTCAGCTCCTTGTGTCCTTTAAATAATACTAGTTATTATGTGGTAGACTTCAGGCTAAGCATACGGTATATAGTACAGTGTATTTCCAAAACAGCCCTTCAGGGTGGGTATTATCCCATTTTACAGCTGAGGACACTGAAGCCCAGAGGTGAAGGGACCACCATAAGGATGCATTCAGCTCAGGAATCCTTTCCTTGCAGATTCCTGCTCTGAGTCCCATGACGGGGCCAGGGGCCTCTTTGAGACCCCCCACTGCACTTATCCCATTTGTTGATAGCATGCATTCATACATGTCTTCTATCCACGAGATTGTGATCTCTCCAAAGGTAGGCCATGTCTTAATCCCAAGACCCACCAGCATCAATCTCAGGGCTGGCACACTCTCCATGTATGAATAAATATCATAGAGCACAGAGAATAATTATAGAACTGAGATTTTGAACACAAATCTCTTTGAATCCTGAATATCTCATTTGGTTCCATCAAAAGTGACCCACAAACAGGCCAGGCCATGTACTCAGTTTCTGTCCAGAGAAAATTCTCCTGTCTCTCAAGTGGCTCTAGCCATTTCTCTCAGCCAGGACCAAAGGTATAACTGAGTTTCTGATGAAAGAATGCTAGCCTTGTCCCCAAAGATCACAGTGCCTAGGTGAGACAAGAGCTAGCTAGGATAAGCAACAAATTCTTCCTCTAGTCTCTGCTTAAAGAAGGTGACGTTCCAATTACAAATTTCCTGAGAAAATTGCTATTCAATTGCACAAAGCTGATTTTCAAGGCATTGACACCTTCTTGGCTTGCTTGCTTATTAGACACAGGAGTTGGGGAGGATGGAGGAGTATTTAAAAGCTGGTTTTCAGTCCAATGAATCTGAAGAAATTTTCTTTATTGGTCTGCAAGAGGAGGTGGGGGTGGGGGAGGCAGAACTAGATCTGATAAAGGAGATTAAAAGGCCTTATACATCTGACAGCAAAGAACAGACCCCATGGGAATCCCCAATCCTGCTGGTGCTAATAAAGTGCACGATATTACTCTGGTAATACAGTGTACAATATAAGGCATCCAGATGCTGCGGCCAGAGCCACGACCTACATCTTCCACAAACCAATTTTCTGCTGGGTTGGATGTGTGAAAAAGAATCCAAATACATATATTTTTCCCCTTGAAAGAAGAATTGCTTCCCTAGTTTTTTACCTTGGCCTATCTGCTCTTCCTACCTCCTGCGTTCTCAAAGTAGGAATGACTTCTAATCCACTCAGAGGAGAAGCCACTACCTCCCTCAACTGTGGGCTATTAAAGAACAATTGGGCTCCTTGCTGGATTTCTAGTGGCAGTGGGGTATGAAGCAACAAGTCTAGAATTTGCAATCAGACAAACCAGGTTAATATCCTTATTCTTCCAATTATAGGGTGTTTGACCTTGAAGAAGTTTCCCCTAGGTCGTCTGAGCCTAGGTTCCACATCCACCACACAGAAGTGCTAGGAGTGCTAAAGATAATTCATATTAAGTGTCTAGCACAAGAGCTTAAATGTAGCAGGTGTTAATAAGCAGTAACAAGTAGTAGCAGTAGCAGCAGCCTCAATGAGTAAAGCTTAAAGGCAACCTCACTAAAGGAAGAGCACTTTCTTGGCAGGGAATTTAGGGGGTGAAAACAATGACGCTTATGGATAAGATGAACAGCAACAGCGCTTTATTTCACCATTTCCAGATATTGAGCATCTTCTCAGTAAACAGTAATATTGTAAGCATTGAGAAAATATAGACAACTATCAATCTCTTCCAAGATCTTGTAGACTAGTGGGGACACCAAGAAATGCCACAGAACATGTTCTGGGTCACAGTGTTCCCAACAATTTAACATTGTCATCTCATTTGACCCTCACAGGAACCTCAAAAAGGGGGCAAGACATGAATTATTAATCTTCATTTAGTAGATTTTTTAAAACCTGAGGCTCAGAGAGATCATGTTGCTTGGCTAAATTCACAAGGGAGCTTGAGCCAGGATTTGGCCTAACTGCTCATCTCCAGCTCTTAATTGCATTGAGCCTGAACCACTCTGGGATACCTCTGGCTCTGCCAGCAACTGGAATTCTAGCTCTGGCAATCTTCAAGTCATGGTATCTCCATCAACCACAGCTATTCTGTTTCATAATATGTTGGGGCTTTCCTCAGACCCAGCTCAGTGTGGTACAGAAGAGATGCTATACAAATATTGCTTAGCTGATGGTAATAAGAGTAAAAACAACAAATATGTAATATCCTTTGTAGCACACTTTTTAGTTTAAACAATGCTTTCACATATTATGGCACTAGTTTTTTTTTTCAGCCCTTAAAGGTAGACATTACTATCCCATCTCCCAGATGATGAAAAAAAAAAAAGAAACTTCAGAGAGGTTCACTTTCTCAAAGTCACAAACTAAGGAAGGCACAAAAGCAGCACTTGAGGTGGGTGTATAGGAAGCCAAGTCTTGGGCTCTTCTTGCAACCATGCATTCATTTGACCCATCAAAGGTGTGACATGAATCTACAGAGTAGCTACAAATCTCTCGACAGAGCAGCTAGAATGCAATGGCACTGTTAAGAATACAGACAAAATATCATCCACCTCCTCAAAAGTAGCTGATATTTATTGTTTGATTTCTCAGTACAAGATGCTTTGCAAAATGCTTTCCATGAAGTCTTTTGCATAATCCTTAGGAGGTAGGTTCTATCATCATCCTTATTTTGCAGATGAGGAAGTTAACATTTAGAGAGGTGAAATAGTTTCCTGTAAGCACAGAGCGATGGGTTTTGGATTTGAACCCAGGCAGTCTGACCCCACAGACCTTAATGATGTCATCCTTTGTTGAATTGCTGGAACTGTCTGCCACCAATGTCTTCTGGAGGAACCCAGTGTTTATTGAGAATATTTATTGATTACCATTAAGTACCAGGCATTGCTCTCAATCCTAGTTATATTGACTCATTTAACTCTCAAAAGCATTCTATAAGGCAGATATTATTGTCCCATTTTATAGAGGAGGAAACTGTGGCTCAGAGATGCCAACTGCCCAAGATAGTAGAGCTGGCTAAATGTAGAATTATTTTCAAACAGAAATATCTGGGAAAGGATTGCTCTTCCTTCAGCAACTTTGGAATCTCCTGGAAGAGATCTGAAATACACACAGAACAAAGGTTCAAAGAAGGAAATGGGAGGCAATAGAGCCAAAAGACCAATTCTAGGATTCCAACCACAAAGATTACCAAAGATCAGGGAGTAGAGAGGTTGCAAAAGGCTGGATTAGTCTGGAAAGGCTGAATGGAGGAAGCAAAACTAGAGTGGGTATTGAAGACTGGAGGAAATTTGGTTGAGCAAGGCATTCCAGGCAGACAAATAACATATTTAAAATTTAAGTAGAGTCTAGAAACAGATTCAAGTAGCAAAGGGGAGCCTTGATAAAATGATGTGAAGTTTAGAAAGGCCTACTTACTAGGATTCAGGCTGTGTGTCCAGCACTCTCCTCAAGCCCCACACCCACAGCACTCTGATGTTTCTTTGTTTTTCCTCTAGCGTGTAGCTCATCAGGTGCCAAAGCTACAATAAGAAAGTCATGAAAGTTAGGGGAGAGACAATAAACCAAGAAGGAAAAGATACCACACGTACCTCACATAAGGCCTCCAGGAAGGCAGGGAGAAGCAGGTCATGGAGGGAGAACAGAGCTTTGATTTGCCCACAGTGCAAGCTGGTCTCAGCTCTTCCACTCACTGTTTCTCCCCCTTCTCTTCCCTCCCGTCCTGTGTATTCTGCATACAGCAGCAAATGTATAATGCTTGGATGGCTTGACAAAACAGTTTCTGAGATTTATTTCTGTTGGACAATTTTGCATTTCCCCCCTTCTGCTGACAACTCTGTTAGCAGCAAGCTCTCTCTATGAGGCTGTAAATTTGGAGATCACATACCTGATATAGACATCGTTGCTTTAAAAACAGACCAAGAAAGTGGACTCCCTGAGATGAGGGTAAGCCCAAAGCCGAACTGGTTTCAGAAGACTCGGTCCATTACCTGGGAGTTAGTGATAGCACAGAGCTTGGTATCTGAGATGGAAAAGACCACATGAGGTAAGAGATGGGGCAGTAGCCCTGTGCAGTACAGTCAGTTCAAGGCAAGGGTGCACAACCTGGAGATAGTTCCAGTAAGTCAAACAAGAAATCTAGTTGGATGAGATCCAACAGTGGCCTTCGATTGTTTCTAAAACTGAATACTGATAAGCCATTAGGCAGCAGATGTCAGGTAATAAATGTGGAAAATATTTTATCAAGCATGAATTTCTATATTCATGTAAAGAATTGTAATTGTTTTTTCGGGGTGTGGGGGAACAGGGTCATCTTGCTTTTCTACTATTATTTAAGAAATTTTATTGCTCAGAACCTTCCCTCCCTGGGCAATGGCAAGAGCTTTTGAGACCAGCCCTCAGGGACAGAGTCAGAGGCACTGGGTGGAAAAAGGAACAAATGTATGGTTCACTTAGTCCATTATCATGTGTGGATATGGCAGGGGGAAGGAGGACTCTAGGAAGCCCTGCATCTAGGGCTGTCTTGGGACCCAGATACGCCCCCCCTGTGCAAGGTTCACATGTCAAAGCAAAGCAGATGAGGCCAGCCTGGCTTGGGATGAGGGTTCAGTACCTATTAGCCTTGCCCTGGGGTTCTTGGACCTTCCGGAAACTGAGCCACATCAGGCCCAGGTTGATGGCATACGTGGTTATGCAAACAAGACAGAAATCATAGAGCACAAAGAACAGGATCCAGTCCAGGTAGACAGAACCAGCAAGAGACATCAGGGAGCTCAGCACCAGCGGGACAGAGGCCCAAAGCATCCGCAGGCAACCTCACAACAGCTGTAGTGTGTAGAAAATGCAACCAAATATGCTGCTGGATTGATTGAGGATGCTGTCCTGTCACAGCACGTGCTCCACCAGCCCAAAGCCCCTGTCCCATCTGGGGCAGATCACGCAGGCAGTGGCGTGATCATAGCTCACTGCAACCTTGAACTCCCAGGCTCAACTCATCCTCCTGCCTCAGCCTCCCTGGTACCTGGTACTACAAGTGCATACCACCGTGCCTGATTATTATTCTTTCTTTTTTCTTTTTAGAGGCAAGGTCTCTCTATGTATCCCAGGCTGGTCTCATACTTCTGGTCCCAAGCCATCCTCCAGCCTTGGACTCCCAAAATGCTGAGATCATAAGCCTGAGCCACCCTGCCTGGCCTAAAAATTATAATTGTTACCTTTTTGTGAAAGAAGAAAACAGTATCTCTTATGTGCATTTTGAAAAATAGGTACCAATAAAGGCAAATATACTTAGAAGCACAGAATTTTAGACCTGGAAAGAAATGCATTCACTCCATTAGCAAGCATTTGGAGACTTCATCTTGGAACCAGATCCTGTGTAGGGCTCTGAGGCACTGGAGAGGAACCAGACTTAGGCCCTCAAGGACCTCACAGAGTGATAAGTGTAATGACAAGTGAAGTCACTGGGCGTGATGGAAATACAGGGATGGGGGATATCTCAATCAATGGGGGGCATCGGGAAGGTTTTCCACCCAAAGGGAAGTTAGTACTAAATTCTAAAGGAGGAATAAGAGATTACCAAGGCAAAGGAGAGAATGTACTTGCAGAGGGGTCTTGGGGGGGCATTTGAAGTACTGGCTAAGCACAGGCCTGGCCTCCAAGCTCTTAATTTTACAGATGTGAAAGCTGAGCCTCCTACAGAAGAGTAACTAATTTACCCAAGGAGGAAGCAGTACGACTAAAAATTCACAACAAAGCTTGCTTTTAACTACTCCACTATATTGCTTACATTCTAAACATGGAATGTAACATCTTCACAAGGGTCAGTAACTGACTCAGGACCACACAGACAGATAGTGGCAGATCTGAGATGAGAATTCAGGTCTCTCTGCTCCCAGTCCAGTGCTCCATCCAGCATGCCATGCAGACTGTGAAACCTCCCAGTCTCACTGAGTCTTAAACCCTACATCATGCCATTGCTCCTACGTCCTTCCCATGGCTACCTCACTATGGAACTCAGTCATCATGACTGATGCTTCATTTCTTTTTCATTAAGTTGACAAAAAGAACAAGGTCACCTTCCTTCCCTGTGGCCTTTCCCATCCTCGAAAACCACTGAGGTCAGGAAGGAAGTCGTCAGATATTCTCACTTCCAATCCATCCTCCTAAAGGACAGCTGGTCTGGGAATAAAACACCTCGGTGTCAGGCATTTAATTTTTAAAGAGAGAGCAAAATGGCGAGAAGACTTTAAAAATTGCTCTCAGCTTTGTGTGTAAGAGCCACCCAGGCAGGAGGTCATCACCAATCCCCATATCTCTCGAGACTCTCAGGCTTAGAGGAGCAGGAGAAGTATTTGTTCCTGGAGCCAGAGAAAATTGCAGACCTGACCCTGCCTTCCTTGTGCTTAGAAAAAACCCACCTCTACAACAAAGCCCAATTCCTTATTGAACGACAGTCAGCCGGCTTGACCACTAACAAAGAACTGATACAAAGCACAAAGTGGCACCCTCTTACAAGGATTCCTTAGAAGTAGAAGCCCCTGGTATATTACTCCTGACATCTCAGGTTTGCAGAAAAGCAACAGCTCCAGAAACATACCTGGTCCTGAAAATCACTGCTTCGTCAGAAGCAGACATATGGCCAAATGCAGCAGCAAAGTAAGCGTTTATTAATCTTAAGTTGTGCTAAGCTTAATAAAGGTGTAACAAAGGTTGAGCATCCACAATTGATAGACACTGTCTATTTAGTCTCTCTAAGCCTCACAACAGCTCAGCAAGGTAGGAATTACAGCACCATGGTTGGCAGTATGGCATGATGGTTAAGGCTGTGAGTTCTGGAGCCAGACAGACTGGTTCTGAATTGCACCTCTGCCTCTTATTAAATTAAATGTGACACTTATTAATGAAGCAAGTTGCTTAATTATGTATACATACGCTGTGCCTATGTATCTTCACTTTGCAATGGGGATGATTATAGTGCCAACTTCATAAGATTATTGTGAGGAGTAAATTAGTTAACAAATGTACTTAAAAGAATGCCTGGCACATAGTAAAATTCAAGAAGCATTAGTTGTCATTATTGTTATCTTTATTGTATATATGAGGAAACTGAGTCGAGAGAGTGTGAGTGAATTAGCCAGGATTACCACTGATAAGTGGTAGAGCTAGAAATGAAACTCAGAGCTCTTTCAGCTATACCCCAACGCAGATATAGCCCTAAAATATTCTAATTTTAAACTTATTACCCAAATATTCTATCACAGGCAGAGCAGAGCAGGACTGTTTCAAAGACAATGAACTTGAGACTCAGCAAAGGGAAATGACTTGGACTCAGACCACAAACATGCAAATGGGCTAACCAGATGTTGAACTCAGGTCTCAGGACAGCTGATTCCACTCTGCCACATGAGCAAGAGGGCAAGGGAGGACCACAGTGGACTGGACAAGCAAAGAAGATGAGAAACAAGCTGATGGACAGGCCACTAAGGTATGAGGACAGGGGTGCTAGACAAAGGTGCAGAGCTGTGGGCTAGAGACCCCACACCTACATTGTATAATAGCATTCTCCACTGTAGAGTAATGATTATGCCACTGAGTGAGAGCAAACCACAAGTTTAGAAGCAGGAGTTGCTTTGTGCTACGTGATGACTATCCTGTCTGAGTAACAATACACTGACGATAAACTCAGGGTTCTTGATTGGAACATAACCAAGTGGGGACGGTTGGAGTATAATCTCCAAAGTTCAAATTTAATTATGCACTATCTGCACATTTTCTCACTTGGTCTTCATAGCAGCCAGTGATATTGGTACCCATTATTCCAATTTGTATATGAGAAAATTCAGATTCACAGAGATTAAGTAACTTGCTACAGGTAAAAATAATAGCAAGAGGCAGAGTTTAGATTCAAACCCATGTTTGTCTAACTATAAACCCATGCTCTTTCCCATAAACTATTTTGTACTGTTTTGTTTTTCTGTTTTTTAACTAATCAACACCAATACCAGTCACTCATGGCTTCTGACCAGCAGGAGGTTCAAGAAACAGCACATTCAGTTGTCGCAATTCCAACCAAAAGCCAAAATACCTGAGAAGTCTGCAAAGATTAAATAATTTTCCCAAAGACACATAGCTACTAAAAGGCAAAAATGATTAAAGAACTCTGGAAATATGAGAAGAGACTGTGCCTAATAGTTCTCAGTGCTGAACTTGCATGGAACTGTCCATGCCATGGAGCTAGAAGCAGTCTTCCTTCAGCATGCCTAACTCATGGGAAATAGTGCACTACATTTCTGAGGACAAAGTACACATCTCAGAGTTGAGCAGACTTCCCCAGGACCAGCTCTGAGGTTACCTGCTCACTATCCCCAAATGTGGTCAGGATGGGCTAACACCTGAATACACACACCCACACACATCCATACACACACACACACACACACACACAATTTGATAAACGAATTCTGTGCCTAGCACTGTGCCTGACACTGAAGCCTAAAGAAAGAAGGAGGGAGAAGGATGTTAAACATGGAAGATATTGACAGTAAAAGGGATTGTGGGAGTAGAGAGGCTGAAGAGACTTACTCAGTCTCAAAAGGTGGGCAGAAAAGGCACTCAGAGATGGTGATGTTTGAGTGGGGTCTTGATGACAGGAGATTTGCTGATAGAGAGTGACAAGGGACAGTGGTGGCATTCCAGGGAGAGAAAACATCAAGAACAAAGGCTCTGTTCCATCAAATATCGCCTTCTCAGAGCAGCCATCTCTGACCATTCACATATAAATAGCACTCTGTCTTTGTTCCCTGCTTTTCTCTCTTCCCATTTGTTAACTATTGCTGATACCATGTTATCTATTTATTGTCTGTTTCTCCCAGTAGGTTGTTAGTGCCACCTGACACACTCACTGTTTTCTTCTATCCTGTATCTCAGTGCCTAGAACTCTACGTAGCACATAGTAGAGACTCAATAAATATCTGCTGAATAAATTAACAAGTGCCAGATAGGTGTGACTCAGAATACTATGCTAATGCTTACATGCTTGCTCTTTAATGTGAAGCAGAAAGTAGGGGGCATTTTCTTAATCACCTCTCTCTTTTTCTCCCCAATCTCCTAATGTAAATTAAATGTATTGACATGTAGAGAGAAGGAGGAGAAAGGAAATAACATTTATTGAGCATTGATTATGCTGATAGCTCACATAATTTCAATCTCCATAACAACTTGATGAGTAGGTATCATTATCCCCAATTGATAGTAAGGGAATTCTAGAAGCATGTGACTTATGCAGTCTCCCAGATGGTAAGTGAAGTAGCAGGGCTAGGATTTGAACCCAGGTCTGCTTGATCCCCAGGGACCTCCAATCACCATATGGAACCCCTTTGGAGCACTGTCTACAATGAGATGCCTGAGGAACCTGCCTGCAGTGCGAGGAGCTGGTAAGGAGTGCTGCTGTTACCAGGGTCTGTCCTTACCCAGGTCTTTTCATTCTCTCTCTAATTCTCATGATAATCTCCAATACAAAGTATTTACATCCCCCATAACTGTATAAGGAAATAGTTTCAGAAACTCAGTAAACTGTGTCAAGGTCACCTGGCTAGCAAAGCAGGTGGGAAAGCAAAGGATTCAAACCTGGAGTCCAGAAGGTCTGACTCCAAAATCTGATCTTCCCTTCAAGCCACTCTGAGTCACAGACTGTAAGAATTTGAAATCAAAAAAGAAATCTCCATTTCAGCTCCTAGAACACATGACAGTTTCTCACCCCAGATTGTTCTCAGCTCAGTATGAAAACATATAACAGAGTATGAATGCCTGAGTGAAAGAAAGACCTAAACTTAAATTATTCCAGAATGGCAAGCTATTGTCAGTGATTGACAACCAGTCTCGACTCTCACCAGTGACAGCCGCACACAAAGTCAGCCTTCAAAAAGAGCTCAGTTCTCTTCAATTAGCAGAGCTGAAATGAAACCACTTAGGAAATTATACTATTGGGTGACTGGTGGGTTTTAAACATAATGAGAAAAATAAAGGCTAGGCCCGATGTTTACTATCAGCTGAGCTAGAGACGTCAGATATACCAGGACTTGAGACCACACGTTCTTTTCCTAACTCATGCTTGTCTGCTTCCCTGCCACTGATCCAATCCTGAATTCATTCATTCTTTCATTCATTTAGCAAATATCTATTGACTATTGACTGCCAAGGACTGGAGCTACAATAGGGAGAAAAACAGGTGTGATCTTGCCTTCTGGCACTCCCAGACAACTAAACAGGCACTGGCATACCTTGAGTAGGTGACATGAGGGGAAAAATGCAGGATGCTCAGAGGCAGAGCAAGAGAGCCCTGCAAAAATGACATTTCACACTGAGTGGAAAACAGCCATATGGGGCAGAAATGCCTGCCCAGCAGGCAATGTGCTCAGCCATCAGGAGAAGGACAAGGGTGGACAAGGCAGGGGACCAGCAACGTGGAAGGAGTGGGCCCTCCTCCTGCTTGGCCCACCTGTATATTCCCCTAGGAGTGCTAGAATCGCAGCTCTGGAAAGCTGGAAGGGCTCTGAGTCACTCACCACCATTCACTCAAAAAACCCTGTCCCAGGATATCAAAAGCCCAGAAGTAAACGAGAGCAGGGCACACATAGGAACTGCCAGTGCTTCCCTAGGATCAGACTGCCTGGGCCAGATCATGAAGGGATAATGCTTCATATTGAGGCAATGGAGAGCCATTGAAGGCTTGAGCTGGAGGAAGTGACACCCAGAATCTACAACCTTTATGTAGCCTCGTATATGCGGATTCCTAGATTCTGTAGTTACAAGGTCTGGAGGAACTGGATAAGAGAAAACAGAGAAAGACAGGTATTTATCTGGTTGAAGGAAAAGTACAGGATAGACTTGCTTCTCAGATATGAGTAACAGTGAACTGGGAAGAAAATAAAGATTAGAATCTATTCCTGGCCTTGTCTCTAATTAGTGTAATACTGGACAAGTTAATCCACCCCCTTGCCACACATCCTGCCTCAGTATCTTCATCTGTGTGATGGGAGTAGAGTTAGGTAGCTCATTAGAAATGGTAACTACTAACATTTAATGAAATATTACTCTGAGCTCTGAGCCAAGCACTTATCTCCTTTAATGCCCATAGGCATCCTGTGAAGTAAGCCTGATTATTCTCATTCCCATTTTATAGCAATGGAAACTGAAATTTGAAGATGTTAAGTAGCTTGTTGAAGGTCAGATATTTAGTAAGAGGTGGAACTGGGATCTGAATGTAGCACTCGATTGCTGAACCATGAAAATAACCTATTTCGAGGCCCTTATATATTTATTTTACGAGAATTTTCTAAGCACCTGGGCTATGAGGGTAAAAAGACAAGGAAACAAAGTTCTACCAACGTGAGAGCCAGATACATATTCTCTTTTAGATTGGGAGCCCTGAACCCTAGTTCTGCTTATAATGTAAAGAGTGTGTGTGGGTGTATATACAGGGAGGGGTGAAGGATGCAATTATGGCAAAATGATCTCTCTGGGTTTCTCTCTTTTGCACTTTGAAATCATCCTGTATCAACAGGGTATCACAAGAGACCCAGGACTGAGATGACCCACATCTGGCATAGACATAACAATAGCATCATCCTCTGTGAACCAAACTGCAAAGTCCACCAGGTACCCAAATAAAGGGCTAATTGAGCAGCTTGGCCCTTATTCAGGAGATCCAGTGTCTGCAGTCTGGAGAGAAGCCATCTCTTTGGCCCTTAGACCGGGCCACTGACAGCTCAGAGAGAGAGGTCTTCTTTTTAGAGGCCATAAGATCAGGTCAGACCTGGGGCCAAAATAAGGGAAAGCTGCTAGAGGAGGCACACTTCCATAAGCCACCTCGCCCCATGTGCAGCAATACACTTTCCAATTAGAGCTAATTGGCCACCTGTCGGTCAGGTGCAGCAGAAAGACGAGAGCAAGGCTGCAAGGATCCTGGGCCTACCCCTTGGCCCACAGCCCTGCCCTCCTCCCTTCTCCCGTTTCTCCCACCTTGTACTGCTCTGACTAATGAGCCAAGGCCAAGGAGGGAGGAAACAACCTGCAGAGAAATGTATTCTCCCTTCTTCCAATAAACTTCCAAAAAGGTTTCTGAGATCCACGGTTGGATTCTCCCATGCATACAGCCCCAGGTGCTGAGGGACATAGGCAAACAGTAACAGCTCATTTAGCAGGGAACAAATGGTCTCCTTTCAGGCCAACCAATAAAACATTATGCATGCAGTCAGGCTCTAGGACCCAAGACGAGAGTGTCGATCGGAAAGACACGTGGGGGATACAGCACCCACTTACTTAAGATACTCTGTGACTGCTTCAGGGCAAAAAACAAAAACAAAAACAAAAACAAAAACTGAAAGGCAGTGTTTCCTTCAAACAACCCAGAAGGCCAAATGCAAAAGTGCTCATTGGAATAACATATTGAAATCAAGGTGATTATTTACAGAAATAAGAGATTATAGGTGTGCGTAAATAGTCCTTTGTTACTCATAATTCACTTTCACATGCATCGTCTCTTTGAAGCTTCACAACAACTTGATGCAGCAGGAAGAGCAAGAGGCAGTGTTCCAGTTCTATAGAGAAGGGCCCTGGGAGGCTGAAGCTCAAACTGAACACCACACAGGCCAAATGTCAATGCTGTAGTTCAAACCAAGCTCCTAATGCCAAACCCGCTAGGCTTTTCACATTAACACAGCAAATCCAAACTTTATGTTGCTTTTGCAGTTTTTTGAATCATAATAGATTGGGGCTGAAAGATTCTTGATAACTGCTGGAAACCAAAACCCAGAGAAGTTAAACAACATGCTCAAGATCATACATCAAATTGGGACTAGGTCCTTGGTCCTGATACTCCCTCTTCCCACTATACTTCATATGGACCCCAATAACAAGATATATTTCTACAAAATCAGAATAAAAAATGCTTATGCTGTTCCTGTAGATGCCAGCTATTCCCATGTTGCCTTTAACACAAGCCTTTCCTTCTAATAAAGCAGTAATGTTAATGCAGGAGGAGAAACAGGCACAGAAGGAGAGAATCGGTAGAGTTCCTTGCACACAGTAGGGGTTCAATAAATGTTTGCTGAATTGAATGTAGTGAAATAAGTATGGACCCACAGGTAAAAGAGAGGAAAAAGAAGGTATTTTGCACGTACATAGATGAAAATGCACGTACTCTATATAAGACACTATGCTGGGAGGTTGGCACGAAGAAGACATTTGCCATATTCCAAGCTGGTTTTCGACATCAACTTGAAGCTCCTACTGTGTTAACATTGCACAGGCACAGAGAGAACACAGCAGGATGTGTGCTTCCAGGCAATCCCTTGGCAAATGTTTGACCGTCACTGAAGTTTTGATACTGTTTTCAGTATCACCTCGGGGTCATTTTTTTCTTTTTCTTTTTTTAAGTGAAAAAAAATTTCTAAAGGAAAGAAAAAAGTATGTAAAGGAGGCAGAATTGTTCGTAAAATCCTGGTGACAGTACCATTACTGAAACCCGGTGTCAAGAGGCATTCTCTCACACTGTCACTGAAATGCTCCATCACAGATTTTGCCTGATAGTGACTTCTGTACATTTCTGTCTATTTTCATTCCTCTTCTGCAGCCACTGGTGGCTTCAACATATTTTGGTGTGGTTCTATAGCAAACAGAAATGTCGTAGATGACCACTTTACATGTTAGTCCAGAAAGTAGACTGGTGATCATTACCATATATTGAGCATGTGAAGTAATCATGATAATCCTATCATAATCAAAATAATAGCCAACTCTTATTGTTTACTATGTGTTCTTTGGCAAGCACTTCACATGCATTATTTCATTATATTTAGCCTTCACAGAACTATTATGTTTAACTTCTCTGAAGCTATACAACTATGTGGTGGCAAAGTTAAGTTCTAACTTCAAAGTCCATGTCCTTGGGCAGTACCCTGTAATTCATTATTTTATTCATTTGCACAAACAGTAAGTACCTGGAATTGTGCTAGCTATTGGGATACAAAGATATAAACCATGATCTCAGGAAGCTCACAGTAAAACAAGCAGTAGGATAAACCAAGGGTCTCAATGTTACATGCTAAGTTAAAAACAGAAGTGGCTGCTGGGTGCTTTGGCTACATCCAGGGAAGTCACCTCACCCAGTCTAGGAAGTAACAAAGAATGCTTCCCAGAGGAGGCCAGGCGCGGTGGCTCAAGCCTGTAATCCCAGCACTTTGGGAAGCTGAGACGGGCGGATCACGAGGTCAGGAGATCGAGACCATCCTGGCTAACATGGTGAAACCCCGTCTCTACTAAAAAATACAAAAAACTAGCTGGGCGAGGTGGCGGGCGCCTGTAGTCCCAGCTACTCCAGAGGCTGAGGCAGGAGAATGGCGTGAACCTGGGAGGCGGAGCTTGCAGTGAGCTGAGATCCGGCCACTGCACTCCAGCCTGGGTGACAGAGCGAGACTCCGTCTCAAAAAAAAAAAAAAAAAAAGAATGCTTCCCAGAGGAAACAATGTTGCCATCATGAATGGTAAATGTGTCAAATGACACAAGGCACAAAGGCCATTTTGCTCATAGTTGGGGGATAAGGGACAGCAGGTAGAGAGAGTAGCGACATGGGACAGCAAGGGCATATTCAAGTGACTTCCAGGTGATTTTTTTAAACTCTAAAATGAGATTTATTGCATTTCATGCAGTTTGAAGTCCATGCAAAGGAGACTAGCACAGTTTTTAATGCATTTAAAAAATAAAGGGGAGGTGGGCAGCAAACGCACAAAGTCCTAGTCTCCTGGGTCCCTGGGAGAAAAGAGTGTGGCAATGAACCCACCCAGTCTCCATGCGGAATTAATCTGTCTCTCAAATGCAAGGAATGTTTCCATGCCTCTGGATGCAAATACACAGAACTCTGGGGTAAGAGCAAGGGATGGGGAGAGGACCACGAGTGAAAAAGCAGCTACACGCATTCACCTAATTCCATCTGAGGGCAGAACAACGTGGCAAGTCTTGGGGGTAGCAACTGTTCCAAGAGTCAAGAAATACCATACACCCCTGGGGAGATTTGCTCCTAAAAAGAAGTGGCGGTAACAAACAAACAGAAAAACAAAAGAAGAAATATTTCTACAACCACACTCTTCAAGACAATGCCATAAATATGCTATTTAATATTTTAACTTCATAGCATTGGACACACAGCTCAACGTATTGAAATATTGATTCCTTGGAGAGAAAAAAAAAGAAACAAAAACTACTGCATCTTTCTGCTGGAGAATCTCGGCCTCCAGGCATGGGGCGTAGTGCACCAGTGTCCTAGATGGAGCCCAGAGGAGAGGACCAGATAGTAAACAGAAAGAATACTAGAAAGGAATGAGAGGGAAAAAATTGGGTAGGAGCCAAAGAGGGGCTTTTCTGCCATGCTAAGAAGTGTGGGATATCCTGTTTGCCATTGTGGCCCCTGACAGGTTTTAAATAAATGTGTGATGTTCGATGGGAGCTTAACAGCCTACTTCCGCTCCAGTGCCCAGAGAGGAAAAGCAGGGCAGAGGTACTTGCAGCCTCTCTCTTCAAAGAAATGGGATTCATTTATCTTTTAGGTGAAATCAGAAAGAGAGCAAATTTGTATGGCTATAGCAGGCATGATATAGGGTCTCTCAGCATCATTCTAGCCCCATTTTTGTGCTTCCTTATACTTCTGCATGGGAAACAGAAGTGACTACATAAAACTCTGGGGACACTAAACAGATATACTTACATGAGGCTTAGACGGGCATGTTAAAAGATAGAAGGTATATACCATATGCATAGAGAGTAACTTCTGGGGCAGTTCAGATAAAAATCCTTCCAGCTGTCCCTAGTAACAGTGTTGTGTCCACTCCAGCAATCCCGTGATATGACTGGCCATCTGTCCTGACACTCAAGCTTGGCTTCCAGGACCCTCATGGAATGCTGTAGGCTACCCAACACCCCTTAATAAATCCCTTTCAGCTTAAATGATGTCATCTGCAACTAAGAACCTAATTGACATGATACAACAGCTCCTTTTCTTCTGTCATTCAGAGCTTCTAACGTTAGAAGATCTTCCTTCACTGCTTTCCTGGAGCTATCCAGCTCAGACCAACCTAGGAAGCCTACAATAGCTGCACAACCTAAATTCTCCAATCAAATTTTAACAGAAATAAGATACACATTTTCATGTTTATCAAACTCCAATATTTATCTCCTATTTGGTTTTTAACTTGGAGGAAGAAAGGGCATGTTTAAATTTCATCCCTTGAAATCCTGCTTCCTAAAAAGAATATGATCACACTGTGCTTTGGAAACAGAGAACAAGTCAGAATCAGCTATTTGGCTACAGGAAACCCAATTCCAGAGCCTGTCTGGAGTAAGGAAAAGGATGCTTTCGTGTTAATTAGAAAGTCAATGGGAGAACATGGAGTGCAGAAACTTCAGCTAGGAGATGCAATCTGTTGATTACCAGGGGACCCTTTTTGCAAGAGGTCATAATCTCAAACCTTCAGCTCACTTATATTATTTGCAGGGGGTTGATTTTCCCCCTTGACTCTCACAGAGTTGTCCAAATACACCTGTTTCCAAAGCATGTGGTCTCCACACCTGAACCTCTCAGAGCTGAAAATGAGGAATAAATAAGAAATAAAAATAACCAACTCTGAGTGGAGCAACAAAGGACTAGGCGGCACATGAACTAAGTTACAGAAAAATCAGCCAAGAAGCCCAAAGGTTTCCAGTCCCAGAGCCTCAAGTCATTATCAAGCTAAATTCTCTTCCCTACATTTCCCCATCATTAAAACAAGAAGAGAAACATTAAATATAAAGTTGTCTTTGCTGAGTAACTATTTTGCACTCCACACAACAGTAGGAGTGGCGGTAACAAACAAACAAAAGAAAAGAAAAGATGTAGGCGACTGCTGCCTTGTACTCCAGCTTACGAGCAAACCCAGGGAACACCAGAATGATGAGAGTAGGTGTGGCTGGTACTGCCATACTGTCCACCAATACCCATTCTTCCCACATTCCAAAAATAGAACCTCAAATCTGGCACATGGCCATGCAGAATAAATACAATATTCCTTAGTCTCCCTTCTGTTAGAAGTGGCCAGTTGACTGGGTTCTGGCCTATAAGGATATAAAATAAAATTATGGGTGCAACTTCTGATCATACCCTTAAAAGAAATGGGCAGGCCTTCACCTGACTTCTTTTCTTCCTTTCTGCCATCCAGTTAGAATAAGGACATGGTGACACACCATCATGGATCATGAAGATAGAAAGCAACGTCCTAGGGATGCAGGAGCAAGAAGCTGGAAGAAATTTAGACCTTACACAACTTCACAGCTTAGAGCTTCTTCCCTAAACACTCAGACTTTTATGAGACTGAGAAACGTATTTGTACCATTATAAATGAACTCTTAAGTCACTTTGTTTAAAATCTTGGTTACATGTAGTTAATTAATTAGGACCTATATCCTAATTAATTGAGATGGCATGCAACCACTTCACTTATCCAGCAACCTCACTTTCCCAGAATATAGTTGTAAACAAAGAAAGAAAACTAAAAAGACCCCTAAGCAACCAAAGCTATATTTTCACTGGAAGCTGATGCACTTTATTCATAGGAATGGCACCCAGGCCAAGACTTGGTGGTTGCTGACTCTTATCATATCCACATTTCCAATAAACACGGTTCCTGGTATATTAGTCCACAGGCAATACAACGATGAATAGAAAGAGAAGAGGACTGCTTTTCTTTTCCTTTGCTGTTCAAGAGTTTGACAACATACAGGATAATTTTTAAAGGCAGATAAACTGATATTACCAAGACATGAGAGCACAATCTGACAGTGAGGAGAGATGACAAAAGTATAAAAAATAGATATGAGAATTTTAAATCCACACATAAATATATGAGAATTTAAAATCCATATATCCATATATCTGGAGCTACTCATTCATATAGAGGCAAATAATCTCACGTATCTAAATAGCCCTTAAGAGTATTCTTGATATAGCTCAGCACAATAATTGATGTTTACAATATTTTGAGTCATACTCTTAAAAAACAGAAAAGTATGTAATTCACTTATTATTATTTCAGAACATTAGTCATCTTAAAACTTTGCTTATTTGAAACCTTTTAGTCCATGTGATGCCACATACATAAATTATTTCCTACAATACATTGTTAAATGAAATACATTTGGATATCACACACAAATCATTTCCTATAATCCATTGTTAAATGAAATACATTTGGATAGTCAGGGTTAGAACTATTTATTCTGTACCTAACCCCCTTTGAGCCTTGCCCTAGATATGACGTCCTGGAGATGAATCACACACATCACTACTGTCAAGTAACTCCTGGTCTACTTTGAACACACATAAATAAAGAGATCATTATAACACTAGACCAAACTTCTAGGGAAGGAAAATCATACACAATGTAGATGAAAGAAAAAAAAATGACTATCTATAATCTAAAAGAAGCCTGAACAAAATGATAAGATAAAGAATCATCTAAAACAAAAATAGGCAAAATGATTAATTATCTGTCCAGTTAAAAGCAAATTCAAATCTTTTCATGACAAATGTGAAAAGATGCTCCTTCTTGGCAGACATCAGGAAAATACAAAGTAAAATAGCGATGAGATATCATTTCTTACCTATCAAATCAGCAAAAGTAAAAGAATGATAATATATGTTGCTGGCAAGGATATGGGAAAGATGTTACTACATGTACACTAATGGAAATGTGAATTATTACATTCTCTTTAGAAAACAATGTGGCATCATCTATTAAAACATTGAAAAGTGCATACACTCGAACTCAGAAATATCACTTTTGGGAATCTACCCATAAAAGTTAAATCATCCATTAAAAATGATAAATGTTCAAGGATGCTTATTTCAGTATCATTTATAAAAATTAGTGAACAGAAATCAATGCCTATCAGTAGGAAAATGATGGAAAAATCCATGGTACGATCGTTCCATCAAAAACTATACAATCATTGAAAATAATAACATATCTATACCCTGTGACTCAAGGAGAGCTGGATGACAGGGAGAATAGTTTTCTGCAGTGTTTTAAGTGACAAATGCAAAAAATGTATACATGATATCATATTTAAACCAATGACAAAAATTCTTGCCTATGTATGTGTGTGTGTGAATGTACATATTTGCAAATGATTATAGGAAATTAGAAAATACAGAAGGCATCTGGATTGTTAGACCAGTTTGTAAACAAGCAAAAAAGCTATATTAAAAAGTAGATATCCAGGATAAAAAGTAAACCACCTACATAATAAAGCAGAATATGTACAATTATATCCATAACAAGGCAGAGTATATAAAATTATATCCATCTACAGATGTTGGTAGTTATATATCTAAAGAGATAAGTGAAAGAATGGTCACCAAATTGTAGATAACAACTAGAATTTAAAGTGGTTTTTACTAACCCTTATATCATTTTATACTTTTTCATTTTTTACAATTATTTTGTATTATTTATACAATTTGGAAAAAGTTGATGAAGTGATAAAAACAACCAATGTCAGTGCTGGTCACTATTGAGTGAAGTCAACTAAGAAGAGTTCATATGGGACATATGAACCTGACCTCAGCTTTAAGAGACTATTGGATCTGGCGGAGAGTTGAAGACAGAGGAAGTGCCAGGCAGGAAAAACTGCATAAGTAAAGGCATGGAAGTAGAAATGAACATGGGGAATTAACCCTGAGACAGTTCACCCTCATATGGAGAAGCAGAAAAAAAAAAAAATTAAGTAAATGGCTGATGTTGAGTGACCAGAATCAAACCAAGCAGATAGGAAGTGGAAATGGTCACATTATGATGCACTAAAATGTGATTTTTAGAGTTAACCTTAACAAATGAAAACAGCTTGGTTTCTTCAAATTCTACAAATTGACAAATATTTTGAGTTCCTAGGACTTTGTCCATGGTGATACCATGTGTTGCACTCAGATGTAAACTTCAGCTTGGTAACATTTTCATTTTAAACCCTCCTTCCTGTCACTTTCCAACTTGGCTGTAAATATTTGCTTAGAGAAAAAATGTCACCAAAGATCTAAGCTCAAGCTTCCAAAAAAGAAAAAAAAAATGGTCATTTTGAAATAAGAAGCTGTATTCTGCATTTTAAGTAAACAAAAAGCCTCAACACCTATGGCTCAGAGCTCGTTTCAGAAAAAAAAAATTGTTTTTATTTATTAAAAGCCTATGAATACAAATGAATTCTTTATTTGGTATTCATTCTGATGTAAGTCCGCCTGCCCCTTTCAGATGGGAGCCATGTGTGCTTTGCTAAATAAATTGAGAGGTTGTCTGATGTCACTGTTTCTCTTGTCCTCTGCAATATGGCTGGGTTTTCTTTAGTCCCAAGTGAAGAACTATTAATTATATAGGATTCTTGTACTATTGCCAATAAGGAAAGAGCCTAAATGTCACCAAGTAATGATCACCTCCTGGCCCAAACCAGCTAGTGTTACACAGTGGCCCAAGACAGTTTATTTCAATCTGAGAAACATTCTCTTCTATCTTTCACAAGGTGCCTTTCACTCTCAAAGTGCAGGTTCAAATCACAAGGATCACAACTTTACTACTCTGATCACCATATTACAAAACAAGGCAGGTAATATTATCTCATTTCCAGGGAATTGAAAAAGATACCCAGAACCATCAGTTAGCCCTTCTGATGCCTGATAGTAGAATGGAAGAAAAATTTGGGCCCCTGAAATGCAAACACTATGTCTTTTTAGACAATTATCCTTCTGTGCATAGGGTTGACCATGAAAAAAACACACACACAAGAAAAATTTCATCATTTCATGCTTTGCTGAATTTTAAGAGCAGCAACAAGAATCAGTGAAAAAAAGAGTCTGAAGAAAGAAAATGAGAACAGATGTTGAGACCAGACACACAATGTCCCAATCCCAGTCCTTCTCTCACTTGCCTTGTGACTCTCAGCACTCATTTAACATCACTGAGTCTCAGTTCCCTTCCATGGAAATATGGGACTGTTTTGAAAACTGATGGAATAACATATGAAAAGTGCCCATAGGTACAAGGTAGACAGTAAAAACAGCAGATACAAAAGCATCAGCAATGACAATGATGACTGTGGTGATGGTGATGATGGTTCTACTGTTGAGGAACTCCAGGATCTTACACAGGTCCCAGAATCTTATATAACCAAGTGGTAGAGGGCACAGGCTACTCACGCTCAAATCCTAGCTCTGCTTTTAAGCTGTGCCTCATATTCCTTATTTGTGGAATGTGAATATGAAACAAGTTAATGTATCTGAAGTGTTTAGAGCAACACCTTGCACATAGTAAATATCCCTCTCCCTTAAATAAAAGAGTTGGACAAAAGTTTTTGCAAGTTCAAGCTCTATTATGTCACTTGGTCAGGATTATCAATTTAGAAGAAGCACAAGTACTCAAAATGAGTACAGTCTCTAGAGTCAGAAAGACTTGAGTTTATATCCAATGCACTAACTTGTGCCTAGGACATGTTACTTAATGTCTCTAATCCCTGGTTTCCTTCTCTAGTCATTAAAAACTCAGCAAATATTTTACTGATTTTTATTGTGCCAAGCATGTTCCAGGTGAGAATAAACTAAGAATCATCACACTGTTCTTAGGATCGTTAGAAGGATGAAACAGGAGAATACAGGTAGTGTGCTCAACCCAGTGTCTGACATACAGCAAGCCCTCAATAAATGAGAGTTGTAATTCCACTACTTACCCAGAGGCAGATGCTATCAAAATCAAGCTCTGGAGGCCTCCAGTAACCACTGCCTCACTGACAAATTATCCCAACACCAACATTTTTAACCATGCCATCAGGTTTTCCAGCACACCTACAGAACTAGGAACTATGTCCACAACTGCTTACCGAAGTAGCAAGAGACATACTCTGTCCATGGTTCTGATTTAAACAAGAGATGCAGAAGAACAGTATTGGGGAAAAGGGTATATCTTAATGAAACTGTCGCAGAAAACACGGACGCCGCCAGTGCTGTCATCCCTAGACATGAGTGTCAGCAAAACCCACCCCTCTCCAGGAAGCAGCTTCCATCTGCCCCATTCAGTCACTGTACTAAAGTGAAAGCAGAAGGTGGCCAGCTCCTTCCTGGGATCAACTCTTGCGTCTAAGGATACAGAATGAGCCCTGAACTCACAGACCTGAGTTCAACATCTTCCATTTCTTCCTGGCTCTGGGAACTTGACCAGATCACATTAGCTTATCATATGTGCCTCTGTTTTTCATCTGCAAAAGGACAAGGGCACCTAATTGGAAGGGCAACTGTGAAGATGTGGACTAAAGAGCTCCGTCAACTCTTAAGCTCTGAACAAATATTGGGCATATGAAGCTGAATTAGATGCCCTGCCTCTAGGTGCTCACAGAACCACTAATAGGGTAGAGTGGAAAAAACAGAGGCAACAAAATGAAGGAGATCTGGGTTTGAATCCATCTAGACACTACTATGTTTTTCTTTCTGACCTGACCATTTTATGTAACCTCTTGGAGCCTAGCTTTCTTTATCTGTAAAATAAAGATCACAACACCAGTCACACTGGGCTATTGTGAAGATTAAGGAAACAATTTTTGAAGTAATTTAAAATTTAAACCCAACTAGTATTCGTGTTCTAGTTATTTAAAAATAAACCCAACTACCTAGTTATTTAAGTGTAAACCGAACAAGTCTCTGTTCATTTATTCCATAGTTTTTGGGCACGTCCTGCACATACAGTATTGTATGAGGTATGAAGATGATGTACATGAATATATATTGCAAGTTTCCTGCATATAATCTAGTTAGGAAAATATTATGTAAAGTAAAGGAGCAATGCTAATGTTTAGTAATGTGTATTAAACACAGAAGATATTTAGGTGGGGTGGGGGAAGGGGTTGTCACTTTTTATTTTACACACTTCTGTATTGTTTGAATTTCTAAGAAAAAAAGTTTGCATCAGTATTGTTAACAAAAAAATGAATAAGAGAAAATAAATAAATTTAGAAGGTGTCAAAGATGTTAATCATCCTTTAGAAGCTCTTAAAACGAATGCAGTCATTAAACATCAATCATATGCTTTCGTGCAGAGGACTGTGTTATATCCTGAGATTGAATAGGGGAATGAGTAAGTCCCTGCATTGAAGGAAATTTCACTCTAATGGGAGAGATGAACACGTGGAGACTTGTAACACAGCACTTCAAGAAGGGCGTTTAAAGAGTACTGAGGGAGCATGAGCTTCCTGAGAGAAAGGGACCTCTGAGTGGAAGTCACTTTTAAGATGGATCCTAATGCATGAGGAGAGTCTACAAGACAAATGAATAGGAACACATTCTCCAAACAGGGAGTGAAAGTAGCATCTACAAAGGTGTGAAAAGCACATGTGTGGTATGAGTGTGTAAGTGCATAGATGTAAGTACACAGATGTGTGGTATGAGTGTGTAAGTGCATAGACATGAGTGTGTGTGAGGCTGCATGTGATGTTGTGTGTGAGTAGGTGTGCATGTGTGAGTATGGTAGTGAGTGATGTAAGTGTAATACTGTGTATATGTGTGTGAAGGCATGTCTAATGCTGTGTATATGTATAGAAGGCTGTGTGCGATGCTGTGTGTATGTGGGGGCTGTTTGTATTTATGAATGTGTGAAACTGTGTGTGAGTGGTGTGAATGTAATGTGTATGCATGTATGTGAGGGTGTGTGTGATTCTGTGTGAGAAGGTGTGTGTGTATGTGCGTGTGTAGGTGTGTGGATGTGAGGGTAGTGTGTGTGTATGGTGTGAGCATGTGTGTGTGTTGTGTGTTACAAGAACATGAGGAGGGAGTAAGACGGCTAGATAGTGAAAGGCCTTGAAGTCTATAGTCAGGAATTTGAACAGCATGCCTTGGGCAATAGGGAGCACTTTATGTTTTTGACCTGGGAGTAACATGATCAAAGCCATATTCTAGAAAGATGTGTCACATCTGTGGAAGGGCCCATACTGAAGGCCAGGAGATGAGCTGGGAGGCTCTGAGGATGGGCCAGAACGGGGGCAAGGAGGCTGGAGAGGAGAAAATTAATTGAAATCATTTTGTCATCACTGCTAGTTCTGGGTGGCATGTAAGGGTGTTTACTATACATTTTTCATTCCCCCCACCCCAGGTTAAATAAATAAATAAATGATACATGATTGTAAAAGTTGTCCATTCGATGGAAGACAGGTCTCAAAACAAAAACAACAAAAAACACCACCTCCAAAGTTGTTGAGAAGCCCAGTCTGTCCAAATGGAGTACCCAACTTGATCCAAGCAAGAGCACACTCTCCAGGTTATACAAAGCATGTCTGCTAGGCAAACAGCTCCCCTCCCAGCACCAACACCACACCAGCAACTGGAGTCTCTAGTCATGGACGAATGGAGAAACCGAGTTCATGACTTTCTGTGGTACAATGTGTATTTCATAAATAATTGCCTTATTATGTCAAAGCTAAGTTCCAGGCTGTAAGTCTACCTGGAATGTGTCCTGTGCAGTTTGAGATTTTCCTTTACATTTTTTCTAAGCTAGGTGGTAAGACTGGTCTTGCTTTATGTGGGCTCTGATCGCTCCCTCTTAGGGCTAGTATTTCCCTCGCTGCTTTTCCTTCCCTTCCTGCATCTCTCCCTTCTTCTTCTCACCACCACCCTCCCCAATCCCCAACCCCCAACCTAGTTCTCTGTCTCTGCTTCCTCTTTCCCACTGTCTGGTTGCATTTGAAGACTTAGGCTATCTCTGTCTCTCCATACCTCTTAGCTCTGCCCCCCACTCACTCCTTCCTTTGCCTCTTCCCCTCTCTTTTTTCTTCTCTCCCTATATTCTCACCCTGCATCCCTTCCCGGTATGTACAAAAGATTCCATTTTTTAAAAGGAGCAAGGCTTTTGCTAGCACAAGTATCTGATCCACAAATGTGGTCACTGTAAGGCAACTAGCTGAGTCCAGATTCAAGAAAAGAAAAATCTTGTCAAAGAGAGAGTGCTGAATGGTGGCCATTCATTTTGAGGGAGGCGGGTGAATCCTGTGGCTCCCAGTTGTCCCTGCACACCAGTATCACCAGGCAGTCTTCCAGCTGGGAAATCCCTATTTGCCAATAAGCCCTGGCCAGCCCCCATTCCTTTCCACTAGGAGCGAGGTGGCACTGTTGCTGTCACATTGCGTGTACTGCTCAGCTACTCCTTCCGCTCAGCTCAGAAAAAGAAAAAGCCATAAAATTCAGAACCAGCTAATGTCAGCACTGCAGGGGATTTCAGAGATCTCTTGGTTCAACCCTTGTCAGGTCACTTGTGGAGAGATTGGGGCCCCACATCACTAAATGCCAGGGAGATCTATTATTAGAAAACACAGACCTAGGACCTGTTGCAAAAATCCCTCTGCCCTGGGAACACCTCTAGATTTTGAACAGAATCTGAACAGAAATCTACTATCTAGCACCCGAATGTATAAACAGATAGAAGAAGCTTAAAATAGAGACAGGAAGCAGTTCAAATGCACATGGTGCAGGTACGAAATTCACTACATGTTTCCTGCAAGAAGGATTTGGGCAGGGAAGTGTGTGGAAGATGGGGCTGCAGTGGTGGAGGGCTCCAAGCTCTGAAGACCTTTTTAATATGGCTGTATTGTAATACTGCAGTGCCAAACCCCGCCAGTCATTCCAAAAGCAAAAGGAAGCCCCACTCTGCAGCAGAACTTCCCCGCCCTGGAAACAAATTGTCTTTCTTTTGCACCCATTTAATAACCGCTGTATTTAACATGATCAGGGGAAATGTGCATCCTCGGAAGGCACAGTAAGGAACCTCGGTCTGCAACGACGCGATTCCTCGGACACGAAACTAAAATGCATTCATTGGAACACAGCCTCCCAAAGCAGAAGCAAAAACACTGCAAGGCGATTTACAGGCAAGAGACCCTCTGAAAGAGAGGAGAGGAGAGGGCTTGGAAAGCAAGGGGACACACCTTTTCTGAGCTGTTCGAAACAGGCTGCCTGCAAAGTCCACCCATACTGCGCTGCCAAGGGTTAATTTTCTCGGCAAAAATTGGTACACACACACACACACACACACACACACACACTCCTACTGCACCCCCACAGCCTCAGCCACCACCACATAGTTGGATCTTTTTAATCTTAAATTCCCAGAAATTCCCTGATCAGCCCTATCTTTTCGGAACAGCCCCTCCACCTGGGCTGGATTCCCACCTCATCATCAGCGAAAGCCCAGAGAGCTGGGCATAATTATTTTCCTACAAGGTTATGCCTAATTGGCCACTAACCTAATTGACTAATCATCTCATTTTTCAAAGCAGCATCAAAAAGCCAAGCTGAGAGGGCAGAAAGAAAGCATGCGTCCGGATGGCGCGAGGGTTAAAATTACAGACTTTAGGTAAGACCCCTGGCCAGCTTGCCTGGTTTCTAGATACAGAAGTGGACAAAAAAGAAATGAAAACGCGGACTGAGCGAGGAAATGCGCAAGACCCCAGAAGGACTGAACCTGCCGGGAGCCTCGACGCTGCCCAGCTAGCCCGAGTCCAGTCGTCGACGCGGATGAAGTTGTTTCCCCGGGACAGGAAGGGTTAAATGGCTGCGCGTCAACCCGGCCTCAGCTTGAGTGTCAGGGAGCAAGAGTCGCTTGGCTCGGGCGATTCCGCGTGGTGGGGAGAGCCCGAGGGTCGCCCTGGCGCTCCGGCCACAACTTGGGCGGCTCCGTGCGGCGGCCCTCGCCCGCGCCTTTGCGCGCCACCCAAAACTTTGCGCACACTGCAGCCGCCGCCTGCCCACTCTGCGCGGTGAGAAGCGCGCCGCCAAGTGCCGCGGGCAGCCCTCCGCAGCCGCCGCGGCAGCCGCTGCCTGGCTTCTGGCTCCAGACTTTTCCCCTGCTGCCTCCAGTTCCCACCCAGGAGGCTCTCTCGCGGCCGTGAAGCGCGGCGCCCAACCCACAGTGGGCAGTGCGGGCGCAGCGTTGCAGACCACCACCTCGCCGGGTCCGGGCAGCGCCCACTGGACGGATGGGGCCCCGCGGCCGCCCCTACCCCGGCGCGCCCACCTCGAGCCTCCCACGCCGCGGCGGGCGCAACATCTTTTCCTACCTCCAGCCGCCGAGGACCGCACTCTCCGCTCAGCCCTCTCGACTCATCCTCCGGCTGCAGTAGAGGGCGAGCGGGCTCCGCTTTTGTTCCCTGGGGCTGGCAGGTCCGTGTGGGGCCAGGGCGCGCGGGAGATGCCGCGGAGCTGGGTATCCCGGAGAGGGGATGCTCACTCCCAGCAGCTCCGCTGGCAGCAGTAGTGGCGGTGGCAGCAGAGGCAGCGGCAGCAACAGCAGAAGCAGCAGCAGCAGCAGCAGTAGAGATAGTGCCGGCTCTCTGCAGGCCACATCTTTCATACCTTATACATCACTACCGCATTCCCCCGAATAGGGGAGCCCCTCAGCATTTCGCCACCTAGCGCGGAATGCTGTTGCCCGAGGAGGTGGCGCGGCCTGACCGACCCGGCCTGAATGTGAGCTCTGAGTGGGAAGGACCTCAGCACCCACTCGCAGACTCCCTTCTCCGCTACAGTCACAGTGAGGTCTACAACTTGCAGCCATTCTGCAGTCTTCACCGTTTGCAGTTCTCAGTGTCTGCTCCCCTGGGAAGTATGGACTTTGGGTTAAGCAAAAGTGATTTCCTAGGGAGAGCCCTCTCTGAGCTGCCTCTAGGGTCTTGGCCTGCATGTGCTTTTACACAGCCTCCTCCTTCTTGGGGTGTTCACAGGTGCAAGATTTTGCAGCAGCAGACACACTCTCCTGCAGGTACATAAACCTCTGAGACATGTTATGCACACCCCACAATCAAGTGTGTGGGCACTGAAGCAGACAGACCAGGGTTTCAGTTGTAGCTGTGTGGTCTTATCAAACGACCAAATGATTGAGCTTCCATTTCTTCATCTACAAAATAGGAACCATATGTCTCATAGAATTGTGATAATCACATGAGACAAGCACAGAGCTTGACACATGGTAAGTTATAGCAAAACGTCAGTTTTTCTTCCTTCATCTGATGCAGGTCTGCCCTTCTTGAGGTAATTATATATCAGTAACAATTCACTCATCAATAAATATTTTTGTGTGCTTATTATGAGCCAACCTCTACTTTATGGAGAAGGGCAGAGCATTCAAAAGAACACAGACAAGTAATTTTTATTCTCTTGTAACCTGCTCTCTAGTAAGATGGAAAATAAACAAGTAAATCAGCAAGAAGCTATTGGATAGTAATAATCACTACTGACCAAAATTTAAGTAGATGACGACATGTGATAGAAAATGACTGGGGTAGGACATCAGGCTGGGCATTTGGGAAAGAGCCCTCTAAGCACATGACCACTGATCTGAGGTCTGTATGATAAGGAACCAGTCATTAGAAATAGAGAGAACAAGTGCCAAGGCCCTGAAGAAGGAACATGTTGGATGTGTTTGAATAGCAGGAGGAAGGAAGTGTAGCTAGAATGTAGCAAGAGTGATAAGTTGGTGACATGAGATGAGGTGGAGAGGGAGGCTGGTCTTATGGGGAAAGATCAGTAAGGGAAATTGATTTGATGCTAAGTTTGGAGTTTAGGGGGTTAAATAAAGATGTAACAGTTACAGGATTGGAGAGAGTGTGATTTTTATTTGTAAAAGCTCACTCCAGCTGCTGTGCAGAGAATGTACTGAAGGGGGCATGGGTGGAAGGAGAGGATCCAATCAGAGTGTCCCACAGTGCTGAATAAAAGTCCCTTTCAAGTCCCTGACCTCCATAACCACACCAACTTCCTCTCTGCCTGTAGTTCCACTAGGAAAAAAGGCCACTGGACAGCTACCCTGGGAGCCTGGGTATGAGTTTCTCCTACCACTCTCTGAGTATCCTTTTCCTTAACTGGAAAATATAAATAATAATATATATATTCTCATAAAATTATTGTGAGGATGAAATGTGACAAGGAAGGCACCTAAGGTGCTAAATGACCATTAATTTCATGTTCAACATTTCTCTACTTTCAGGTTTTCAAGGAGCCTCTGGAGTGCTCCTACAACCCTTCTGTCCTGTCCAAGACCAGGCAGGGGTTGCCTGTTTGTCGAATCCACGAAGAGCTTCTCTCAGCATCTGGGATGCTTGCATTTGTAATGCCAGCCCCTGAACACATCTGTCTTTTTCTTGAGCAGGAAACATTTCGAGCAGGAAAGATCTTCATTTTGTTTAGGTCCTTTCGATTTTTTTCTGTCTGCCACCCTCATCTAGTTTGAAGCATGCAGGACATCATCATATAAACCACTCAAGGTATAAAAATAGAAAGGAAAACAGAGCTGTTGGGGGATGTGTAGAGCCAGAGATGGCAAGAAAGGAAAACAGACAGTCCTTTCTCTCTTAGCAACAGGAGGAAAGGTTCTCAGCTGAGACACGTGATAATTTCTGATATCAGTATAGTGTAACAGATTCCAGAGGCCTCCAGGATCCTGCTCCCCACTGCTACCACAGAAACTCAATGAGATAAAGTAGGCATGATTTGATATTGCCCCCCTTTGACAGATGAGAAAGCTAAACCCCAGACAGGTGAAGTAGCAGAGCTGGAACTTGGACCCAGGTGCTCTTGACTTTCTCCTTCTCTATGCCCAGGTGCTTCAAATGACCCCAACCCTAATGGTGTTGCCTAATTCTCAGGGCCCCGAAGCATTTATCCAATTGAGACCCAGAACTGTAGATCTCCAAGACAGTCAATTCATTCCCTTGCACCCAATTCAGGGTACTGCACTTCTCTCCATCTTTCTCCAAGCTAGTTTCTCCAACTCCAAAACTAGTACATTGAAGTCCAGATATGGATCTTAAATGTTAAGTGGTCATAGAAACTTGCTCACTATTGCTTGGTTGGAAATCAGAGAGAGAACAGATGCTAATTGATGTGCCTTTGGGTTGCTGCATGGGAATCAGAGAGAGTGTGAGATCCGACTTCGAATCTCTCCTGTCATTTATTGTGTGTTTCTAAGCAAGTTATGAACCTCTCGAAGTTTTAATGGCCTCATCTAAAAAATTGAATCACTATCTGCCCCAGGAGCTGTGAAGACTAAAGGACATGCTCTAAGGATTTGCTCAGTTATCTGTCTATATCCTTAAATATTAGTATCATTTTCTCTCCAGCCATCCCCACCACCATGGGCAACTGGTTAACAACGGACTCTGATTATTGTTAACAAGCCTGATTAATAATAAAGCCCTGAATCACGGCATTTGCCAATTTCCTGAGTATAAATATCCTCACCTTGGCCGATTTCAAGTTACCAACAAAGTGTCAGTGAATGTGGAATTAAGAAGAGGTGTGCACGGTCAGTTACTGTGAGCCTGTACTACTAGCTGTACCCAATACCTCACCACTGATAAAAATCAGCCTCAAATAATTGGGCTGCCCTTGACAGTTTAGAGAGCCCTTTATTTTAGATTATTTCCTGTGATATTCACAAGAATCCTTGAAGAAAAATTATCATCCCTATTTCCGCAACTGAAAGAGGGTAAAAGTGAGAACCAGAGAGACTGACTGACTTACTCAAAGACAGCCAGCTAGTAAGTAAGAGTTAAGATTCAATCCTGAGCCTTCTGACTCCAAATCTAGGGACCCTTCTATGCTCTGTACTGTACATTACCTGGATGACCACTGCACAAGCTCTGCAGATGTCTTTCTCTTTCAGGGCCATGATACTAGGACCTGAGCTTCTGTTTTTCAATTGGACAGGCAGGAATAGTCATCCCAGCCCTTCGCAGATACCCTGAGAATCAAATGAGATAATGCAGATGAAAATAATTTGCAAAGCACCTTACAAGGATAAAAGTATGAATATTATAGTTAGTGGCTGGAGAAAAAATATGGAGACAACAAATCCCAAGCCCTAGAGGAACTTACAAACCACAGAAGAGGCAGGACCATCCTGCACACATTCACACGTTCACTTCAGATCCACACTCAAGGGGAAACATGCAATAAGATATTGATTCAGTCCCTTTTAAAATGTATATTATTATAAAGACAATGGGAATGTGAAGGATAAAATGATGTCATTTTAATTACAGGCATAGCCAGAGTTGTTTTTCAGAAACCTTGTTGCTTTTCTCTCTTGCTGTTCGTAGAAATACAGTCATTTCCTACTCCAGTGCTGCCCCCTACCCCACCCACCTCCTTTGAGAGAGGTGGAGATCACCAGCTTAAGGCAAAGGGAATTTGCCTTAAGCAAATTCTGTCTTTGCAAAGGTAAAGGCAGAGGCATTTGTCACTTGGCAGTCCAGAGTGAAGCCAGCTTGTTTCCATCGATGATGTCATCATGTCTGTGAACTCTCTTGCTTGCTTGTTCATTCTCTCTCTCTCTCTCTCTCTCCCTCCCTCCCTCCTTCTCCCCCCACCACCCCCATTTCAGAAAGCTTTCTTCCTGTAGGAAGCAGGAAGGGTCATGGCCACCAAGAGCTCTAGGCTTCTATCATCTCAGGAAAGAAATATTCTCTCTCCCAGTCTTAAATTTATACAAAAACTAAAATGTTTGGCTTGTCCTGGATTGTCATGTGCCTAATCTCTGCTAGAGGGACTACAATTGACCAAGTCTGACACAGAATGAATCTTGTGGCCAAACTTTATGGAGTGGAGGAGAGGTGGTCCCCCAAAAGCAAGAAAGTCCTTTTACCAGATAAAAGGAAGGAGTACTGGGGAGATAAAATTAACAGGCATCCACTGTGGTGACACAGTCAAAACTCACCTACTGCTTGTTAAATGCCTCTTCCACTTTCATTTAATTTTCACAATAAGCCTGTGAGGTAAGAATTATTATATCTGTTTTGCAAATAGGGAAATTGAGACCTGAAGAAATCAAACTAATGTGCCTAAGCTCCCCTGTTCCAAGGTACCAAATTCAGAATTTGATTCTGACACTTCTTGGCCCCACTGCCTGCACTCTTTCTACTGCATTTTCTGCAGGGCCTGTGGCCATGGAGTTCAGCTCTGGGGTCTGTGAAATGAGGGTATCCCTTCGGGCTCAGCCCTTCTGAGAGGGAGAGAGGGGACCAAGAGCCGTGTACTACCTCTCAGACAAGGCGTGTTTTCTCCCTCTCCAGTGCAAGTTTAAGAGAACACTCTTCACTATCATTGGCATTGTTGCCAGAGTCTATGGGTGCATGGTTGCCAGGGTGATTAGAGTGATTGCAGTGAAGATGGATCCTTCAGCAAAGGCACCATGGCAGCTCTGTGGAGTACTGAAGCCAGTGTGTGCCTGCCCTTGCAACTATGAGCTTCTGTCTCCAGTCTTGTGTGCCATTTACCCATTTTCCAAGGGCCAGCAGCCAGCCAGTGCAGTGCCTTTACAGGCTTCTGGCGGAATTAAGAAAAGAAGAAGGAGAGATACAGAGGGATGAAAGGTGGAAAAGAAATGGTGGGTGCTTTAGGGAATTAGCAGATGTTAAACTGTGGAGATTTATTCAGAAATGTGTTCAGATGATAATCAGAGGCATCCATACAATGCTGCAATTTATGATATATCTACTGTGTGCATTAGCTCATTGAACCCTCCCCAGGGTTCTTACAGTGTTATTTTAGCACCATGTTTATACTGTCTGTTTGTCTGTCCATCCCCACTAGTCTGGGAGATCCTTGCAGTCATAGGCTTTTTATTGTACATCTCTGTAGCCCCAAAAGTCTCTAGACTGGCTGGCACTAATATAGGCTTGGAAAACATTTGACAAATGAATGAACATGATGTATAAGTGCATGATCAGGAACCCATACAGGATTTCTAATTCCAAGTCCACAAATTGATCTCCCCCACCTTTCTGAACTCCTATAAAAATTATGGTCGGGCAATTAATTTGACACTCATATGCTGACTTGCGCCATCTCTTGAGTTGTTGTATTGAACTATAATTTGAAATTTTTATTGTTATTAAACATTTCACAAGGGGATTTATGTCTTGTTTTCACAACTAGCCTGTGAGCTCATTCATTCATGCAATAAGCATTCACTGAATTATGCATTGGGCATTGTTACATGGGTTGTTCCATTTAACCCTTCCTTCTTCTCCACGAGTATAATTATCCAGAGCCTACTGTGTGTCAAAGGCACTATGTTCAGTGTGTGATACCATATGTCCTGACAATTCAAAATCTTCAACCAAGTTGCAAACTCAAATACCTTTAAAGGCCACATTAGTAAGCTGAAGGAGTGAAGCAGTTGACAGCTAGGAGAAAATGAGCTTATTTGGACAGGGCTTCTACAGATGACCTTGCAGCCTGTGCATCATACAAAGGTCCCCAGATGAAGACATGAGGATGCCCTAAAATCCAGCCTGCTCTCCAAACCATGCGTCAGGGTGTGGGACTATGACTGCATGCAGGTATTAACACCTTATTATTATTTTTTTTTTTTTCCTGAAAAGCACTTTAGCTTGCTAAGCCCCACACCTGAGGCTGCAATTGGTCAAAAGGGCTACTCTCCTAATTTGCATGAGGGCACAGCATGTGCTAAGGGAGGACCTATCATTTATGGTATGTGTTGGGGATAGGAAGGAAATAAACTTTAGGTTGCACCTCCCCATTAAGGTCACTAAAATTCAATTAAACAGATTGTTGCACAAATAAAATACTTCTGTAAAACATATTCCACTTAGAGCAACCCCTAGTTTCTAGTTCATTCTTTAAACAACTCTACAAAACAGACATTAGCCGTGTAATTTTACAGTTGGGGCAACCAAACCTCACAGAATTGAAGTGACCCCTATGAGGTTATAGTTTATGATGTAAGGCCCCAAAAGGTTACGTGCATCTGGAGCTAGGAATGTAATTCAGCTTCTATCGAGTGATAGGACCTGGGCCCCTTACACTTGATCTTGATCTTCTTGCAGGATTCCAGGCTTTGAGTGTGGTGCTTAGTTGGGGCCAGGGAAGATGAAGACTTGCTTATTTGGATTTTAAATTTGTACTGTTGCCGTGGGTGGGAAGGGAAGGTTCACCCCCAACACATTCCTTGTACACATGCACACAAATGCATTCAAGGATAATTTGGGGTTCCCCAGGACAGGCACTCGTCAGCTCTCCTGTCCCAGTGTTGCTATGGCGGGTGTCTTCACACACCAGGAGGAGTCTGAGAACCCCGCGAAGGAGCAGCTGTGTCTGTCAGCCTCACAGGCAGTGAGGAGTCGCTGCAGACAACAGACACGCCGGGGGCACCAAGGACCCATTCTGTTTACTTTGCCTCCCTACTGCTCAGTTGTTCAGTCCAATCTGTTTCAGGACTTCAGTCAATGAAAAGAGTGAAAAAGAAAATCCTTTTAAACCAACAGGCTGAGATATTTTGCAGGTCTAGCTGGGAGCTTCCTGGAAAAATGAACCAAATGTGGCTTTGAATGCCACAGACGAAATGAGGATTCTAATTCCAGCTCTGCTGTAAATCACTGTGTGGTCTTGGACTGGGCAGTTACCCTCTCTGGACTCATTTTTCATAAACACCAGGCACGGACGAGGTGGTCTCTGAGGTTCCCAGCAATGGGCTATGGCTTGATAACTCTCTGCAAAACTGGACACAGAGATAACAGCAAATATTGGAGCAGAGAATGTCCACTGGAGAAAGAGGAAGGTTTGGCAGTTAGGTAAGGAACACAAATCTCAAACACATTCAACACTGACATCATTAATTGAATTTCCTGTTTGTAAAGAAGCAGCACTGTCCTCTACTAACAGGAATAAGGACTTCAAAATCCAAGTGCCCTGAGTTCAATTCCTGCCTCTGCCCTTAACATTCAGTAGATAATTATTTAATGAAAGAGCTCACTATGTGTCCTTGGGCAAATTGCTTACCTTTCCTGAGCTGTGGTTTCTTCTATTCTTAAGTGAAACAATAATAACGCTGGTTTTACAGATTAAAATTTTACAGGATTATAAAATTAAATAAGGTGATATAAGTGACCCATAGTAGGCACTCAAAAGTATTAGCTTTCTTTCTATCTTCCCTTTTCTTGTAGGTATGTGCTATGAAACTGCAAAAAGCTTAAACAAACTGAAACAGAGACATAAGATCCAGAGATGGAGCAGTTTGCACATGCCCGAAGGTGATTAGTGGGTCAGAGAGATAGGACAGGATTTCATGAGAAGTTCCTTACTCAGAATTCTCCAAGAGATGCTTGGAAGTATGGGACATTCTACCTGTACTTCTTCTGCCTTCCTTCCCTATGCTCAGGCCTGTTGGTATCCCATCCATTGTTCAGGGCTCAGTTCAGAGACTACTTTCTCTTTGAAGATTCTCATGATGCCTGAGCTATATGTAAGCGTTTCTTCTCTGAACTTGTGCTTCAAGTGTGCATCCATTCCTTTGGACTTTATGCCATAGTCATTTGCCTCCAAATCTAACATCCCCTATAGGCCATAAGTTCCTGTAGGTTAGAGACCAAGTGGGTCTCACTTATCTCTGTACAGATATATCCAAAAGATATAGGGCCTGGCACAGAGAATAGCACAGTCAATGTGTGTGAAATAACTGACCAGGCTACCTAAGAGGAAATTAGAGAGTGGATGGGAGAAGATACATGGTTTTGACAGACTCTTCCAAAGTCAATTAAAGAGTCCTAATTCTTTGTTCAAACCATGAAAAGCAGGCAAGATACAGCTTTATCCACAAAGAATGGTCTGGTTAGGAGCTGGGCTGGCCTAATTGAAATAATAAAGTAATGACGATAGATAACACTTACATAGATCTTACTAGGGACCAAGCATTGCTTTAAGTGCCTTATACATATTAACCCATTTAACCTTCACAATAACCCTATGAAGCTAAGACTATTACTAAACCTATTTATGACTTAAAAATTTGAGGCTTGAAGACTACAATAATATACCTGAGAACCCTCAGCTTGTAAGTAGGAGAGCTGGGATATAAACCCAGGAAGTGTTAGTCCAAAATCCGCATGGTGTTCCCTAAATACAGAAGGAAAATTCCCTGTGGCCCAGAAAACTATGAGATTATGTTCCCTGGGAACTCAGGCAAATCACTAATCATTGTTGGACTCTTATTTGCCCCCATCAGAAGGTGGTTTTAGAGCCGCCCTTCTCATCCTCGCAAGGCCCTTTACACAACGTCATGCATCAGCTTGAGGCACCAGTTTAGGGAGAGAATAGAAAGGAGACTAAAACTGGCCAGCATAGAGGGGAATCTGGGCCCCTTTCCTGTTTCTTGAAGGTGATCCTGTCTGCCTTCCATGCACAGAGAGGCCGCGGCTGGGCCCTCCCGCCACTCTCACCTCTTCTCCCAGCCATAGGCTAATAATGAAGCAACATACACGTGGGGCAGTATGCCCATCCCTTTCTTCCATATCATCCTTATTGCCTAATCATAAGCCTAAAGTAATGCGCCTGTTGTGGGCTAGCCACTGTTGACCTCCTCAACTCCAAGTCTGGCCACTCTCCAGCCGGCACACTCAGTCCAGTCAAACCAAACCCCTGCAGTTCCTCAAAAGTGCTTTTTAAAAATTTTTCTCATGCCTTCTATTATACATATGTGCACACTGTTTTTCTAATCACTATGTGTTGTCCCTCACCTGAATCTACCCCTCTGACTTCTGCTCGTCTTTGAAAAATTAGCTCAGGCATCATCTTCTTTAAGATTTCCTTGGGACTCAACCTCTGCCATGCTCTACCTCACACCCTCATCTGTGTTTCTTTATCTGTGATGACATAATATTGTCATTCTCCCTTTGCTTCCCTGGCTTCCCAAGAGTCCATAAAACCCTGAGGACAGAGACTGTGTCTTTTATTTCTATTCTTCAAACTGGGAGTAGAGGTGCTCAATAAATATTACTACATAAATAATAATTTGTGTGCAATAATTTATCACATAATTGCAATGTATATAGCACTTCATACTTTTATCAGGCTTATCAGGAATATAAGGTAGATATTTGTGGGTATTTGTATCCTACAACAGAAACAAAGTTTGGCCATATCCCCGAGTTAAAAAATTAAACTAGGGCTGAAGCCCTAGTCCTATGTCTTTAAACTGCATTCAGTGAACCCCAAATAAATAAATTTTTCCCTGCCTAGGTTTTGGAAAAATTGAAAAATAAATAACAGTAAAGAGAGAGACCAAAGTGTCAACTATATTACTGCTAGAGGCCAAGTTGGAGGACATGGCCTCAGGTCCCTTAGCCAAGTGACTTGCAAATATCTAACTCTAGAACTGGACAGACAAGCCCACCAGTCCAAGGCATTCCTGAATTGCCTTACCTGATACCTGCCAAGGTAAGACCTAAGGAATGAGTAAGCAGAGAGGAACAAATGCTCTCTGTGGATAGTCCTCTCCTGAGAGAGAAGGAAGATGGATCTGAGTGAGCGCACCTAGTTATTGTTTCCAAATTCATCAGCCAGAAAAAGTACTTTAATTCCCCCTGAGAAGGGGCAGAGAAAGGCCAGATTCATGCAAAGAGAAAATCCCTTCTCACAGAAAGCCAGAGTGAGAAAAAATGCTTGCATAACTCTAATAATAACCCAAAAGACAAGCTTTGAGAGCATTTGTTTTGTTTTGTTTTGTTTTGTTTTTGTTTTAGTAGAGGGTCGGTCTCCCTATGTTGCCCAGGCTGGTCTTGAACTCCTGGGCTCAAGCAATCCTCCTGTCTTGGCCTCCCAGAGTGCTGGGATTACATGCATGAGCCACCATGCCCAGCCTTTCAGACCAACTTGAAGAAAAGTTCCATTCCTCAGATACCCCCATGTAGAATTTACCAAATCTATTCATGGATTTCTAATTTTTGCAAAAATAGTAAGTTTGCAATCTCTATAAAACATCCAAGCAATGGTGTCTGAGAGACATTTGAGTCTATATTCCCATAGTGCAGAAGTTAGGCCTGGGCTTAATCTGTTATTGTAGGAGGCATCAATCTATAGAGGTAATTAAAAAGAGGAGAGTAATGAGAGTCCCCAGATAGAATAGATAAAGTGAGAATAGAAATACACTAAAACTCAGTCCCCTAGAACACTATCAGTTAAGGGACAGAAAAAGAGGAGGAGCCTATAGAGGGCACTAAGGAGTGGCCAGAGATGTCAGAGGAAAGACCTGAGAAGAACTGGCTGTGTGAGCCCAAGGAAAGGGAGGTCACAATTGAGGAAGGGGCCGTCAGTGTCCTGTGTTCCTGAAGGATCAAGCCTGATCCTCCCTCCTCCAACAGACTTCAGTTGGTCAGGAGATAGAGACCATCCTGGCCAACATGGTGAAACTCCATCTCTACTAAAAATACAAAAATTAGCTGAGTGTGGTGACACACACCTGTAGTCCCAGCTACTGGGGAGGCTTGGCAGAATTGCTTGAACTCGGGAGGCAGAGGTTTCAGTGAGCCAAGATTGTGCCACTACACTCCAGCCTGGCAACAGGGTGAGATTCCATCTAAAAAACAAACAAACAAACAAACAAACACCCTCAGTTTCCTCACTTGCAAACTGAATATAATAAATAACATCTTCCTCAAGCACTCATTAGTACTGGACTGTTAATGAGTATTTGATTTTCTCGTTTTTGGCATGTTAGGCACAATTATTCATCCCAATTAACATAGGCAAGGACCTCTGATTTGCTTAATCAAATAAAATATAGACAGAAGTAATGTGTAGCATTTCCAGGTAGAAGCTTTGGGAGTTAGTGTGTGCTTTACCATTTTCTCTTCCCTCTCTGTCATGATAATCTCAGTGTTCCTAAGTAGCTTCCTTGTCGCTCTGAGTCCAAGAGTGAAAACAAAGATAACATTGAGTAGAGTCAGCCGCCAACCTATGATGAATATGTAGCATGAGCAAGAAATAAACCTTTGTTGTTTCAAGCCACCTAGATTTCTGGAATGCTTGTTACTGAGTAATAATGTAACCTATTCTTACTGATTTACTACCTTGTAAAATTACTGTAAGAATTACATGCAAAAATATGTTATATGGCATAGAGAACAAGGTAATATGGAAGACAGAAGTCAATTAATAAATAATGATTCCTTTTACTTTTGGGGAGCTGTAAAAAGTCCTGCTGTTTGTATAAGAAATACTGGGAGTTTTTCGTAGGATGCAGAAATTGTTTTAATAGTAATTGATGATTATAAGTCATGCTGCTATAAAGACACATGCACACGGATGTTTATTGTGGCACTATTCACAATAGCAAAGACTTGGAACCAACCCAAATGTCCATCAGTGACAGACTGGATTAAGAAAATGTGGCACATATACACCATGGAATACTATGCAGCCATAAAAAAGGATGAGTTTTTGTCCTTTGTAGGGACATGGATGCAGCTGGAAACCATCATTCTCAGCAAATTATCCCAAGAACGGAAAACCAAATACCACATGTTCTCACTCACAGGTGAGACTTGAACAATGAAACCACTTGGACACAGGAAGGGGAACATCACACACCAGGTCCTATTGTGGGGAGGGGGAGAGGGGAGGGATAGCATTAGGAGATATACCTAATGTAAATGACGAGTTAATGGGTGCAGCACACCAACATGGCTCATGTACACATATGTAACAAACCTGCACGTTGTGCACATGTACCCTAGAACTTAAAGTATAATAAAAAAATAGTAATTGATGATAGCTGACATTTATTGAATCATTACAAGCCAGATTCTGGATATAGAAAAATTCCTTGCTATTGCTAGCTTATTTCTCTGTCATTTCTTTTTCCTCTCCCCGAATCACTTCCAGTGACCCTTTTCAGCCAACTAGATAATGTATATCTCAGGGCAAAAAGGGGCTCTGGAAATCATGTAGCTCAATGTCTGCCCAATGTCAGAGCTTCCTTTACAATCTGCCTGGTATGTAGACATCCAAATTTTGCTAAATCAATCTCTATGGCAGGTTGCTTGCTACCTCATGAGGCAGTTGCTAGACCATAAGTTCTGAAATGTTAGGGCCCATATTTATTGTGTTCACTTTGGAATTTCCTGTGGCCAGCATAGTACCTGGCAACATAGTGGAAAGTAAATAAGTATATATTAAAAAAAGAATGACCATACAAACCAATATTTACTTAGCTCTAATTTTTATCTTCCTTGTCTGTAAAAAGGTAGTAACAATACTAACCTCAGAAGACTTGGTAATGCATGTACCTGATATATCACAGAAGCTATATTAGTATTATAAGGATATATCCCTTATCTCATTTCTTCTTCTGAAACAAAGCACAACATAAACGAATGTTGGAATACAAATTGAGCCATTCACTGGTCTTCCAACTAATATTTCATAGGCAAATTTCTGGGTAATTCCTGGACCAAAAGCATGATATATATAGTGTGCACTTATAATCAGGTACTTGCAGATTTTGGAAGGCAGTATAGTTTAACGATGAGAAACTCAAGCTCTAGAGTCTGGCAAAACTGGATGAAAATGTACTCCTTGTGGATTGCCTGACCTTACAAGTTTCCTACACTCACCAGTAGCCATCAAACCTTCTTATCTTTAAATAAGGATACCTCATAGGGTTGTTGCAAGGTCCAAAGAAAATAAAATGACATAAAGTGCTCAGCACAGAGTCTGCAACATAGCAAACATTTATTAAACATGTGATATTGGTGTTATTCATGTAGGATGTTAAGAGATCTTAGAGACCATCTATTCTTAGAGACCCCCAATCAATTCACAAGAGCTAGATAATTAGATCCTGTCTATAATGTGTTGACTTTCACTACCTCTCACTTCCATAAATAGATATAGTCATCTTTGATGATTCTGATATATTAGTTAGGGTAATAGTGGCCACTGTAACAAAGAAATCTAAAGTGTATATGGCTCAGATATACCCATATAAGTTATTTTTCATTCAAGTTCAGACTTGGTTTTCCCAATTGGTTGGTGGCTTTCCTCCAAGTGATGATTTAGGGGCATAGGTTATTTGTGTCTTCAATACGTGGCTTCCAAGGACATCAAGCTTGCCTACATCAAACTATTAGGAAAGAAATGAGAAAGTGGTGAAGCTGTGTCTGTTTTTTAATTTTCATGCCATTGAAGTGACACACATCTCTTCTGCTCACACTTTTTTTGGGTGAGAACTAATCACAAGGCACCATCTAAGTGTAGGGAGTGCTGGGAAATATAATAGCTATTTGGCTTGGTAGCTATTTCCCAGTGGCCACTCTATTCTAATTCTATTAAAGGAGAAGCATGAATTTTGATGGTCAATTAGCTCTATCTCTCATAACTGATAAGCCTATTGTCATCTGTATTTTCTTTGCTATGATTTGCACAGTCCTAGAAGAAAGGTTTTAATTTAAACATAAACATCCCTAAAGCAGTATATTACCATGTGGCATAACTCATAACAATTTCAAATGAATATCACAATGGAGGCAAGAAGTAGAATGTAGAATGTGTTGGGAAAGGGAAGGAAGAAGTGATAGAAGAAACAAGAGAAAGTTAGAATTGAGTAGAGCTAGGAGAGGGCACTTTACACACAAAATTTATGATCCTCACAAGAATCCTTTAGGGAGAATGTATTTCCCATTCAATAAACAAGGAAACTGAGGCTCAGAGAGGTGGCATGGCTTGCCCAAGGTCACACAATGTGAAACTGCAGCACACAGATTCAATCCCAGATTGGTCTAAAGGCAAATCAAACGTTCTCTTTCTCTCTCCTTATTTCTCTCTCTCTCAAGGCAACCTTAAGAGGAGTGTCTTAGTGTAACTCTTTCAGTCTTCCTCATCGGCCTGCTCTATTCTCTAGTTGGCCAAACTTTGACCAATTCCCTTTCTTCTATAAGGAGTAATCTTGCAACTGGTTTTTAATTCCCACTTCCATTGACATTGCACTGCAGTCTCATTCATATGTATAATTATAAGGATAATCTAATGCTTACCCACTTTTATTAACTTCTCTAATCAAACCAGCAATTTTTTTCATATTGTATGAAGGGATATTAATAAATGCTGTTTATGGCAAAATCTGTGAATTTTTGACTTTAAATAACCTAACATTTCCCTATACCTCAGTCAAATCCTATCTACATCTTGGCAGAAATGTCCATACTACTTTGAATGGGAGAAAAAAGGATAGGATCAGAATTTTTAGGAGCAAAATATGAAATTCCACATTACGTTTGACTTTACCATTTCAACACAGATTGTGATCCTAGTTTTGAAGGATAATAAAAAAAATAGCTTCTTTTGGTGTAGATGATTTCCTCATAAATGACTCATATTTGTCTAGTAAATTTTGCCCACCCCTCTCATCCAGGAGGTACTCATCAGCCACAGAGAGCCAAGTACTAAGTTTGACACTGGTGGATGCTTATTTTTGGTCACTTCAATTTATAGGAATTTTTCTCTGTCTCTACACACACCACCACCACCACCACCACCACCACCGCCACCGCCACCGCCGCCGCCACCACCACCACCACCACCACCACCACCACCACCACCACCACCGCCGCCACCGCCACCACCACCAGCACCACCACCACCGAGAAGAGAATCCAGTATAATTCACAGGGAGAATTAATTAGTGCATATCAAATGTGAGCTTGACAAGGCTATGATTTAAACACAAAGATGCCTGAAGAATTATGAGTCAATATTTGAGCTCCATGCTAGTCTGATGCTATTGTATCCACCTGAACAAATACAACCTAGCATCCTACATTCTTTGCAGCTGTTTGAGTCTCTCCCTACAGGGTGGTAGGTCTGAAGGGGCCTTTTCAGTGGGGGAAGAGGGTAGGGAAGGATACTACACAGAGCCCGGTAAGCTGGAAGACAGCTGGAGGGAATGAGCTTCTCTCCTTCACACTTCTTTCTGCTGCCAGGAAACAGCAGTTCCACGAGTAGAACAGAAGCATCCAGTCAGCTGGGTGTCCACATGGAGACTTCTACCCAGGATCTAACACATTAACTCTGGGACATCTGGTAAGTCCCTTTATCCCTGCTGAGCCTCACTTTTCTCATTCATAAAGTAAAGATAGTATTCCTGCCCCTCATAAAGTTGCTGAGTATTTTTAAGCGTTTACATGTTTAGGGCAATCATTTATCCCAGGCTCTGATCTAGTATTTGCATGCAGTTTCTCATCCAATCCTCACAAGAATCCTATGACTCCGTGGATACAAAAGGGAACCAAGGAGCAGAGAATTGGAGGAGTTTTCCCCAAACACACTAGAATAGTAAATGATTATGTGAATGATGACAAAAACCAAATAATCGAATTAGTAAATTGGCAAAGAACTTGAATAGGTATCCTCCAAAGAAGATATACAAATGTCTAACAAGCTGTAGCCCGTACTCTTATTGTAATCCATCTTGGTGGTTCTCTTTTGGCTTTAGGTGGAAGATGTTCAGTTTAAAATAATTCAAGTAGGCTGGGTGCAGTGGCTCATGCCTCTAATCCCAGCAGTTAGGGAGGCTGAGGCAGGTGGATCACCTGAGGTGAGGAGTTCGAGACCAGCCTGACCAATATGGTGAAACTGTCTCTACTAAAAATACAAAACTTAGCCAGGCATTGTAGCATATGCCTGTTATTCCAGCTACTGGGGAGGGTGAGACAGGAGAATTGCTTGAAACCAGGAGGTGGAGGTTACAGTGAGCTGAGATCACACCACTGCACTCCAGCCTGGGTGACAGAGCTAGACTCCATCTCAAAAAAATAAATAAATAAAATAAAATAAAAAATAATATAAGTAGAAAAAGAAATTTATTTGCCCTGACAACTAAAATCTTGAAGGAGTATCCAGCATTTGTTCTGGCTAGAGACAGAGATGCTCAAAAAGTGTCATCAGGGTTCTTTCTTTCTCTGCTCTTCTACTCTTTGCAGGTTCATCACATTCTCCCCTACTTCCATTGGATCAGCATAAACACCTGCAGGTGCCTCCAGTTTATATCATTCTTATAGTTAATGACCAATGGAAGACAGCATCTTTCAAAAAAGTTCCTTTGAAAAAGTTCCAAGAAGGCCTCACTTGGCCTACCTTGGGCCTAGCTTATCTCCTACTGTGATGGAGGAGTCAGAACTAGGACTGAAAAGGGGTGGTGTGAGGTCATCCTTTACTAAATCTCCTGGAATGGAGAAGGATGGTTCCCCAGAGAAACAAACGCTGAGTGAACATCAGTGTATGTCAGTCTCATAAGGATTAGATAAGTATATAACAAGAACCTTATGCACAATACCTTCTATTTTTTAACCCAAGGATGAAATCATTCCTAAAACCCTCTTTGAAAAGTTTTTGCTTCCATGCATTAATATCTGTTTAGATCATTTGATTTGGAATCTCATCTGTTCCAAGAAACCTTACATCCCCTTCTCTACCTTAACATCCCCCTAAAACTCCTTATTGCAGTCCTTGTCATTCTTGGCTGGTATGAGAGTTATTTATGGCCATATCTGTCTATCCAGTTACCAATCTCATTGTCGCAGAGTAGGGTTGGATGCTTGGGCTTTGCAATCAAAGATCTAGATTTGAATTCTAATTCTGCCACTTATGAGCTATATGATCTATTGAAGTTACTTATTCACTCTAAACTTAAATTTCCTCATCTATAAATTTAGTGATAATATATATTTTTAATTCTAAACAATATTCTTTTTTAGTCATATTTTAAATAATAAGGGATTTAAAGCAGTTTATAAAATGTACACAATAAAGTAAAAAAAAATACATATGAGAGCCAGAGAAAGCATAAATTACAGTAGACATTTAAGACCTGAATGAAGGTAAGAATACAAATATATAGACTTCCATAATTGTTAAATTGTAGATCATATATAACTATTAAAAACTGAGCTACATCTTTCCAAGAAACAATTAGAAAAAGGAAACTTGGGCAATTAAGTGATTTCTCTTCTATGTGTGGCAGAAACATGAAAAAATAACATTTCAAGTCCTCATGAAAGTAGAACTTTTCCTGGTGTTTGTTTCTAAATACTAATCCAAGAGGACATTAGGGGTGAATGAGACCTGAAATAATATATATAAAGACCCTGGCTGCTGGTTCAAAAGAGGTGTTTCTAAAAGACACAAATAAATGGGAAGAATTTCCATTTTCATGGATTGGAAGACTTAATATTGTTAAGATGTTAATACTGCCGAGAGCAATCTACGGATTTAACTCTTATCAAAATCACAATGATAATTTTTGGAAAAAGTAGAAAAATCCATCCTAAAATTTTTACGGAATCTTAAAAGTCCCCAAATAGCCAAAGCAATCTTAAAAAGGAACAAAGTTGGAAGTTTCATACTTCTTGATTTCAATATGTATTACAAAGCTACAGGAATCAAAACAGTGTAGCACTGCCCAAGAGACAGATATATAGACCAACTGAATAGAATTAAAAGCCCAGAAATAAACCTTCACATATATACTCAAATGATTTTTAACAAAGGTGCCAAGAACACTTAATAAGGAGAGGACAATCTTTTCCACAAATGGTGCTGGGAAAATTGGATGTCCACACATTAAAAAAAAAAAAAAAAAAAAAAAAAAAAATTAGACCTTTATGTGATACTCTATATATAAAAATTAACACAAAATGAATCAAAGATGTAAATATAAGACCTAAAGCTATAAAACTTTCAAAAGAAAACATAGAAGAGCTTCGTGACATTAATTTGGCAATGATTTCTTGGATATTACACCAAAAGAAGAAACAATAAAGGTTACAATAGGTAAATTGGACTACATCAAAATTAAAACTTCTTTGCACAAAAGGACACAATCAAAAGAGTGAAAAGGCAAACTTTTGGGTGAAAGTATTCATAAATCATATATCTGATAGAGAGTTTAATATTCAGAATATATAAAGAACTCCTGCAACTCAACAACAAAATAACAAATAATCTACTTAATAAACTGGCAACAACTTGAATAGTTATTTCTCCAAATAATATATACAAACGGCTATTAAGAATATACAAAGATACCCCAAATTACTAATCATTAGGAAAATACAAATCAAAACCACAGTGAGATAGCACCTTATACTTATTTGAATGGCTGTTGTTAAAAAATAGCTGGGCGCGGTGGCTCACGCCTCTAATCCCAGCACTTTGGGAGGCCGAGGCGGGCGGATCACGAGGTCAGGAGATCCAGACCATCCTGGCTAACACGGTGAAACCCTGTCTCTACTGAAAAATACAGAAAATTAGCCGGGCGTGGTGGCAGGCGTCTGTAGTCCCAGCTACTCGGGAGGCTGAGGCAGGAGAATGGCGTGAACCCGGGAGGCGCAGCTTGCAGTGAGCCGAGATCACACCACTGCACTCCAGCCTGGGCGACAGAGCGAGACTCCGTCTCAAAAAAAAAATAAAATAAAAATAAAATGAAATAAATAAAACCAATTTTAAAAAGAGAAAATAACAGAGTGAAGAAATTGAAAGCCTATGTACTCTTTGTGGGAACATAGAATGGTTCAGCTGCTACAGAAATAGTATGGTGGTTCCTCAAAAGTTAAAAATAGAATTACCATTTGATCCAGCAATTTCACTTCTGGATATATATCCAAAAGAATTGAAAGCATAGTCTCAAAGAGATATTTGTATATCAGTGTTCATAGTAGCATTATACACAATAGCCCAAAGGTGGAAGCAGCCCAAATCTCTAATAACAGATTAAAAAATGTGTTGTATATACACCGATGGAATACTGTTCAGTCTTAAGAGAAATTCTGACACATACTACAACATGGATGAACCTTGAGGACCTTATGCTAAGTGAAATAAGCCAGTTACAAAAAGACAAATACTATATAATTCCACTTATATGTGGTACCTAGAGTAGTCAGATTCATAGAGACAGAAAATAGAATGGTGGTTGCCAAGTGGAGAGTTGTTTACTTAACACAGAGTTTCAGTTTTGCAAGATGAAAAAGTTCTGGAATTGACTGCATGACAATGTGAATATACTTAACACTACTGAACTGTACACTTAAATATGTTAAAATTGTAAATTTTATGTTATGTTTATTTTATCATCATTTAAATTTTTAAAAATTTTTTGAATAAAAAAACCAATGTGGCCTCTTTTTCTCTCTGTTCCTAGAAGAGTGCTTTTCACAAAGGAAGGATGGATAAAATCTGGTTGGGAAGTTCTGGGAAATCTACACAAAGAAGACACTTTAAATGCATTACAAAAAACTAGAAGACGCCTTCAAAGCAGAGAACAAGCAGTGTGTGTAAAGTATATAGGGGAGTAGTACACACCTAAGGACCTGGAAGAAAAGGTATGTGCTGAGAAGAAACAGGGATGACTGATGAGTCTGGAGAGAAGCAAGATTTGCCTATTCCATTAAGGAGCCTGGACTTTTACCTGGAGGGGTCTAGAGTCCTCTTACTCACAAAATGGATTAGAGTACCCAAACCATCATGTCTCAATGACTTGAGAACTGGCTATCTAGTGCATAAATTATCTAAGTCTTATCATTCCCTCTATGCTGCTTTCTTTTTTTTTTTCATTTCACTGATTATTCACATCATAAATGTCATAGAAATAAAGAATGGTAGAGATCATGTAGATCATGAGATCATGACTTGATGAATGGGAGTGTTATGTAGGGTTAATTTGGGGTGTGAACCCTCTTTGTTAAGGGTCCCCTTTTGTGCCCTGTCCAGTTTGCAGAGACCCTGTACATTTAGGAAGCATTTTCTAACTCCTGGTTGAATAAAAGAGAGAGTGATGCAGAGACTTATTTTTTTCTGGTTTTTTTTGTTTGTTTGTTTGTTTGTTTGTTTTTGAGAAAGAGTCTTGCTCTGTCACCCAGGCTGGAGTGCAGTGGCACAATCTCGTCTCACTGCAACCTCTGCCTCCAGGGTTCAAGCGATTCTCCTGCCTCAGCCCCCTGGGTAGCTGGGATTACAGGCATACACCACCACACCCAGCTAATTTTTGTATTTTTAATAGAGACATGTTTCACCACGTTGGTCAGGCTGGTCTCAAACTCCTGACCTCAGATGATCCACCCACCTCAGCCTTCCAAAGTGCTGGGATTACCAGCATGACTCACTATGCCCAGCTGATGCAAAGACTTTTAAAGCCTGTTCTTGGCACTTAAGCTTTCTCTGGAGCAGAGTCATTATTCAAATATCATCCATGCTAAAGGATTTTAAGATAAGATTGAGCTTCACAGGAACCTCCCAACCATGGCAAAGCATTCCTGCACTGGGAAATTTCTATTGCCTCTGATGCTTAGTTCCCACTACACAGAACTGGCAAGGTCATCCTCAGATCCATCTGAATTTAATCCTTCCTTCTTTCATTCACTTAGTCAGAATCTCCTAAGCGTAGTGCCATTGTTCTGGGAATTCAGTCATGAATACAGCCTGATCCTGCCATGGTGGAAATCATGGTCTAAAGAAAGAGAAAATATATAATTTACAATAAAGTAAAATAAATTAACAAAGGATGCTCTTCCATAGCCTCCTCAATGCTATGTAAGTTTTACCTCCTCCATGAAGCCTTTCTTGACCCCATAGCCTCTGTCTGTTTTTCTGTCCTGTGACAGCCCAGAGCAGTTTATTCTCCATGCTACCAATATAAGCCCCATCCAATTCTTCCCACTTGTGTGGTTGCTGGAGAATATTCTTCCATCCACACCTGGATTGTAATCTGCTTCACACCAGGGGCTTTTTCACAGTGGCTCAGTGCATCTCATTGGTTCACATTTCTGTGCATTTGCTCATGCTCTTTTCCCAGTTTTCATCCTTTGTCTGCTGAACTCCTATTCACATTTGAAAGCTGATATGGATTGGCTCTATGCCCCCACTCAAATCTCTTCTTGAATTGTAATCCACATAATCCCCATGTGTCGAGGGTGGGAACTGGTGGGAGGTGATTGGATCATGGGGGCAGTTTCCCCCATGCTGTTCTCATGATAGCGAGCTCTAATGGTTTTATAAGTGTTTGACAGTTTCTCCTACACACACATTCTCTCTCTCACCTGCTGCCATGTAAGATGTTCCTGCCTCACCTTCTGTCATGATTGTAAGTTTCCTGAGGCCTCCCCAGTTATGTGGAACTGTGGGTCAATTAAACCACTTTCCTTTATAAATTACCCAGCCTTGGATGTTTCTTTTATAACAGTGTGAGAACAGACTAATACAAAGGCCCAGCTCAAATGTTCCCTGCAATATGAAGTTTTCCTTGATTTTATGGGAGTCACTCCTAGTTCTTTGTGCCCACAGCATTCTCTTATTATGTCTATCATAGCATTTACTGCACCATTTTGAAATGTATTAATTTGCCTGCCTGCTTCTCTTACTAGGCAGGGCTAGAAGAGTGTGACCCTTTATCTGGGATACAGAATCAGGCAGTGCACTAGTTAAGGTAAAGCAAACTGCTTTAACAAATAAAACCTGAAATGATCCAGCACATGATTTTCAACCAGATTTTCCTGATCAGCAGCAGTGAGGGCCTGCACTCCATGTAGTCATTCAGGGACCAATCTGATTAAAATTCTGCCATTTTCATGGCATCCGAGACCTCCTTCAACAAGTCGGCAGGTGAATGAAAAAATAACTGAGACGGCGTATTTTTCCCTAACCACCTCAGGCCAGAAGGCACATACAAAGGTTTCTGTTCATATCTGACTGGAGAGAACTGAGCATATGACCCCTCCTGGAGAAGGAGAGGGATTAGAAACTAAGCCTTGGCCTGGAAGCCACTTCCCAGTGATGATTCTACACTACAGAAAAGGAGCAGAGATCTTTGGAGGACAGTTGGTCATCTCTACCAAAGTTAACAAAAATGGATTCTTTAGACACAAACCTACCCTACTCAGGAGGTAATAGTGAATTTCTACTTGAAGCTTTCTGGGAAGTTCAGTATTGAGACACTGAAAGAGAAAGCTGATTTAGGAAAAATTCTCAGATTCCTGAAAGGCACTTGGCAGAAAAAGTCTACAAACAGTATGAGACAATAAAAGATAATGCCACTTAATTTGGTCCTGTAATTATACTTACTTCTTACCAAAGAGCTGAGAATAAACACTCTAATTACTCTACAGTTTATGTGGAGATTAATAAATCTGACTCCTGCAGAACACATAGCTTATAAACACAAGATCAGGACTAGGCCTGGCCTGTTATTGGACTGGTCTCTCTGGGTGGAAGAAGGAAAGGAATTGTAAGGTGAGAACCTAATTTGTGCCATGAATTATAATAAACATTTTATATAAGTCATTTAAACTAATTCTCACAACCCTGGAGCAGGGTATTATTGCCTTCATTTGCATATGATGAAACTGAGTTTCAGAGAAGTGGAAGTACTTCTTTAAAGCAGCAACTCTGGGATTTAAGCCGAGGGCACAAAGTGCATACTCTTTCCACTGTACCAAGTCTCTTCAGGGGAAACCTCAAAGACCTATAGGAAGTCTTTCTTCTCAGAACTCTGCTCCATGGAGGATGACTTGGTTGTAAATATGCAGCGGCCGTGCTTATCTGCCCAAAGGCAGATATTGTCACTGAAGATGTGGTCCCTGAAGTAACCCAGTGGCTATGAAGAGGAGGCTTTCTGAAGAGATCTAACCTTCAAATGCCTTCTTCTGCCCATCAGCCAGAGCCTTTGCCATGACTTTGTGGATGGGCTCCATTGAGTTCTCATAGAAATGAGCATTTGGAATTGGACTCCGTCATGCATTTATATTGGCCTCATCAACAAGATGACTCCAAATGATCAGGCCTAACCATCTGCACACACTGAGTGGGGGATTCCAGGAAGGAAAGAATTACCTTGAGCCAAGCAGCACGAAGCAGAGGCTGCCATGGAGTGGGAGGAGATATGACATGTCTTCATGGAAGTGTATCTGCAGTGTGAGCTCCAGAGAGGAGAAACGTCCTCTGTATAAACCTGACCTCCTCTAAGACACGAGGCTCCCACCTCCTGTGAGGAGTCATCCACGTCTACTCTTTGTCTTCCATGCTCTACTTCCCTTAACCACACTGTGTTCTCTTCCTTCCCTGGTCTCCTGTCTCTTTCTGGGCATTTAGCAGAAAGGCTGTAACTGGTGTGGAAACAAGAACAGGGGCAGCCTAGCGTGTGGATCAACAGAATGCACTTTGGCAATAAATCGACCTGCATTTCAACTCTGGTTCAACCACCTGAGACCTTGGGCATTTTTATTCCACTTCTCTTGAGCTTTGGTTTCTTTGTGTGCAAAATGGGGATCATAGCAATGCTACCTCATAGGATTGTCATAAAGACAAACATGTAAAATGCTGAGCTTAATATCTGGCATACTTGGCAATTACCCAATTTCTGGTAGAATCTTTTACAGCTTACAAATAAAAGATGAGAGATTTAGAATTTCTAAATCCCACCTGGCACTTTCCAGCTACATCATGTTGGGCAAGTCATTTAGATTATCTCAGTCTCAGCTTTTCTATCTGTAATGAAGAAGGAGGAGGAAGAGGCCACCTGCCCTTGGATCTTGCAGAATTAATGAGAGTTTCAAATGAAGTAACATTCATGAAAGCTGTGGGGACAGGGAGTGGGGGTGGAGCCAAAGAGTGCACCATCTAGTTACAGAAGCAAGAACAAGAAAGATATCTGACAATCTTTAAGGTGAACTTACTTTAGAGACCGTAAAAGCAAAAGGAGCTAAGAGTGATCTATAAGGGTTCTAAGGGGAGTTGGGATGGGCCATGTCTTTGTACATGGATGGAGGCTGGCAGAGAGGAGAGGAGCATCCCATTAATGGTGAAATGGGCACAGCCTGTGTCTTTAGGGAAAAAGACAGGTTGGGGCAGATGAGCAAGAAGGAAACTCCTTTGCCTAAATCATTATCAAGCACAAAGGACAGTAATGATACAAGTAGGATGGGACATCATGATGGAAGGGAATTGGAGAGAGAGCAAAGAATAGACATTTTATTTCTGACTTTTGATGTGGCCGTTGTTATCTTTGCCTACTCAGCATCTGTTACCTTGATTTTCCTGTGGGGAGCCCCCACCTCCACCAAATTCCAGGAATTTGAATTGAGGGCTGACAATTCACCCAAGTGACAAAGCCTGAAACCTGGGATTCTTCCTTGACTACCTTCAGCCTTCCCATCCAGACAGCCCTCAATTTTGTAGATTCTGCCTCCTTAATACCTCTGATTCACGTATTTCTCTCCATCTCCACTATCACCCCCCAATCCAACTCATCTTCACCTCTCATCTGAATACATATGTTAGCCTCTTACCTAGTATCCTTGCCTCCACTCTGCCTCCCTCCAATCCATTCTACTTCCTGCAGCAAGAGTGTTTTTTTTTTTTTTTTTTTTTTTTTTTTTGTCCTATAGTGCAGATGTTCCTCTCCTATTTAATATCGTTTGGTGGCTTCACATTACCCAGAGAATAAATTCCTAACTCTTTATGATGGCAAGTCCTCATTTACCTAGACCCTAGACCCAAGCTGCTTATACACTTGCTTTATGATCTTAGGCAAGATAATTCACTTCTCTGTTTCTCAGTTTCTTCATTTGTGTAATAAAATGAATATTATAATACTATATGCTCTATAAGATTGTTGTGAAGAATAAATGAATGCATGTATGTAAAGCACTTAGAACAATGACTGGGACATTATAGATGCTTTTAAGTTGTTTCTAACACCACTATCACCACCACTACCACTACCACCGCCATCATCACCACCCCTGTCATCATCATTGTTATCATGATTACCATCATCACATCTTTCTTCTCCTCATGATCATCCTCATCTTTGTATCTCACACTTTTTCCCTCTTACTCTCTGCTACAGCTATACTGAGACTTAATTCCTCCTAACACCCCAAACATATCTCCTCTCAGAATCTTCATATATGCTGAACTCTTTTCCTGGGAACTGACCCTCAGATTCCCATATCATGCCTCTTCACTTTTATCTTAAGTGTCTCTTCCCTAGAGAAGTCTCCCCTGACTACCTCAGATGGGGATATGATGCTGTTACACTGCCCCACAGAATCTCATCCCACTTTGTAACTGGTACTTCCTTATTCAGTATGTCTCTCACTCACTTGACTGGAAACTGCTTGAGGGCAAGAACTGAGTATGTCTCAGTCACCATTAGCCACCTGTCCGACTCACTACCCTATCCACTCTATCATATAATGTGTTACCATGTTTCATATCATTTCCTTTCCCTATGCCCTCTCATTTTCATAGTGGGAAGCATTCTTCCCAGTGGAAATAAGTTTTCTGCTTATTTATAGCACTCTTTTATTTGAAATTATTTTAAAAACTAAGCAGAAGATTGCATTTTAATCCAACTAGTTAAATCATTTGAAATATTTATAAGGGCCATTTTCAGCCTTTGTTCTAAAAAAAAAAAAAAAAAAAAAATAGGAGTGTGGGTGGAGAGCAGGCAATAGAAGCCACATATGATTTGGAATGAGAAGAGCTGAGGCTCTGAAGGACCATCAAAAGTTGCCTCTCTGCCCACTGGAAAGATGTTTCCCAAAATAAAAGACATGCCATTCACTGACACTTGCATGGTCTTGAAACCATGCGTGTTCTGCCTTGTGCCAAAAGAGTTTGGGAGAAGAGGGAGCGACTACTCCCAGCTCTGTCGGCAGCCGCTTCTGAAGCTGCCATAGCAACAAGTATAGACTAAAAGCGATCCTTCCATATTAGGTGTGAACTGACTCCAGACAAGGAAAATAACTTGCAGGGAAGAAGCCAGCTTTGCTGGGAAACTCACAGGGAGTAATATGCCAGTGACCCATCCCCCCACCCCAATTGCCTTTCACTTCCCCAACCACCATGTGAGTAATAGTAGACAAAATTTTTTTAAAAAGAACTTTCCTTCAAACATTCAGACATACAGCCTTGCTGGGTAAAATTGCACTGGAGTCCTTCCCCACCCCCCAAGCCCCAGCACTCTTCTCTCTTGTTCTGATTTTCAGCTGCCTCAGTAGCCCATCCATCTGTCAGTGCACATATGGGTAAAAGAGGCAAGCCAGGAAGCAGAGAGAAGAAGAATTTGTATTTCATAAGCATGTTCTCAGCAGAGGAGTAGAAAATACCTTCTGCCAAAACAGAACAGGGTGGCAGGTCTGGAGTAGTATCTGCTCAGCTAGAAATGACCCTTAAAATGTAGATGCTACTCTGTCATTTGGGTTTCTGGGGCAGAACCTGTCTTGTCCCCATAGTTTTCTACCCTAACCACCCTACCCCTTTCATCCACTCGTCCATTCCCACCCAGAGACAAGACTTTCGGTGGCACATTGAGGCCCAGTTCCTGCCTTCATCCTTGTCTAGGCTCTTCTCTTTAGCCCTGACTCAGTTCAGATCAGAACTCTGACACATAAGTGACTATGCAAACTTGCGAGAGTCACTTTGTCTCAGCATCAGTTTCCTTGGCTGTAAAACAGGGCTAATAACATTGCCAAACTTGTAGGTAAATTGTGAGGATTAAATGAGATAATTCCTTTAAACCTCTTAGAACAGTGTCTGGCTCATAACAAATGATCAGTAAGTGTTATTTTTTCCTCCCACAAGCTTCATCTTCCAGCTTATTTTGGAGCTGCCCACATTGTCTAGTCTTGACAGATTTTGTCCTCAAAGGCAAAGACCATGTTGTTTTATTTGTCTTTGTCATACTGATTTGTCTACAGCCCTAGTTACCTAATACACAGCGCCTGGCTCAGTGTAAGTGTTTAATACATGTTTGTTGTGAAAAGGCACAAATTGATGGATGGGAAGATGAATGGGTGGGTAGATGCATAAATAATAGAGGGGAAAACCCACCCTTTTCTTGTCACATAGAATCAGGGAGAATCTGGGTCTCTGGCAAGCCATCCAACAGAGATGAGTTTTCCAGGTGGGTTGACAGACTTGCCTAGTCTTGAGGTCTTTTCTGACCAGAGGCTGTTACATGGAGTTGGCTGGATGTTTCCTTCTCCATCCATATGGGAACTTGGAAATTTGGCTAAAATTCTGGTATTTTGTTTTGTTTCTCTTTCTTAGCTTGACACTGGGGCTTCTTTCCTTTCTCTCCTTGAGTGCCAGCACAGATGCCAGCTGGCCCATGGGCTCTGTTAACCCTTTCCAGCCTGCCCTTGAATGGCTCTGCCAATACTCTGTATTGCTTGGCTTTACTGTGAACCCACATGGCTTCTTGCCTCATAATGTTTACACTGCTACCCTGCCTCTCTCTCTCAGTTCCCCCAACCTGGCCTCTCCAGTCACACAGAGCCACATGAGAAGAGAGCTGGTATTAAGCACAGATATGGAAGGAAGGCAATGCATAAAGCTGTCAGCCTTACCTTGTGCCCATGGCACAGTTACCTGGCCCAGGCCTCTGACCACAGAGCTTATGTTCATTTTGCTACAGTAAAAGTCTTCTCAAAGTCATTTTTAGTGAGATGGAGCATTTTTCCTATCTCTTTCTGTCTCATCTCCACAGCCTATCTTAGATTCTTTGCCTCTTTTTTATCTCTAATTTTACAAAGGGATAAACTGTGGCTCAGAAATAATATGAGATCTATATTATCAAGAAGTCTCATCACTGGAAAGGAAACAGCCCTCCAGATGATGGAATCCTGGCCATGCACATATGAATAAAAGCAGCAGAGCTAGTTCTAGAGGGTACACCTTCTGACTGCTTGAGGTCTAGCCTAACTCCAGAGCACCTTATGCTTACACTGCAGTAACATTTACTACATATGTTGAAATCATCTGTTCATATATCTGCTTCCCATTCTCTGACTGAGACTTTCTGCTTTCTTTATAACAGTGTTCCAGATATTTTTGCTGCATAACAAACCATGTGAAACATACAGATTTACATGATTATCTCAATAGATGTGGGAAAAGGCCTTCAATAAAATTAAACATCCCTTCATGTTAAAAAATTTCAATAAGCTAGATATTGAAAGAACATATCTCAAAAGAGTAAGAACCATTTATGACAAACCCACAGCCAATGTCACATTGAATGGGCAAAAGCTGGAAGCATTTCCCTTGAAAATCAGCACAAGACAGGATGCCTTCTCTCACCACTCCTAGTCAACATAGTATTGGAAGTTCTGGCCAGAGCAATTGGGCAAGAGGAAGAAATAAAGGGTATTCAAATCGAAAGTCAAACTGTCTTGCAGATAACATGATCTTATATCTAGAAATATCCCTGTATTTAACATGATCTTATATTTAGAGAAAAAACCCATTGTCTCAGCCCCAAAGCTTCTTAAGCTGATAGGCAACTTCAGGATACAAAATCAACGTGCAAAAATCACAAGCATTTCTCTATACCAACAACAGGCAAGCAGAGAGCCAAATCATGATTGAACTACCATTCACAAATACCACAAAAAGAATAAAATACCTAGGAATACAGCTAACAAGGGAAGTGAAGAACATCTTCAAGGAGAACTACAAATCACTGCTCAAGGAAATCAGACAGGACACAAACAAATGGAAAAACATTCCATGCTCACGGATAGGAAGAATCAATATCATGAAAATGGCCATACTGCCCAAAGTAACTTGTAGATTCAATGCTATTCTTATTACATTATCATTGACATTCTTCACAGAATTAGAAAAAACTGTATTCAAATTAATATGGAACCAAAAAAGAGCCCACACACCACGACAATTTTAAGTAAAAAGAGCAAAACTGGAGGCACCACACTACCTGACATCACACTATATTACAAGGCCACAGTAACCAAAACAGCATGGTTCTGATACAAAAACAGACATGTAGACCAATGGAACAGAATAGAGAACTCAAAAACAGGACCAAACATCTACAACCATATGATCTTCAACAAACCTCACAAAAACAAGCATTGGGGAAAGGATTCCTTATATAATAAATGATGCTGGGAAAACTGGCTAACTATATGCAGAAAATTGAAACTGAACTCACCTTACACAAAATTAACTCAATTAACATCTATTCAGGACATAGATGTGGGCAAAGATTTCATGATGAAAACACTAAAAGCAATTGCAACAAAAGCAAAAATTGACAAATGGGATCTAATTAAACTAAATAGCTTCTGCACAGCAAAAGAAACTATCATCAGAGTGAACAGACAACCTACAAAATGGAAGGAAATATTTGCAGTCTATCTATCTGACAAAGGTCTAATATCCAGAGTCTGTTACACAAGGAAATTAAATAAATTTACAAGAAAAAAAAAAAAAAAACAATCCCATTGAAAAGTGGGCAAAGGACATGAACAGACACTTCTTAAAAGAAGACATTTATGCAGCCAACAAACATATTTTAGAAAAGCTTAACATCACTCGCAATTAGAGAAATGCAAATCCAAACTACAATGAGATACTATCTCACGCCAGTCAAAATGGCAATTATTAAAAAGGCAAGAAACGACAGATGCTGGCAAGGCTGTGAAGAAATAGGAACACTTCTACACTGTTGGTGGGAGTGTAAATTAGTTCAACCATTGTGGAAGACAGTGTGGTGATTCCTCGAAGACACAGAACCAGAAATACCATTTGACCCAGCAATCCCATTACTGGGTATATACCCAAAGGATTATAAATCATTTTACTATAAAGATAGGTGCACACGTATGTTCACTGCAGCACTAATCACAATAGCAAAGACATGGAATCAACACAAATGCCCATCAATAATAGACTAGATAAAGAAGATGTGGTACATACACATCATGGAATACTATGCATCCATAAAAAGGAATGAGATCATGTCCTCTGCAGGGACATAGATGGAGCTGGAAGCCATTATCTTTAGCAAACTAATGCAGAAACAGAAAATAAAACACCACATATTCTCACTTATAAGTGGGAGCCAAACAATGTAAACACATGGACACGAGGAGGGAACACACACTGGGGCATGTCAGGACTGGAGGAAGGGATAGCATCAGGAAAAATAGCTAATGCATTTTGGGCTTAATACCTAGGTGATGAGCTGATAGGTGCAGCAAATAAGCGTGGCACACATTTACCTATGTAACAATCCTGCACATGGACACCAGAACTTAAAATTTTTAAAAATACAGGTTTAAAACAACTTTTTGATTATATCTCACAGTTCTATGCATTAACTGGGCTCAGCTGGGTGGTTCTTTAGTTGGGTGTCTCATGTGGTTATAGTCAGTGGTTGGAACAGAGTCACCTGAAGACTACCTTGGGCTGGATGTCTGAGATAGCATGCTCTCATGGTTCGCAGTTGATACAGGCTGCTGCTCAGGAAGGGTCATCAACTAGGCATATTCATGGGATAGGGGCTTTGCTCAGCAACTGGGTTTCAAGAGCAACTGCCTCCAGGGGCCTAATCAGGAGATGCAAGGCTTTGTATGACCTACCCTCAAAAGTCCCACTGTTTCACTTGTCATATTCTATTGGTCAAGCAAGTCACTAAAGTCAGCTGAGATTCAAAAGGAGCAGCAAAGTCCAGGCATGGTGGCTCATGCCTATAATCTCAACACTTTGGGAGGCCAAGACAGGCAGATCATTTGAGGTCAGGAGTTCAAGACCAGCCTGACCAACATTGTGAAACCCTGTCTCTATTAAGAATACAAAAATTCACTTGGTATGGTAATGCCTGCCTGTAGTCCTAGCTACTCAGGACACTGAAGTGGGAGAATCCCTTGAATCTGGGAGACGGGGGCTACAGTGAGCTGAGATTACACCACTGCACTCCAGCCTGGGTGACAGGCCAAGACTGTCTCAAAAAAACAAAACAAAACAAAACAACAACAACAACAACAACAAAAAAGAGCATGTTTAACATTTCACTTAAAGATAGAGTCTTTTCATCATCTCTGAGGTCTCAACACCTAAAATAGTATACACAAAGAATAAATATTTGTTCATTCACATTCAAACTGACAAATTATGTGGATGGAGATTATGTCTGGAACAAATTTAATGGCCTCCACTTACTCTCTTGAAATCTTTTAGTGTCTTTTACTTCAAATGACGTAAATGTATTTTCCAAAAATATCTCTTCCTGCTTATCTGAAGTTTTTGTCTGGATCTCTTTATAAATCAGGAATACATCAGCACAATGGTATAATGAAATGGAAAAATTTCCAGTATGGCTGGAAAAGGTGCCCAGTAGCAATCTCAGCCTTCTGAACTTCTATCCCCTAGTCTCTAAAAGTCTACAATTTAATAACAAGGGCTTCTCTGAAATGGGAAGAATCAGCTTTCAAAATACTCTTACACAGATAAAGGTCTACTTTTTGAGTATTCTCCCAGCTATATGTACACAGTCATGTAATGTCAGCATGAAAGCACATACCTCTACTGTTACTGTGAAAAGCTCGTCATTTAGTATAGTGCCTGATACATAATAAGTGAAAATAAACACTGCTATTATTTTAAGTTCATGAGCCCCTCCTTTGACCTCTCTTCTCCTTATATTTTTGCTTCCCATTTAAAAGACCCATTGCAATTACATTCTAGTGAAACAAATTAACTTGGAAACTTGAGGCAAAGTAATCTTTGAGGTTTCTTTATTTGGCTCACTTAGCCTTTTATTGCTAAAGGGGAAATATTTACGTGTGCTGGTCATATTTCTCTGCTCCTTCAATAATACACAGGCTTATGTAGCCTTAGTTCAGCACCAAATAACTTAATGCAAGGATACCCTGAAGTGGCTCTGTCAGTCCCAGTCTGACACCACCCCATAACAAATTTTAGTTTCTCTATCCATCCCCTACTTAGACATAATAATGCTATGGTCTCTCTAGAGCTTTCTTTCTGTAGCTGTCTCTAGACTTTCTTCTCCTATCATGCATTTGCATTGAACAAACATTTCTGTAGCTTTTGCCATTCACTTTTTTTACCCCTTTTTCTTTCCAACTACCAGTTTCTACCTTTCCAAGGTATTACCTTTCTTCTGTGCCTTGATCTGTATTTTACACTTCTCAATGTACTTTTGCATCAACCTAGTGTATCCTCTTAGCATCTTTAGTAAAGATAACATGATGGCTGTAACTATTCCCATTTTAAAGATGATTGACAAAAGGCTAAGAGAGGTGAAGTGACTTCCTCAAGATCATTTACATAGAACATTATCAGACCAGGAATGGAATCTCAATGTTTTGGCTTAGATTCCAGTCATTTTGCCCCCATTAAACTAAGTTATTTTTAGTGATGTCACTGAGAGTTCAATAACACTTGATTTCAAAGTCTGAGGGAAACCATTAAAGTTTGGACTTTCATGGACTTGATATTAAAAGTGGATACTTAGCTCCACTGAACTATAAAAATGGACTGAAATTTCTAGATCAATTTGAAAGGTAATTAATTTTCCTAAAATAAGAGAGGCTCTTCTTCCCAGTGAATATTAAATAGGAGTCTTGTGATGATTTAGAATTTGCTACAGATTTTTACATGCTGAAATCATGATGACTTTGTAGTTAATTCATGGAGGCAGATACCCTCTCCCCTCTGGATCTTATTCAAGGCTTGTGTGAATTATCTGATTTGGAGAGAATCTATGGTAAAAGCAATGACAAACCACAGTGATATAAATCCTCCTACCTAAAGGATGGCACACAGCAAACCAAATAATACCTACAATATTTGGTATTAGCAAATAAAGATATTCTCACCTGCATCCAGCACAAAAGCTTTCCAACAAGCTGGAGACAGTGCAATATGGAAAGAGAGCCCTGGACTTGGAATAAGAAAGAAACTCATATGTTTTAAGCTCCTATCATGTTCAGTTAAAAACCACAAATATTGAGCACTGATTTGGTGACATGTATTGTGCTAGAGATAATGGCATAGGACCCCTTCTTCCAAAGAGCCTTCAGTTCAATAAGTCAGAGACACCAAGATATTCATGATCATGTACTGGGTGTCTTGATAGAGAGAAATGTAAATGTAATGGCATAGAGTGACATAAGAGCACCTGGAAGGACACCTAATCCACATTGAAGGGATCAGGGAAGAGCAGATGAGGCTTTCTAAAGATGTCAGTTGATCTGAATTGTGATCAAGGTGTGGGTATTGGAATGTCAGAGGATTTGTAAGGGCATCATAGACAGAATGAACAGTATGAGCAAGCCATAAAGCAGTGTGATATGGAAAGACAGGACTGTAAATTTTTTCATATTACAAAAGCACAACATGTCAGTCAGGAAGCAGAAGGTAAGGTTAGAGAAGTAGACATGAGACATGCAGTGCACTAAGGACTTTACACACATTATCTAATCTAGTCACAGGAGTTGTAAAAAGTTGTATTTCTCCATTTCACAGATGAGCAAAATGAAGGCCAAGGAGATCAAATAATTTTCTTAGATCGTCTCTGAAGCTCTGAATATGTCTCCAGAAAAGCTGCACTCTGGTCTCACAAGAAATGAACATCATCCTTAGGGAGATCATTATTCATTTCTGGGTCTCTAGCCCATTTTTGTTGAAATAAAGGGGACTGGACAGGATGTTTTCTCAAGCCACTGCCTGCTGCTGCAAGTTAGGATCCTCCAGGCTCTTCTGGCTGCTACTGCAGAGTTAGAACCACGTGCTTGTTTTCAGTACCATGGAGAGGTGCCGCATTGCTGAGAGCTGCAGACCCGCGGGTCAGCCAATGTAGAGAAAATCAGGAGATCCACAAATCTTCCTTTAAACAAGACATCACCAAAGACAGAAGAGCATAAAGGAGAGGGAATATCATGAGAGGAGAGAGAAAGAGAGATTGTCCATCACCAGTGCTCTCTTAAACAGAAGCTGAATGATATGCTGAGTGAGACAAAGTGAACTAAATAAAAGGAATAAATTGTAGCAGCAACATGTCCTCGACATCATAATACAGATACTGTAATCATACAAGGCTAATAGTCTGAGTCACTCCATAGCCATCAAAAACAAAGAATTGATGGGACAAGCCTTGTGGCTGCTCACAAAAACCAATAAATTAAACTTGCTGACCATGGCCTGGAGACAGGGGGAGGCACAATAAAATTATGTAACTGGTGGTTTATTTCCTGAATAACACAGCCTTCTCTTCTCTTTCTCTTTCTCACCTTCAAGACAGGTGCTCCATGGCCTCATGTTTCTTCCTTCCACAATCAAAACTTCCTCTCCAAGAAGGCTCCACTACTTGATTTATACTAAGGTGTATATTGTAAGTGGCTGCTAAAACTTAAAGAGTTGTCTCCCACAGGAAAGTCAGAAGCTTAGGGGTTGATTCACTCTAAATTAAGCTCAATGAGAACAGAGAAATTTTCTTTCTTGTTCACAGGACCTACAATGGTGTCTAACACAAAATATGTGATCAATAACAACAACAGCAATAATATTTACTAACACTTATTGAATGTTTACTATGTGGCAAGTGCTTCTTTGCATCCTTTTAAAGCTCATAAGAGCAGAATGAGGTAGACAGTATCATTGTTCCAATAGAAAATGCAAGATTCGAAGCCACAAAAATCTAAATCCAAAACCCATGTCCTTAACTGTGATGGTTAACTATATGTATCATCTTGACCGTACCACAGAGTGCCCAGCTTAAACATTATTTCTGGGTGTGTCTCTGAGGATGTTTCTGGATGAGATTATCATCTGGATTGATGGACCCAGTAAAACAGACTGCCCTCTTCAATACAGGTGAGCATTATTCAATCTACTGAGAACTGGAATAGAACAAAAGGCAAAGGAAGGAAGAATTTGTCCCTTTTTTTCTGACTCAGTGCTTGATTGGGGACATTTTGTTTCATTTTTTTACTGCCTGCTGCTGCAAGTTAGGATCCTCCAGGCTCTTCTGGCTGCTACTGCAGAGTTAGAACCACGTGCTTGTTTTCAGTACCATGGAGAGGTGCCGCATTGCTGAGAGCTGCAGACCCGCGGGTCAGCCAATGCAGAGAAAACCAGGAGATCCACAAATCTTCCTTTAAACAAGACATCACCAAAGACAGAAGAGCATAAAGGAGAGGGAATATCATGAGAGGAGAGAGAAAGAGAAATTGTCCATCACCAGTGCTCTCTTAAACAGAAGTCCCAATCAACCCCTTTGGACTGGGGTTTATACCATCTGCTCCTCTGATCCTTAGGCCTTCAGACTAGGCTGAATTATATCCCCAGCTTTCCTGGGTCTCCAGCTTGCAGATGTCATATCATGGGATTTCTCAGCTTCCATAATTGTGTGCTCTGGAGAAACTTCATCATTGACCATTGTACCACACTGATGAGAGGAAAAGATGGAGAGATGCACAGAGAAAATCAGAAAGAGACAGTTATGCACATACCACATCAAGAAATAAAGTATCATCAAAACTGTTAAAATATTTTTAGAGCCTATGCTGTCATACTATGAGGATTAAGGATGAAAAATAATAATAATTCATCAATTCCATTCAACACATAGGCACTAGGCTGATCACTGATAATATAGAAATAAAAAGAGAACCTGTCTTCAATGTGTTCATATCTAGTGAGGAGCAGGGACAAGTAAAAGACAAGACGGTCTGATGTGTGTTTAGATAGAAGTGAGTATGTCAGTGCTGGTGCTATGGAAATTCCGAAAGCAGGTGCATTTCCAGGGTTAAGGGCTAGGCTGTTGCAAATAATATGTGCTCTCTGCATAGACCCCAGAAACCCCATGACTGAGAAGCTGATTGGGTACTCAGGCCAAAAGGTGGAGAAAGTCCCCAGAGATACATGCAAAGATTGGTGGACCATCTTGAAATATTGGAGATCCTGTAGTCTAAAATAACACTTTCTGCAATCTTTAGACTTAACAAGTATTCTGAACATTTAATAGGAGTCAGTCTCTGTGCTTGGCACTCGGAATGTAAAAATGAGCAAGTTGATGTTTTCCTGCCTTCGCTGAGATCACATTCTAAAATTCTACACTTGCAAATGGTGAAGTGGAGACCCACATGAGACACAACTGAGGTGAAATTGAGGTAGAGTTTCCCGCCAAAGATTGCACAGTGAGGCAATGATAAAGCACAAACTCAGAGCCAAGGCTTGAGTCTGTTGCCACCTTACAAGAAATGCTCATTGAATAAATGATTGAGTAGTGAACAAGGATGTATTGTAAAAGTTCTTTGGTAGGCAAAAGAAACAAGTCACCTAGTTAGGTAGTTAGATGGAAGTCATGGCTTGAGTCTGGCTTGACTATACAGATATCTTCATAACATCTGCCAGCGACCAGAGTAGCCTAGAAGGCCTAAGTCCAAAACCTTCTTCATCTTTGACATCAGCTCTCTCTCACTGCAGCTTCTCAGTAGTCCCCTGTATTCCCATGTATTGTGCATTTTGTTTCCATTTGTTTGTTGTTTCTGCAAATCCTCAGCAGAGCCCAAAAAAATCAAAATCAAAAATACACCTTCCTAGAGCAGCCTCAGAAAACCCCAGGAGAGATGGCAACAGTCATAAGAGGAGAAAATAACTCAGTAGAGTATAAATAAAGCCTGCACAGCAATGGAGAGGCTGAATTGCATCATCTTTTTCCTACTTGCCACTGGAAACCACAGGAGAATCTGGCACAGGCAGTGTAACCTTTAGATGACCCAGCTACCGGCTGCATAGGCCAGCTCTCCAGCATGGAAGAGAGCCCCCAGAGCCTGTGTCTGGTGCCCAAGAGGGTTGTTTGCAGACAACAAATTGGCCAACAGGCAGAAGCCATAAGCCCCTTACTTTTGTTGAACTGTCTCATTTTCTTCCAAAGTGGTCAGTCTTAGAAAGACCCAAGGACAAAACATCTCAGAAATGTCCCAATGTGAAGTAACAAATGGATATTTTGGTGAAATCCGCTTAGCACTCTTTAGAGCAGGACTGTCTCCTCAGTGAGATACTCTGAGAGCCCTCCTGAGCTCACAGTTATTTGGACTTTGACAGCACATTTTGATGACATCGGAACCCATCCTGTTGGTCTCTGGCCTTTTGTAAGTGGTGGCTTATTTCCTGTTTCATTCAGCTTTCTCTTCTACTTCTCACTCATGGCTGGGTCCTTTAATCTTTTCTATCTTGCCAGATACTACAATCTAGTTAAACCTAGCGTACTCAAGTAACTGACAGCCTCCTAATCTACCCAGTTCCACCAATAGATAAACAATATCACTTTTCATCAGACAGGACTTGAATTTCATCAGACAGGACCTGACCATTTTTGACTATGAAAAAATCTCCCAAACGCCTGAGGGAATCTGAATTTTTGGAAAAAATTACTTATTTATGTAAATCCTATAGAAATTAATTCTTAAAATCTCCATTCATAGTATCTTCAGTAGCAAGTGGCTGAAGGGAAATTTTAATTCAACTCCTACATGCTTCTGTTCCATTCAACTCAACTTAATTTGAGCTAAGAAATATTCATAGCCAATTAATAAAGAAAAGATTTTTAAAGGGAATAAATAAACATTTGTTAAGCACCTACCATTTGCCAGATACTATGCACAGTCTTAAGGATATAGAAATAAAGGAGGCACAACTCTGTCTTTGAGGAGCTTACCATCTAGTCTTTGCTAGATGTCACAGAAACATGTCATGGAAAACATTAATCCAATTTCATGGTAAATGTATCATAATCATGATATAGACTGCAATGGAAGCTTAGAAAGAAGAGGTTCATTACAGCCAGCACAGAGTGGAGAAGGCTTCTGTAAAGCAATATGAGCTGTGATGAATGGGACTCTTGGTAGCTAAACATAGGGCACACTTAGGTAGAGGATGCAAAAATGCCAAAGTTAGCATGTGGGATGCACACTCTTCTAACGGGCAAAATGGCATGCTTGGTCCAGAACGTGTGTGTGTGTGTGCTTGCAAGTGTGTATGAGTGCATATGTGTGGTGAGTGGTGATGAGAAAGATTTAAGGCTGATAAGAGAAGATTCATGTTCACTTTTGGCTTTCTTAGTCATTAGCAAAGCACTTTATGGGGATCACTGTATGCTCAGAGATTGTGGTCTTTGGAAAGTCTTTCCTGACCACCTGTTGGTGGATTAGGTGCCTCCTCTGAAGAACTACAGTCTCCGAGATTTGGTATTGTGATTTTTCTGTTGCTCCTGGTCTCCTCCTCCAAAATGTGAGCCACTTGAGGGCAATGACTACTTTATTTACAGAACTCCCATGCCAACAAGGTTCCTGGCACATAGTAGGTACTTGGAAGAAATTTGTTGAATTAATGAGTTACAATTGCCTTTTGTGCCTTTGTCATAATTTCTCACATAGGTGAGAATTCTGAAGCCTGAGAGAGAAAATAATTGGTTTCAGTCACAAGGCCAGCCATAGCAAAATGTATTTCTAGATGTCCTTGTTTCATGGGAGTGGAGGTGGCAGGGGAAAGCATTTTGTAACCCTCTCTGTCAATTCTAGATCTAGAGAGACCACAATAGCTTTTGGAGTCACTGATCAAAATGTCCCCAACAGGGAGGCCTTTCCTGACCACCTCCTCTCCCCTCATTCTCTAGCTCAAGCCATATTTTCTCTATGTGACTTACATACATACTACATTTTTTGTTTATCACCTTTCTCCTTTGAAAGAAGAGTAGATGAGAGATTTTTTTGTCTGTTTTATTTATTGTTTTATGCCCAGCACAGAGGATATGCCTGGCCTCTGGTGGAGGCTCTATAGATGTGTGTTGAATGTCTTAGAGAATAAACACTATGGAACGCAAGGGACAGAGGTGCTACAAACAGGAACATGGCTATCAAAAGAGAGACAGTTGGCTGGTGCAGTGGCTCATTCCTGTAATTCCAGCACTTTGGGAGGCCAAGGGGGGTGGATCACTTGAGGTCAGGAGTTTGAGACCAGCCTGGCCAAAATGGTGAAATCCTGTCTTTAATAAAAATACAAAAAAAATTACCAGGCATGGTGGCACATCCCTATAGTACCAGCTGTTTGGGAGGCTGAAGAAGGAGAATCACTTGAACCCCAGAGCCAGAGGTTGCCAGAGGTTGGAGTGAGCTGAGATCATGCCACTGCACTACAGACTGGGCAAGAGAGAAAGACTCTGTCTCAAAAAAAAAAAAAAAAAAGCAAGCAAGCAAGCAAGAAAAGTGAGACAGTCAACAACTCCTTACAGAGTGTCCACAGTGGTATAGAGCCTTCTGGCAGATACTTGGCCAAACAGCAATGATTGATTGTGGTCCCTCCCAAAGGACCCAGTAATATGATCACCTGGCAAAGGTGCACAAAAACATCAAACACCAAACAACAGGAGGTAGCCAGCTGTGAGTGGTTGGGGCAGGAGAGAGTATCAAGGATAGGTTGGGGCAAAGTGCAGCTCATGCAGGTTCCAAGACTCCAGTGGCACATCTTGCTGGAGGCTCATGCATACATTTACTGTGCTTTTATTTGCACTGTTCGCTTCATCCTTGTGCTCTTCCTCAATGTTTGCCTGATTAGACTGTGCTCAGGCCATCGTTTTTTACGGGAAGCATTTCCTTCTCGCTCATTTCTTCTCTATGCCTCCATGGTACTGTGAACCCATATTATCATAACACTTGTTATGTTGGATTGTAGCCTTAATGGAAGGCAGAATTGTTGTATGATTAAAAACCCAGGGTGGAGCAAGACTACCTGGGTTTGAATCTCAATCAACTTCCAGCTAGCTGTGTTTATCTTGGGCAAATGATTAAACTCTCCATTATATCTTTCAAAAGGAAATTTTAATTAGCACCTACTTCATAGAGTTGTTCAGAGAAGCATATTAATTAATTTAAATGTTTCAGATACTTCAGACAGTGCCTGACAAATAGTAAGATTCAGTAAAATGTTAGCTTCTAGAGAGTGCAGCCTACAATCCCAACCATATTCTCTAGGTCAAGTGCTGTGCTGAGATATATTTATGTACGTCATCTCATTGTTCTTCTCAACAACCTTGCAAGGTAAGTAGTATTTAATCAATGTTTCCCTTGAAGAAGTGGAAGCTTAATAGAATTTTTAAATGGTGAGCATTTAAGCTTCTTTCACTTATATTTAAGTGAAATAGGGTTAATAATGCTTATTTTAGAGTTGTGAGAATTAAGTGAGAACATGCATAATTTAGTAGAATAAATAAAAGCTGAGATGAGTATTTTAAATGACCTCTAACTTGGTGTTACTTGGATAGGTTGCTTCAAATTCAAGTGTACATAAGGCCCTATAGGTGTAATGATGAGTATAAATATCCCCTGTCCACAAAGAGCCCACAGTCTAGTGGACTGTTGCATTGGTTTGGAGGCAATGACTAGGTCTCGTTTATCTCAGAACGCTCTCAACCCAACTGCACAATGCCTGGTACAGAGTGAGTGCTCAATGGCGGGTTCTTGCATTGCTTCCTGACTCTGGTTCCAAATGGCTCTTTCTCCACTTCTTCTCAGGTTCAGGAGATACAGGGAATACAGGGAATGGGAAAGACATATCTAATGGTTGGCCTCATATATGCTCTGGATCAACAGTGATTATAATAAATGTTAAAATGGAAACCGTAGAAGAGTAATATAGAAGAATGGTAAGGAAGAAAGTAAATCTAATTGGTTAGATTAGAGAAGGCTTCCTGAAAAGGTAAGATCTGAACTGAGTCTTGAAGGATGGTTATAACTTAATGAGAAAGACATTTGAAAATATAGTAGAACAGGTTGAACAAAGTTTTAGGGAGTGCCTGACTGTTGGGAAATCTTCAACTGTGGTTGGATAAGGTGCTTGGAGAGAACACAGTGCTGAGAAAGAAGACATTTGAAAGTATAGTAGAAGCAGGTTGAACAAAGTTTTATGGAGTGCCTGAATGTTGGGAAATCTTCAACTGTGTTTGGACAAGGTGCTTGGAGAGAACACAGAGCTGAGAAAGAATGTATCTATAGTGGAAGATTGGGAGAATGGGTCCCATCACTTGGGGCAGTTTCCTTCATTGTCAGGTCGACCAGATGACCCTAAAAGCACTTTCAAGTAAAGTATTATGATGGAAAAATATGATTAAAGAATATTATATATTGACAACATTTTAAATTATTGAAATCTTGTTGAGGCTATCATTCATATCAGCATACATTGGATGCTTCGTATCTTTGCAATCTTTCCAAGACTTTTCTAGTTGTTCTGCTCATTAGTAACTTCAGCTTACTCAAATGGATGCTATGAATACTATAAAACTAATATTGTTTCTCTTTTTTTCCTGGCTAGAGAGCTTAAAGCCAAATTCATGGCCACTTGTACCAGGTGCACAGGATTACATGTTCAAGTTTGTTGACTGATTCCACCATTGTCTTTAAGTTACTTTCTTTCTATTACTGTTCCTTTGCCCACCTTTGCTCATTTATCTCATCTTTTTACCTGTATTATTTGTATCTCTTGAAGACACTTCAAATCCTGTTGGAATGGGAATGAGATAAGGTACAAACAAATTATCAACAGTATACTCTTTATTGTAGCCCAAGGCTTTCAGCAGAGTAACAACGCATACAGCCCACAGAAGGAGCCTGTGCCTCTCCAGCAGCTCTGTCATCACTCTTGGACTGGAGTTGCAGGTGGGATAGACATTCTGTAGGTCTGGGTGCAATTTGTCACTGCACACATGCTGGAGATGACAAGAGAAGTTAGAAAGAGAGGGAAGAGTCCAAGGACTAGAAATGAGCCAAACAAATGCTCTGATGGGGGCATGGCCCAGGCCAAAGGCTGACTCTGAGACTGAGACAGGCCTGGAGGAGGCAAGAGCAACGTCTTGCACCATTGTCTCCAGGAGGCTGCCCAGTCTAGAGTAGGCACCCCTTCTCTGGGCTCCCAGACCCGTCCACGTTTATCCTTCTTTGTAGCACCTCTTATTACTTTACTCTACGTGGAAGTATGTCACTACATCTATTTACCAGTATAATTACTTCTCTCTTTTATATATATAAGAGTCACTAGGAGACATGTAAAACACAGACTCCCTTGTTCTATTCCAAAAAAAATTTTGGTTTTATGTCTAAGGTGAGGCTCGGGAATCAGCATTTTCAACCAACAGCCCAAGTCATCTGAGGGCAGTCATTCACAGATCCTGGGAAATTTTGTCTGTATTGGACTACTGATAAAGGAACATCTACCCTGTCTCTAATCTGTAGCTCCCAGCAGAGGGTGTGGTTCAGAGTCTCATATGTTATTTTGCAGATGCTCAAACTAAGGCACAAGAAATTACATCACTTATACACAAGCACCTGTCTAGAGATTGGAGAAGCCAGATTTAAAACTCAGATTTGACTGATTCCAAAGAGTATGTCCTTCCCACAATCCTAAGCAAGGAGGTATGGTGGTTTACTTCAGTGGTATCTAAGTAGGCTGTGCACTTTCAATGAGGTGTGCAATATAATCAACTCAGATGTGGAAGGAACACATTAGAACATCTATTCACATTTATTTTAATACAGCATTTCTTATTTTTATTTTCATATGTTTATGGCCTATAAGCATAGGTGCAGAGGTGCATGTATGCAATGAATAAATGAATACACATAATACATGGCGTGTAACACATCTCTCTGGGACTTCTCAGGGGCCAGAGCAAGAGATGAATGAGCAGAATTACTGTAGGAGGATTAAACACTTCTGCTCAGAACTTGTAGGACCTGCACATTTGTCTTCTTGCCTACCAAAGACTGACTGTAATGTACTGGGCTTGCTAGTACATACCTTCATCTGCCACATACCCAGGTCCTCTCCATCCATGTGCTTCCTGGAGGCAGAGGCAAGCAGCTCTCTGCAGGCGAGAGTGGCACAAGCCCCTAGGCTCAAGGACAGGATAAAAGCCTTTCTGTCTCTCCCATGATTTCTACTTCATTTATGGCTCAGCTCCATGGAGTTGCTAAAAGAAAGGGTCACATTAGAAACCAAATTTACTGAGTAGACAAAGTTAGATTTAGGCAAAAATGTGAATGCTCTGATGACTCAGGATAATGTAGAAAACGGGGTAGTGGAGGCCTCTGCTTAGAAGGAAAAGGGGCTTCTGGGATATGTTTTTCAAGGGCCCCAGCATGGTGAAGAAATGTAGTTGTCAGAAATGAGCTTTTGGAAGGTACTGCTGCTTTAAGAAAACTGGTGAGGTCTGGGACCAGTGGCTCACGCCTGTAATCCCAGCACTTTGAGAGGCTGAGACAGATGGATCACCTGAAGTCAGGAGTTCGAGACCAGCCTGACCAACATGTTGAAACCCCGTCTCTCCTAAAAATATGAAAAATTAGCTGGGCATAGTGGCGGGCGCCTGTAATCCCAGCTACTCAGGAGGCTGAGACAGGAGAATTGTTTGAACCTGGGAGGCAGAGGTTGCAGTGAGCCGAGATCATGCCATTGCACTCCAGCCTGGGCAACAAAAGCAAATCTCCAAAAAAAAAAAGAAAAGAAAAGAAAGAAGGAAGGAAGGAAGGAAGGGGAAAAAGAGAGAGAGAGAGAGAGAGAGAAAGAAAGAAAGAAAGAAAGAAAGAAAGAAAGAAAGAAAGAAAGA
>NC_045434.1:163915372-163953665 GCF_002776525.5 Piliocolobus tephrosceles | reverse complement strand
AAAGAAAGAAAGAAAGAAAGAAAGAAAGAAAGAAAGAAAGAAAGAAAAGAAAAGAAAAGACAAAACTGGCAAGGAGAGAAAGCAAGGAAGTAGGGCTTCCTTGGGGTCACTGAGACTGCAGAGGCAGAAGCAATGCATACAGTTCTACATATTGTGCTGTGCGTTCAGTGGGGGCAGAGAATGGGCAGGAATGGGCTAAAATCCTGCCCACATGCACTCTGTTTGCCAGACTGAGGCCTTGGTGTGGACCTATGTTAACGAAGAAGCGGGAGATTTTCCTCATTGTCTTCTCAGAGAAGGTCCTTTTTCTAATTGGTCCTGGAGATAGTGAGGTCGGGCTGTTTTTCTAATTTTTGCAAAGGCGGAGTATGGGCTACTAGTGGTCATGGATAGAGGGCCTCACCCTCCGTAATGTGACTCCACATCATGATTCAAAAATGTTCAGGAAATCTACAAGTATAGCATGCTGGCAACCACTAGATCACCTGTTGAAGCCTGCAAGGGTGGAGTTTTGAGTTCCGATTGGCATATGCCAGGTTCAAGACTAATAGAAGAGCAGATATGTGGGGGTGGAAGGTGGGTCATGAAATCAACTACGTCAATAACTCACAGAAGTTCTGTGGGAGGCACTAAACCCACACAGATCATAAAGCAGGTAGGTTTCAGCCAAGTTTATCTCAACCTCTGGGAGAATCCATGAGACTTCTGGGTTACTACAGAGCAAACTTGTCCAATCCATGGGCCACATGCTACCCGTAACGGCTTTGAATGTAGCTCAACACAAATTCATAAACTTTCTTAGAACCTTGTGAGATTGTTTCGTGAATTTTTTAACTCATCAGCTATCATTAGTGTTAGTGTATTTTATGTGTGGGCCAAGACAATTCTTCTTCCAGTGTGGCCCAGGGAAGCCAAAAGATCGGACACCACTGCTATAGACGCATTGTTTTTCCCTCCTCTCAGTATCTTTAAGACCTGAATTGCCTGTTGATACAAAAGTTTAGAATGGAAAGAGCTCACACAAGGAAACTGGGACCCAGAGGGATTACTATTTTTTCTGACTCTGGACTCAGATTGCCTTGAGTTTGAATTCTGACTCTGTTGTTTATTAGCTCGGTAACTTTGGACAAAAACAGTTAATCTTGCTGTACCTCAGATCCTCATCTGTAAAATAAGAAAAATAAAAGCATCTACCCAATAGGGCTGCGGTAAGAATTCTGTGTATAAGCAATATGGAGATAGTATCTCTTATTAGTATTATTATTTTGCCTTCTATTATCTCACTTAATTCTCACCACCACCTTTGGAGCTGAGTAAGGAAGTCTGGCCTCCTCATTTTATAGATCAGAAACCTGGAGCTTAATGACAGAGAAATTGTGGGGTGGGATGTGGGATCAGGGAATTTGACTCCCCTGAAACTAAGGGATAGCTTTGAAATTGGTGTACACTTAGACCTTTCATGAGTACAGATGACATTGAAAATGTCACAAAATTAATCTCTCCTCATTATAAACCATTGCACTAAGACACAGCAGTAGCAAGAAATGAACACATTCTCATTATAATCCAAGAAAATCCCTTTTCTCAAGAATATTGCCTATATAAAGAATGGCCATTTAATGTCAATGAAGGACACTGGATGGTGTTTATGAGCCCTAACTGAGGCCCTGGTTCAGGAACTGGGGCCTTGAGAGAGAGGAGTCGAAGGTGGAGGGCAGCAAAGAAACGCAGGGGAAACCTGAACTGAGCCTGACCCAGAAAACTGCTCATGCAATTTTTCTTTCCAGGGGTGGAAAAAATCAATTATAGTGTAAAAATTCCAATATATATTTTAATTTCTCCTATGTGCCAGGCATTGTGCTAGTAATCTATATTAGGGGCCCCAAGCCAGGCTGCCTGTGTTCATGTATGGACTCAGTCATTTTCTAGCTGTGTGGCTTCAAGAAAATGTCTTAACTTTTCCAAGTCTTCACTTTCTCATCTGTCAAGTGAGATGATAATAATAAAAGTACTTTATAGGGCTGCTGCATTTATCACATTTATATATGTAAAGTGCTTAGAATGAAAGTGACCACAGTAAATAATGAGTAAATATTATTATTGTTGCTATTTTCATTACTGTATTTTTAAATTACTGTTTTTATCTTCACCCTGTGGGGCTTTGGCATCACCCAGATCAGAATTCAAACTACTATTTAATATCTCACTAATTTCAGTTTCTTATGTGTTGTGCCAAGTATGTTGTCTGTTTGCATCCAGATCAGTTCCCCACCTTTCCTCTATTCTGCTCTTACCACAGGGGGCTGACCTCTGCAAACTATATTCTTAAGAATTCCTTGCCAACTGGCTTTCACCTGGACTCAGCAAACAAGATAAAGATGCTGGAGATTGGTGGAAGGACGAAGTGGCTTCCTCTCCCCCAGGACTCCAGCTTTCATCTGATGCCTTCTGCCTCTGTGATCCAACTTCCTTCCAAGTAACCTCCATCCTGGTTTCCAGTTCCAGCTGGATGGTCCCTGATCCTGGACTCTGGGAGCACAATCTCCTCCTCCCTTCCTCAGCCCAGCCATAGAGCTGCTTCCTGCTGTTGCTAACCTTTGAAGAATCTCTGGAGTGCCTCAGTTGACCCAATTTGGTTTTTCAGTACTTCCAACACTCTTATGACGAGTTCAACAGATTGAATTCCACCTATTGATGGTCCTTCCCAGACCCTGACTGATATAAGTTTAATATGGAGATGAACAGAACAGGTAAGAAAAACCAGGACTGATCCTAAAGAAAGTAGCAAGGAAAGAATTTGGGCTCTCCAGAAGCCAAAATAGGAGCCAAAGCATCATAGCTGAAATCCAAAAGATGATGTCCAAACCAGAGATGGGTGATATGACACAAACCCAAGAAATACATATGGAATCTTAACGTCATTCCTTTTTAAAGGGAAGTTGGTACTCAAATCTCAAGGCAGGACTGAGCCTCCAGGTGGAAATCAGGGGTTTAGATTATAAGAAGAGGAAACTAGGCAAGGTCTGAGCAAGAGATTACAGAAAGTTGGGTGTTAACCACATTGTGGCTAATAATTTAATTACACTGTAAATGTAATAGGAGAGCTCACAATTTAAAGAAGCCCTATGGGGTATCCTTTTGTTCTGCAAAAATCACCCCCCTAATTTATTTGCTTATGTTTGGATTTTCATATATTTGTTTTGTTTTGTTTATTTATTTATTTTTACCCAGGAACAATAGGGCCCAACTCAGCTGGGGATGAACAGTTGTTTTGAATTAAGCACTGTTTGGAATAAACCACAATCAGTTTAGTAAAATTTTGATTATATTAGCCTTGAAAATAGACTTGCCCAGGGTGAGTAGCAATGCATTCTGGGTAAGTATGGGAAAAAATTCATGATTCTAGGCCATATAAGGTCTAGAAAGACCATAGAGCAGTCAGGAATCATCTCAAATATTTGATACTCAGGCACTGTTTAGAGCATCTTGTCCAAATGCATGCCAAGCACAGCTTTGAAAGCCATCATTTGTCTAATGGTAATTTCCACTCACTGGTCATGGTTTCACCTGCTGGGACCATGGGAAACAAATTTACTCCTCTAGATGTGCTCTGTCTATTTTTAGGTATCTTTGCTCTTAAAACAAAACTTCCTAATTTCTTCAGCCATTCCTCCTGTGACACTTCTTCTGAAACAGAGGAATGGTAAATGAGTTACAGTGCATACATAGGTAGAATAATATGTAACCACCAAAATAATCATTATGAAGTAGGAAGATAAACTCTTAATGCTCAAAGTCAAGAGCAGATTATACAATTGGAAGGAGGCCATTTCCATATTGCTGAACACTTAGATCCAAACGTGCTTGTGCATTTTCTAATTGTAAAAATAATTTGGCAGCAGTACAGAACTTTTATGATATGGAAAAAAGATCTCTAAGTTCGCAAATGACAGTGGCTGTCCATTGCTGCTCTACAGAAAAGCTGTATGAGAAACACCAGAAGTTTGCTAAAATTAGAGATCACAGGACCCCAGCTGACTTACGGAATCTCTGAGGGTCTGGAATCCCTTGTTTCTCACTGTTTCCTGGGGGATTCTGATGCAACAGGACTGAGAATACTGCCTATCACAATAATGATGATCATTTCTCTATTCCCTTCCACTCTCTTTTCACATGCATATGTTTACTCAATTGTAAGGATAGCATTTACTCAATTTTGGACACAAATGCTTTTATACAACACTAAAAACATAGGTGTTCTTTTTTGATTTTTAATTTTTATTTTTTTTTTAGAAATGAGGTGTTGCTATGCTGCCCAGGCTAGAGTGCAGTGGCTATTCACAAGTGCAATCATCGCACACTACAGTCTTGAACTCCTGGGCTCAAGTAATCACAGGTGCAATTCACAGGCCATTCACAGGTGCATTTACAGCGCACTACAGTCTTGAGTCCCTGGGTTCAAGTAATCCGCCTGCTTCCGCCTCCCAAGTAGCTGGGACTTCAGGTGTGCATAACTGTGTCCTGCAAAAAATAACTGTTCTTTGAACTGAAATGTCTGCTGAACATAAAAATGTAGGAAAGTCAAGAGGAGAAAAAGTCTCCCAGAATCACAGCACCCTAACACAACCACTATCAACATTTTGAGATACAATTCTTTTCTGTTTTTTAGGAGCTATTTTTATTTTGTTTATTTTTACTGGAATAAGTATGTTGCATATGCAGTACTAAAATCTGTACCTTTCACATTGTGGTAACATTGTTTTTTCTACACTATTACATACGCTTCATAAAACTTGGCCACTGAGCTATTATTATTAGTCATTATTCCACTTACAAATAATTTTGTGACAAACATCGCTGTGTGTAAAGCATTTAATATTTGAGTATCTGCTTACAATACATGCAAAGAAAAAAAGTTATCAGATCAAAGCACATGAATATTTAACACTTTCCTTTTTGAAAGAAGATCAAGTCTTCATAATTACCAAAAAACTTCTATCAAGTAGGTCAGCCCATTCCCCAAGCATCTCTGTTTCCAGAATATGTAATTCTAGACTACAAAACTAAACAGATTTTGCTAAAGGAATCATCTCAAAATCACCAATGTGCAAAGAATGCCTTGAACAGGCCACATGGAAAGCTCATTAAAAGGCTGAATCTGAGTTGCCCTTGCAGTGGTGCTGTGGTGCTGACATGCAGGGGAAAGCTTCATAATGAGGGTCTTTCCAGAGTTCCAGTGAACTCTCAGGCCTGGCAGAGCTGTGACAGGAGCACCTGCCCACCTGCACTCCCCACCACACACACACACATTGTAGTCCTCCTCCTATGAAGGGAAGAATCAGCCCTTCCAGGGCAGCCACACATTGGTCAGGGTTCGCCTGTGTGGGTGATGAGGTGGGAAAAGAGGAGCTGTCTCCCTGACAGAAAGAGAGAAGAACCTCAAGTGAGCACTCATTATTGGAGATCTCAGATTCTCCTGGAGAAATAATGAGTGTCACTGGAGCTCTGTGGGTTCCTTCAGGAGCAAAACAAGCTAGGTTTGATTAGGCTAATTTGACAACAGTAGGTCAGTGGGGAAGGAGGAAGGAGGAAAAGGAAGACTGGAAGGGGCAAGGTGAAGTTTGGGGGAGGATATTGACATGTAAGGAAACAATACATTTAAATATCTGACATTTAATAGTATGTTAAATTCACAGAGCATCTTTCCTTGTAAGGATTTGGTTGATAATCACAGGACACTTTGAGTTGGTAGACAAATGCTGTCCAATTCCTATGCTGATTCCCCTCAGCTCACCTCTGCGACCACCTGCATCTATTAGTTTCAGAGATACTAATAGCTTCCCATCTCGAGTCTCTGCATCTCACCATTCCTCTGCCGCAAGGTTTCTCCAGCACCTGGTGGGGATTGCTTGGCTGCAGAATTGGGAGGATGTTAACACCCCAGAGCCACCTCCATTCAATGGGGAATGAAGGTAAAAAAGATCCTTCCAGCTCATCTCTAGAGACTGTTTGGAGGCATATTCTACATGGTTTCTCATAGGATCTCTAGCAGAATTGGGCCCACCTTGTCTACAGCAGCACCCCATCATTAATGCCCACAGTATTGACCTGTCTCTCTCCCCTGTCTCACTTTTTTACTCACTTCTCCCTTGTATTATATAAGACCACTTTCCAAATAAGCTATGTAACTCAAGTCCTTATCAAGGGCCTACTTATGGGAGGACCAAACTAAGATAGCAGAAAATTTGTATGCCCATTTGGCAGATTAGAAGACTGAGTTTCAAAGAACTCCAATGACTTTCCCAAGGTCATTGGGTTGTCAGGTGGCAACATCAGAACCAATAGCTGACTCTTCAGCTAGTGTTTTCTCTACTCTACACGGAAGTCAATTTTACAAATCAAACAATAACGTTTTGTTGACTCCCTATTAGGCACTGTGCGGGGTACTAGGATTTCCAAGTCCAGTGAAAAAGAAAGAAAATTACTCACCATAAGGCAATGTCTTAAAAGTAGCAGTCATCTAGTTCTGTTCCATTAGTTACTATCAGCACTTATTTAGGGCCTACTGCATGCCAGGCAGTCTGTTAGACACTGAAAGCCTGAAGATGAGTGAAACTTGGCCCCTGCCCTTCAGAAGTTTAGAATCTAGTAGTGGAAAAGGAGAGGTGAGGGAGGTCGACAGACACAGACACACTTTCCAATAAAAGTGATAACTGAGAAAACAGGCATAAAGTTATACAGAAACAGAGAGGACTGCTACCTAACTCAGACTGGGGGATTAGTGTCAGAATTTCTTGGAGGAGGTTCATTCATTCATGCATGCAACCAATATCCCCTGAGTTTCTGCTAGATTCCAGGTGGCACGCTAGGAGCCTGGATTACACTGGCGAATCATCCAGCTGCAGTCCCTGTCTCAGGCCAGAGCTAAGTCTTGGAAGAAATGCCTGAAAGTTAGCCAGAAAGAGAGTGGGGAAAGGCCTTCCAGATGGAGGGAAGAAGCATATGCAGAGCCTGTGAAGCATCAAGCAGCATTTTTGGGGGTGAAGTGAGTGCTGTGGGGGTGGGGGTGGAGGAGGGGAGGAACAGCATTGCTAGAGCGTAAATACCCAGGAAAGGGGGCCAGAAAATGAGCTGCAGACTTGGCCAGGGACCACATCAGAGTAGAGCTTAAGCTAACAAAGTGCTATAGGAAGATGAAGAAAGGAGGATGGATAATTCTGTGGGGACACAGGAGGCCATCAAGGAGAGTCCACGGAGGCAATAGCACTGGAACAGGACCTTGAGGAACATGAGAGATTTACTCCCATATAGAAGGAGAAAGGAGACTCTAGAAAAATTCAGCTTATTCTGCAGTGCAAATTCTGTACACTGTGCATACAGAGTGACATTTCAGTGAATTTTCTTCCAGGAAACACATTGCTCCAGGGTGAGATTCAGGGCTGCCACATATAGTTTTGCAGAACCCAGTCCACATAGCTAAACACAGCGAGCGACCTTCACATGTTTGGAGATTGCTGGGCCTGACCTCAAAAGGGATGCCCTCACATCCTTTTATTCAAGCATCTGAGAGGTTTCTTACTAGATATTTACTCCTTTGGATGAAGCTACTTGCTCTTCAGTGAGTCACTTTAAATGCAAATATTCTGGCTTCTAGTGAGTGAGTATGGGGTAGGGGGAGTACGGTGATGTGGGCATGAAACCTGACACCACAACCCTGCCTGAATGGATCAGAGCCCTAGAGCTAGGCCACCCAATTGTTTTCTGACATTCTCCTCTTTCCTCCTTCCACAGTGGAAGCACCTGTCCCTCATCTACAGGCTTAAGTAAGTCCTCAGCTCCCAGAACGCACATGAGTCTCAAGCAGAAAGGGTTTAAGCAGATGCACTCAGCATCTGGCCACTCTGAAGGTGTTTAAGGATTCTCATTTAGATAACCAGGCTTTAGTTTGCTCTACTTAGTCCTCAAATTACTCCTTGCAGGACTTAGCAACCTGTTAGCTAGCTTGGACCAATGTTGCTGCCGCTTTGCTCTCCCTGTGTGCAGAAATGGCTAGAACATTTGGCTGTGTTCCTTACCCAGTACAAAATAGCCTCCTTTTCTACCTATAGCGGGACAAAGATCTACTTCATGCAATGAGACTCAGGCACTTCCCATATTCCAGGGTCTACCTGGTCAAATCTCCAGATAGAAAGATAACATGTATTCCTTCATTTATTTCACAAGCTTTTATTGATCACCTACATTGTGTGCAACCTCAAAGAGTAGCTGAGAGGTCTTGTAGTCCAATGAGTGAATGAATAATTATGCAATATGAGATGAGAGAGACTGGAATTGAGCTGAAGAAGAAAGAAGAAAAAAGCTTAACCTTAGAGCCTCTTTGAGCACTATTTTTCTTAACTATAAAATGCAGATGATATTGTTTCTTTTTGAAGTAATGTAAGATTTGAGATAATGCTACGTAAAACATGCGGCACATATAAATATTCTTTACACAAACAATCTCATGGTTTTTCCAAGCTAGGATGAGATGCTGGACAGGCATAATGTGTCATACAATGGATTGTATTACAAAACCACTTTCGGAGCCCGAAATGCTTGGTATTTAGCATATTACCCTTCCCATGGGCTGCTTGAATTTTAATAGAGCAACTCTTCTCAACTGTATCACCACAAATATATTGTAGATATCCCAAGATATTTAACATCTCATTCCCGTAGGTCGCTGGAAAGGATGAGGGTTCCACGGGGTAGGGAATAAGCCTCACTTTGAACTCTTTCTTGGTTTTTATAATTGAGGAAATTAAAGCCCAAACAGGCTCAGTAACGTGTCCCAGATACATAACCACAAAAAACTATGGCATATATTAAAATCCAGGTCTTCCAGCTACAAGTCCACTGCCTTGTCTTTTTCCTTTGCTACCTTCCATCTTCTAGGCAGGCCCATGAGTGAATCTTGGAATGGGGTAAAGTGCACGTTACCCTGCAATGGGCTTCTTTCCCAAAGATAATGAAGACCCTGAAATTGGCCCAGGAGTACTAATGACTGCATTAATAAATGCTCTAATCATTTTCAGAGATCTGTGTGTGAATGGACAGGAGCAGACCTGGAACTGCTCAGAGAGGTAATATACTAATTACCAGTCAGCAAAAGTGGAGAAACGGGATCTCACACTGGAGACTAACAAAATAAGCAAGTTGTTGAACTGGCAGACAGCTGGAAGAATTTGAATCTTGATGATTCCTGGCCAGATCTTGCTTAATTATTTCCAATATCTTCATTTCAAAAATAATGTGCTTTTTCCCCCAGGACAATTTTGATCAAAGCAATCTGTCAAGTGACTACTTGGCTGATCACTATCAGTCTATTAAAATACACACATGCTCACACACACATGCCCTAAAGAGAATATCACATGGGGCTGGGGTCAGGAGTTTAGCATACAATTTCTGATTCTGATTCTTCCTTGTGCTTATTCTCTGACCTTAAGGAAAGACCTATGCCATCTCTGAACACCTATTTCTTCATACATAAGTTGAGGGTAGATATTTTAAAAAGTTTGTTTTAATTTAAGTTGATATAGAAGAGTATTCAGAATAACGCTGAAATGTGATGAAGACATTCAAAAAGATTTTGAAGGAATTTAAGCATTTGCAGTCTGCAGAGGACAACATAGGAGAGTACAATGTGTGTAGATTTTTCAATACGCTGACTTGTTTGCTGAAAAGAAGTTAAATTTAGAATTAAGAATTTGAATTTTAGAGCTCTGGCCTTCTCTTAATTCAACAATGCCTTTGCCTGTAGCTCCTTACAACAAATTGTATGCAATGTGTCATTTCCAGATGTCTCCACTCACCCTCATATGGCTGCCAGGTGTCCTGTGCACACAGACTACCCAGTTGCTCAACCCTGAGTTTAGGCCCATGGAGACTCCTCTTATTGCAAGTTAAGAGAGACTCAGGAAACACACTCGCACCTTGCCCACAGGTGTCATTTACCTGTGCTGGTCCTGACCAACAAGTTCAGTTTAGTAAGCTCGATCCTTACATATACCAGTATTCACTCATATAATCATTCCATGAACCTTTGCTGAGTCCTACCATGGATCAGGCATTGGGCAAGAGACAGAGGTCAGGTAAAAAGGTAACCCAGGCATCATTTCTGCCTGAGGTGCCCTTCATCTAGCAGAGATGACAGGCAAAAAAACACTCCCTCCTTGACCTTAGTAAGACTCCTCTGAGCCCTCTCCTTGAGCAGGCCTCAACTTTGAATCTGTCTCTAGCTTACTGAGTCCAGTTTTAGCAAAGAATCCTGCTAAGTCAGTTTAGCAGGAATCTCCCAATCCTTGATATCTGATCAAGTTCCTCATCCCGTCCTTGGCTTGCCTTTAGCAAGAACTTGTTAAGCCAGTACCTCCCTATTCTTGATGTCTAATCAAGTTCCTCTTAGTAGTTTTCCAACCACTGACCTCCTCACTCTGTGCATGGGCTATAAATATTCAGCTATCTTTGCTTCATTCAAAGTAAAGCCCAATTCTATCATGAAGTCTCTCTCCCCTACTACAGTAGCTCAAATAAGATCTGTCTTTTTAAAACAAGTATATAGTGAATAATTTCTCTTTGATACAGATGGGTACACAGCTAACTATAGTGCAAGGCAGGATAACATTTATTTCCATTCCTTGGGCTCCTAATAAAAATAATAATGCCAGCAGCTAACATTTTAGTGAAGATTTGCTTGAGGCCAGGCACTGTGTTAAGAACTTTACACACTGTGGCAGCTTTAGAGGTCTACCATTCCCAGGCAGTTCCAACCAAAGACTGAGCGTGATGGGGATATAGGGCCTGGCCATTTCTACCCAGTGCAGAAATTCTGCCTGGGCAATCTCAGTTTCAGAGCTCCTGATTGACCTGGGTGAGACTTTTCAGAGGTAAACCATAGTCTAGGGTACTTTGTACCCAACCCCCCTTTCTCCCTCTTCTCCTTCCATGGGTGCCAGACTGCATCATGGTCTGCAGCTTCTCCCTGGTGACTCCTGCTCCCTGGCCCCTTTATCTTTCATAAGTGCTACCCCAGTAAGTCTCTTGCACTTCTAACTCTGTGTTGACGTCTGCTTCCTGCAGGGCCTGAACTGATAAATACATATTATATCTTCTAATCTTCACAACAACCTTGGTGGGGGGGGGGGGGGGGGGGATACTCTATTACACCCATTTTATAGATAAAGAAATTGAGACACACAAAGGTTAGGTAGTTGATGCATAGTTGATGGCAAAGCAGGGATTCAAACCCAGGTATGGCTTTTTGTAATAAGTGCATTAGCATCTAACCACTTCCATGACCAGTGTGAGATAAAGGAAGCAAGAAAAAGTTGCCATGAGACACAAAGTTCCCTGTTATCACCGGCTGAGAAAGCTGGTGAACTTGCAGATGAGGCCAAGGTGCTACCAAGCAAGCATAATCCCTGCTCTCTGTGTGGTTCTAAGAAAAGAAGACAGCCCAGGAGAGCAGGGCGATGCAAAAGGCAGTTCTGATGCTCCCAAAGGGATGGATTCTAATAAATGAGGAGTATTTAAAGAAAATAATGTAGTTTTTCTTCATACATTCTAAGAAACCCTGAATTTTAAAGGATGTGTCAGAACAATTCATCCTGAAAATGTTTATCAGTCTACTCACATGAACCAGATACTAGGATATAGCAGTGAAAAAGACTTGCACTGTCTTTTCCCTGTGGGAGTTTCCAAGGTTCACAAGACAGAGTAGAAAAGCTTAACAAGAACTGAGCTTATGAACAGCCTCCCCTATTCACTGGCTATGAAATCTTGGGCTGATGTTTATCCTTTTGATGCATCTGAAACATTCTGGAACCTGTGAGAACTTGGTCAGAAACAGGAGATTCAGAATATGCTAAAACTTTTAAGTGTGAGAGTCAATGCAAAGGGTGTCATTTGCAACTTTCAGAATAAGAAGAGCCAGGAAGGGACAAGCTCAATATGTGGAAATGAATAACAAATGTTTAGAAGCTTGGTAGTTAAGAATAAGGACTCTATTCTGGGACTATCTGGGTTCAGATCCCAGCTGTACCCACTTACTAGTTATGTGATCTCAGGCAAGTTACTTGACCTCCCTGTTCTTGGTTTCCTCATTGTGCAACATAGTGTTGGCAGTACTACTTAATCAATAGCATTATTACAAAGATTAAAAGAGTTCACAACTTAAAATAAAAGTTTTAAGAAGAAGAGTTCACAACTATATTGCACTTAGAACAGTGTCTGGCATACAGGAAGTGCAATGTTAAATATTAGCTATCTTTTTTATTTTAACCCTTGGGGCCTAGTCTGATTATGATCCCAGACCCCAGCATTGCTACTTCCAAGTCCTAACTCCAGCCTTCCCTGCTGTCCACTATGGATTCTTCCAATACTGTCTCTTTAAATTAGGCTGACCCACTCATAGTTTATGCAAACAGAACCCAGTAAGACAGAGCTTTGGACATAAGCCCTGGAGCTTCTGTATTACTCATGGACCCAGCAGAAAACAGATGGCACACTTAATTAGAATAACAGGACTATTTACAAAATTGTAGGGGGAAAGTGTGGCACTTAGGGGCTAGTAATAGGAGGGGGCATCTTGACATCTCTAGATCTGAAGGGGCAAGATGGGGAAGTGGTTACCAGAACCCAGAGCATGACAGGGACAGAGACCTGTGGCTGACAGATGCAGACATCCCACAATGGCCTAAAGGGAGAAACCGCAGAGAACAAATCCTGTAACCTTCTTCTCCTCAACTCTCTCCCTCCAATCTCCTGTCTCTCCCCACCTTTGGCTGAATTCATCCAGAAGCCGGAGGATAAGGCATTCATTTACTCCCAGTGTTTCTTTGCCTCTCCAGGGACAGAGTAGGATGAAGAATAGAAGACAGTAGATCTGGAGCAGCTAACAGAAGTAACCCGGTATCTCAGTTGGTTTAGGCTGCCATAACAAAATACCATACCCTGGGTGGCTTAAACAGCTGACATTTGTTTCTTATAATTCTGGAGGTTGGAAGTCCAAGACGAGTGTGCCAGTGGGATTGGTTCCTGGTGAGGGCCCTCTTCTTGATTTACAGCTGGCCATCCTCTCATCGTATCTTCGTGTGTGTGTGTGTGTGTGAGAGGGAGACAGAGAGAGAGCACTCAAGCACTTTCGGTACCTCATAAAGGCACTAATGACCTAATCACCTCCCTCCCAAGTCCTCACCTCCAAGAATCATCACATTGGAGATTAGGGTTTTAACATATGAATTTGGTGTGTACCCAAACATTCATTCCACAGCACGTGGCATGAATTCTGACCTAATATCATAATTTTTCTTTGCCTCATTCTCCTTTCTTGATTTTTTGTGGTTTCTGATTATCTGGTTATCGCTCAGTCCTGGACTTAATCTCACTCCACAGACCTGACTGAAGATTGGGCCCTCTAGTTGTGTTTAGGGTAATATCTTTTAGATAAGGGGGTCTGCTCTAACCTATCCCAGTAACCTTTGTCTCATGCCCATATAACAGGCCCCAGGACATACTCCAAGCAAGTCACAAGCCATGTTGTCTGGTCTGTTTTTGTTCTGATCTACCTGATTCCAAAAGCCTGATTCTGCTCTATGGCCTTGACAGCTTCCTTCAGTCCTTTTTGGGTCCTTTCGTTTATTCAGTTGGCCATGCATCTGGCTTTAGGTATTGGCCCCATCTGCTTCCTGAGACTCTTTTGGATTCTCCAGCTTTTATGCCCCCTTTTTGTTTCAGGTAGAAGCTCCCTATGACCTTGATCCTCCCTCAGGATCTAGAGACTTGATATTTTGCACTTACGATTGAGTTGTATTTACTCACTGTCCCAGCAAATGACGCCCCCGTCGCCTCATCTCACTGGATCTTCAGAATAATTGTAGGAGGTATGTGTTGTTCTTGCTCCATTTTAGTAAAGTGACTCTCGGTAAAGTGAAGTGATTTGCCAAATAACACACAGCTGGTGACTACTGGCACTAGGTTACCTTCTTTATATAGATTATCGCACCAAAGTCTAAATTCCATGACAACAGAGATTTTTGTCTGTTTTGTTCACAACATTTTCTCCAATGTTTAAGAGTGTCTGTCATAACAGAGGCTCAATAAATGTCTGTTGGATGAATGTTGAGTAAAGGATTTGATTTGATCCCCATCACATCTCCAGAAGAGGTGGATTGCTATTTTTCTAATTTTATGGATGAGAAAACTTAGAAGGTTGAGAGAGTTTAAATAATTTCTTCCAAACAATGAGCATCCAGTGAGACTCTAACCCTAATAAGAATCCAAGAATATGCTGTAAAATAGTGCCGCTCAAGGTGTGATTCAAGGACAAGAGTTAGACTGTGAATTACTTATTTATGGTTTGTAATAAGTTTAGAAATTGAGGGTGAGCTTTTAGAAATTCTTATAGCAAATTTACATTGCTCTATTTCCCAGCCTGTGATCAGTAGCCTTGTCTCATTGCGCAGGATACTAACTAGTAAGGGTGCTGTTGAATTCACAGAGATGAGCTGACAACGGTATGAAGCACATACTAACAGGAGGACCATGTATTAATTTTGGCTGACTAGAAATAAAAGAAGAATCTAGGCCATCACTACAGAGAATTTGAGAAGCACTGCTCCAACTTACTCCATTTGTGCCAAATTCCATCACCCCATGCTCCTTCTTCCAGACTCAGCCCACTGCCAAGCACAAGGGGAGTGTGTGTTTTCAGTTTTTGGTTTTTCCTTTCATTGATTCAACAAACACTCCCTGAGGAAATTCTACGTGCCTGACCATGTGTTGGGTGCTAGGGTGCAGGAGGAATAAAATAGGGCCTGTATAGCTGACTCTTGGAGGAATTTATAGAGTTTGATATCTGTAGTGTTCGTGGTTCTATGTTAGGTAACAAAGAAGTGATTTAAGGAAAAGGCCAATATCTGGAGAGTGAACTGATGAAGTAACTCAGGCTGTCTGTGGTGTTCTGGAAATGTACAATTCCTTTACTTGTCACAACTATAGGGCTGCATCCCTGAGATGGGGATGCAGAAGAGATAGGGCATGAACTGATTTACAAAGAGAAGCTGATCTTCATTCTCGTAAATCATGAGAGCATCACCGTGAACTGGTTTATGCTACTTGTACTCAAGATGCTAAGATTCTGACTTTTTCCTGAATATTATCTAAGTATATCCATGTGATTCCATGAAGGCTAAACTGCGAAGTCATTGCAAAAGAAAAGGAATAATCAGTTCAATGAAAACAATCAGTCAAAGCACTAAATCGTTCCAAAGAGCCAAAGTTTGGAATCAAAAGTGGTTTAAATCCTAAGCCCTATCGCATACTGCCCCTGTGGCCAAATGCAAGTAACTTAAACTCTCTAAGAGGCAGATGCCTTTTATCTAACATGAAGATAGTAATTCTTACTCCCCAGGGTTGTAGGAATTTTTGCTACAAATTCAATACAGGAACTGTATTATAACACTCAATAAATGGTTGCAGTTTTTATTTGTGTTTTGTTGTCATTGTTGTTAGTAATATTAGGTACAAAGCTGGGCAGGAAGATCTGAAGCTGCACACTTACCTGTGTCAAGCAGAGCAGACTGTCTGGGTCTGAATCTTGGCTCTGTTGCTTACTTACTGGCACACAACAGGTGCTATGCAAATATTTATTTAAAATGAACTAAACAAAACATGGTGGATTTGATCCAAGCAAGGAACGAAAGTCTAAGTTCATTCATTCAATACTCATTTACTCAGGTCTACCATGAGTCAGGCATTGTGCCGGGTGCTGGGGACACATAGTGAATAGACCACAGTCTCTGCCCTTGTGGTGCTCAAATCCAGAGGAGACGGCAGGCAAGACCACCAGGAGCCAACAGAGAGAGAGAAATAAAGGGAGTATGGTGAGTAGTGCTAGGGAGAAGAAAGGGATACTGATCTGAAGGAGGGGTGCTTGTGTTCAGTAACTAAATGGGCAAGAAGGAAACAACCTTTCAGGGATCAGAGCCATGAACAGAGTTAGCACGTGGACCACAGCAGCACTCAGCACACTTGTTATCCCTGCTCATTTGCTCATCTGGAGAGTAAATTCCATGAGGTCAGGGGTCTCTGCTTCATTCTCCACTGTCTTCCCAGTACCTCACACTGGCACTGAGTTTATTCTTAACAAACAATATTTGTAAATGAATGAATAAATATTCCAGATCTATTCTCAAGAGTTTTTCTATTCTGAGTTGTATGACAATAGCTAGTACATATTTATCATTTTGTTTGTTCCAAGCACTGTTCTAAGTACATTCTGAGAATTGTCTAACTTAATCATTACAATGATCCATAACCAATCAGTTCATTCACTAAGAAACTATTACAAATTCTTCTGTGCTTAGCAATTAGTTAGGTGCTGGGGAGGGAAGAGAGAGCATTGCCTTCGCCACAGTACTCTTCCATCTGTTCTGTCTATCTCCCTCAGTCCCTTTCTTGCTATGCTTAACTTGAATGCATCCTTAGAAAATCCAATCAGGTGTTTCCTCTGCCAAGAAGCCTTCCATGATTCCATGGAAGCTGAGTGTTTGGTCTTACCTGCTCTGTGCTCCCTAATGTCCATAATGCCCATTATGGCAGGCAGAATGACCCTCAAGATCTCACGCCCTAAGCCTTGGAACATGTGACTGTGATGAGATCTCACTCTCATGACTGCATTATGTTATAAAACACAGGGAGCTTGAAAAAGGGAGATTATCTGGGTGAGCCAGATCTCATCATGTGAAGCCTTAAAAATACAGTGTGTTCTCAGGCTGGTAGCAGAGGAAGGGGAAAACAGAGAGATTCAACTGGTTTTAAGATGGAAAAAATGGGTCACTTGAGAAGAAATGTGGGCAATCTCTAAGGAGAGTGATGCCCCCGTGGCTTGAGAGCCAGCAAGGAACCAAGGACCACAGATACAACCTGAAGGAACTGGATTCTGCCAGTGATCTGAACTAGCTTGGAAGTGGATTCTACTTCTGAACCTCCAGATAAAAGCCCAGGCGAGAGGATACCCCGATTTTGCCTGGTGAGTCCCTGAGCAGGGATCTCCTCTGAGCCTATCTGGACTGAGAACCTACAGAAGAACTGTGAGCTAATAAATGGATGTTGTTTTAAGTTGCTAAATTTGTGGTACTTTGTTACACAACAATAGAAAATGAACATACCCTTGTACCCTGGCACCCTCTGTGTAAACATGTTTCCCCATCTGTATATCTCTCTAGACAGTGAGTTCTGCAAAGTCAGAGACTGTGCTTTGTGTCTCTTGATCTTTAACGAGCAGCACAATGCCTAACAGAGAGTAGGTTCCCAATAAATATTTGCCCTTGAGCTTAAAGAAATTAAAGCAAGGTTAGGGATCCTAGCTGAGCACACAGAAAAAAAGGAGAGAACAATTCAAGAAACCATATGGCCTAATGCTAGATTGTGTGGCTCAGACCATAACTGCCAGAGGAGATTTAAGAGATGAGTAGTTGTGTCCAATTAAGCACCTCCTCACTTTTCACCTCATGCTAACCGCAACTCATTCCTACATGCAAATCAGATCTGAGCTGGTACTGGAGGAGACAGATACTCCTGGAGTCCACACAGTCCTTTGAGGCATCACTTGTATGTCTTTGCTGAAGCTGCATCTCGAGTGGACAGCCTACAGATGTTTAGTGCCCATTGACTATGATGAAGCCCAGGAGGGCTTCCTTTAAGTTCGTGGACAGGTCTGGTCTACAGAGCTGCCCAGGAATTGAGGATGGGCTGACTCTAAGAAGGTCATCCTCAAGGATTGTGACTCAGACCCAAGGTGGGTCTGAGTTCCTCCCCTCCGAAGCATATTCAGACACATAGAGTCACCAAATGTGAGACCTGTATAGATGAACACACATTTTACAGATGAGGAAACTGTCCTAGAAGCCAAAAGGGGAATTAAGCTGCCTCTACCTAAAAAGCAAGTTAGTAGGAGAGCTGGGTCTACAGCCATGGTTTCTGATTCCCTTAGCCAGTACTCTTTCCACCTCCTCACTGCCTCCCATCATCTATTTGACTAATGGACTCAGGCTTGTATTCCTCCCTAAGGAATCCAGATCTTTACTCACCTCAAAATTTAAAAGCTGGAAGGCAGGAAGAATGAATTTTTTAGCTAATCCAAGCATGCACTGTAAATCTTTGTCCCCCTATGAGGGGACATGTTTACACAGAGGGTGCCAGGGTACAAGGGTATGTTCATTTTCTATTGTTGTGTAACAAAGTACCACAAACAGGACCTACTACAAGGTACTGAATGTAACCCCCTATGCAGCGAACAGACCTTTGGCATCTTTCCATGGTGATAACATTGGTTCTAGAAGGACAACTCTCTCACAGCCAGAGAGCAGATCATTGTGAGATGACCAATTTGCAAGACAAGGGGGTTTTGGACGCAGGGATAAGTACTGGGTGTTCATATGAGCCATAGGTATTTGTGAGAGGAATTGAGAAGAACACATTTCTAGAATTACTGACTGATTATTACCTGTGAACTATAGTGGGGAGTGGTGTGTGGAGAGAAGAGGGGGCTGGGGGCAGAGAAAGAGATGGCACACTTTGCTTAGGTGTCATCTAAGGCCTTTTAAACATGGGCTGGCTTGTCTAACTCCCCCTCTCAAAAATTTGCAAAGGCTCCACATTGCCTACAGAATAAAATCCATAGGTTATATCTTGTATTCATGGCTATTGATATTTTAGTCTCAAGTTACTTTTCTGCTTCCTATTTCATTTTCACATTCCTTTTGCACTTGGATGTTTTCACCTACAAATAACAAACCAAACTTGAACTAGCTTTAAAAGGAGGGGTTTTTATAATTATTGTTGTGACTCATGTAATTAATAGACAGAAAAGTGACAGGGATAATTTGAACTGAGGACCCCAAACATTCTCAGGACTCTTCCTTCTCTCTTCTCCACTCTTCTCTAAACAATTCCTTTATTCTTTTCTCTGTCTGCAGAATCACTTCTCTTTATATTACCATGAGAAAAAGTATGGCTGCCAACAGCTTGTATTATATATTACATCTTCAGTTGTTGGTAAGTGATTGGCTTCTCTTTACAAGTTTCCATTCTAAAATTCCAAGGAATCAAAACTGATTTGCCCCACTTGGGTCTCACATCCTTCATTAGGACAATAAACTGAGCACAGTGGCCAATGTCTCTTTGTAAAAGTATAGTGACCGCTATGGTCATTCTAGGAAAGAAGTGCTGAACAATAGATGTTGTCCAATAAGTGTCCAATATCTTTCTCCTAACTTGTAACTGACTCTAATATTTCATTTTTCTTCCATCTGCTGCTCACTAGATCATGACAGCCTCAGTACTTTGTTCAGGATTTCCTTGGCAACTAGGTGAAGATGTGTATAATAGAGAGTGGGTCACAGAAGACAGGTTTCCATGGCTGGGGAAATTGTTCATTATAGCAATCATTTATTCATTCATTCAACAAGCATTTACTGAGCTAATACTCTTTGCCAAACACCATGCTAGGTATGCTATGGAGAGAGAAATCCACACTCTTCTGCCTGCAAGAAGCTCACATCTTAGTGAAGAACATAGAGTGTGAAGAGATCTTTCTAACATGGCATGAAATGTGCCCTGAGAGAGATACACAGAATGTAGGAACACACAGGAAGGACATATAGAAGGGCTTCATGCAGGCAGTAACATAAATTGAATACTGAAAGCCAAGTAAGTTCTGAAAGCAACATCAGTGTGAGTGAGAAACAGTGATTGACTACAGATAATAATCTTACAATTGCCAAGGGCTTAACTCTTCCACTGTGCCTGGCACTGTGCTATGTGTATAAACTCCTTTTCTCATTTAATCTTCACAACTACTCTTTGAGGAAGGCACTATCATTGCCACTTTAGAGATGGAGAAACTGAGACTTCGAGAAGTGAAGTTCACAGCATGGCTTAAGTGGCAGTTCTGTGGCTGAAATCCAGAAATGTCTGCAACCAAATCACATTCTCAAAGCACCTTCCAGGTTTCCAGTAGCCTATTATATTTTCCATGAATGAGAATGAGAAAAAGAAACCTGACCTCAACTTCTCTAGGGCCCTTACAATACTAATGATTCAAAGGCTGGTCAGGTTGAACATATGTAAACCAGATTGTTAGTCATACCCGTGCCAGTCCTGGACTTTTACCCTTATTTCCATCTTTACCTTTTCTTTTCTTGTTGCTGTATCTCAGAGGATCTGAGACCTGAGACTGTGTTTCCTCCCAGATCCCACATCGGCTGATTTCAGATGGGTTCAGCCAATGGGCGGCAAGAGATTGGAGGAGGAAAGAAAAAAAGGCCAGCTCATTCTCCTCTTCCCTCTCTCCAAGAGCAGCATCTTTGGCAATGGTTGAACCCTCTTAATAGCTCTGACTCCCACCTGGCAGGCATGCCATAGCTCCAGCTCCATCCAGGTGACCATCTCTTGGCTCTAGTAAGACCATCTCCTCTCCCTAGTTTAGAAGTTGTAGTGGCTTCCTGGTGTTACTGATCTCTGAGTCACCTCATCATCCCCTCTTGCCTTCTCAGAGCCTCCATTAACTATGGAGTCAATTCCCTATATTAAATGTCCTCCAATTTATATACTTAGAATACATGTAAATTCTGTTTTCCAGTTTAGACCCTAACTGACATAACTTCCTTCCTCTTTATGCTGCAGCAGTATCTGGAAAGAGTTCTCTTAATAGTCATCATTCACGAAGAGTAACAGCTCTGGTCTGCAGCTCCCAAGGTGATCAACACAGAAGATGGTGATTTCTGCATTTCCAACCGAGGTACCTTGTTCATCTCATTGGGACTGGTTGGACAGTGGGTGCAGCCCACGGAGGGCAAGCCAAAGTAGGGCAAGGCAACGCCTCACCTGGGAAGCACAAAGGGTCAGGGAATTTCCCTTTTCTAGCCAGAGGAAGCTGTGACAGACTGCACCAGGAAAATTGGGACACTCCTGCTCAAATACTCTGCTTTTCCAACAGTCTTACCAAATGGCACACCAGGAGATTATATCCCATGCCTGGCTTGGTGCGTCCCATGCCCACAGAGCCTTGCTCACTGGTAGCGCAGTAGTCTGGGATCCACCTGCCAGGCAGCAGCCTGGCCCACGGAGGGACATCCGCCATTGCTGAGGTTTGAGTAGGTAAACAAAGTGGCCAGGGAAGCTTGAACTGGGCTCTGCAAGGCCTGCTGCCTCTGTAGACCCCACCTCTGGGGACAGGGCATAGCTGAACAAAAGGCAGCAGAAACTCCTGCAGACTTAAATGTCCCTGTCTGACAGCTCTGAAGAGAGCAGTGGTTTTCCTAGCATGGTGGTTGAGCTCTGAGAACGGACAGACAGCCTCCTCAAGTGAGTTCCTAACCCACATGTAGCCTAACTGGGAGATACCTCCCAGTAGGGGCTGACTGACACCTCATACAGGAAGGTGCCCCTCTGGAATGAAGCTTCCAGAGGAAGGATCAGGCAACAATATTTACTGTTCTGCAATATTTGCTGTTCTGCAGCCTCTGCTGGTGATACCCAGGCAAACAGGGTCTGGAGTGGACCTCCAGCAAACTCCAACAGACCTGCAGCTGAGGGACCTGACTCTTAGAAGGAAAACTAACAAACAGAAAGGAATAGCATCAACATCAACAAAAAGGACATCTACACCAAAGCCCCACCTGTAGTTCACCAGCTTCAAAGACCAAAGGTAGATAAAACCACAAAGATGGGGAGAAACTAGAGCAGAAAAGCTGAAAATTCTAAAAACCAGAGCACCTCTTCTGCAAAGGATCGCAACTCCTCACCAGCAACAGAACAAAGCTGGATAGAGAATGACTTTGACAAACTGACAGAAGAAGGCTTCAGAAGGTCAGTAACAGCAAACTTCTCCCAGCTAAAGGAGGATATTCGAACCAATCGCAACAAAGCTAAAAACCTTGAAAAAAGATTAGACAAATGGCTAACTAGAATAAACAGTGTAGAGAAGACCATAAATGACCTGATGGAGCTGAAAACCATGGCACAAGAACTATGTGACGCATGCACAAGCTTCAATAACTGATTTGATCAAGTGGAAGAAAGGGTATCAGTGGTTGAAGATAAATTGATGAAATAAAGCAAGAGGAGAATTTTAGAGAAAAAAGACTAAAAAGAAGTGAACAAAGCCTCCAAGAAATATGGGACTATGTGAAAAGACCAAATCTACATTTGATTGGTGTACCTGAATGTGACGGGGAGAATAGAACCAAGTTGGAAAACAATCTTCAGGATATTATCCAGGAGAACTTCCCAACCCAGCGAGGCAGGCCAACATTCAAATTCAGGAAATACAGAGAACACCACAAAGATACTCCATGAGAAGAGCAACCCCGAGACACATAATTGTCAGATTCACCAAGGTTGAAAGGAAGGAAAAAAATGTTAAGTGCAGCCAGAAAGAAACACTGGGTTACCCACAAAGGGAAGCCCATCAGACTAACAGTGAATCTCTCAGCAGAAACTCTACAAGCCAGAAGAGAGTGGGGGCCAATATTCAACATTCTTAAAGAAAAGCATTTTCAACCAATAATTTCATATCCAGCCAAAATAAGCTGCATAAGTGAAGGAGAAATAAAATCCTTTACAGACAAGCAAATGTTGAGATATTTTGTCATCACCAGGCCTGCCTTATGAGAGCTCCTGAAGGAAACACTAAACATAGAAAGGAACAACTGGTACCAGCCACTGCAAAAACAAGCCAAACTGTAAAGACCATCGATGCTAGGAAGAAACTGTATCAACTAACGGGCAAAATAGCCAGCTAACATCATAATGACAGGATCAAATTCACATATAACAATATTAACCTTAAAGGTAAATGGACTAAATGTTCCAATGAAAAGACACAGACTGGAAAATTGGATAAAGAGTCGAGACCCATCAGTGTGCTGTATTCAGGAGACCTATCTCACGTACAGAGACACACATAGGCTCAAAATAAAGGGATGAAGGAAGATCTGCCAAGCAAATGGAAGGCAAAAAAAAAAAAAAAAAGAAAAAGAAAAAAAAAAGCTGGGGTCTCTGATAAAACAGACTTTAAATCAACAAAGATCAAAAGAGACAAAGAAGGCCATTACATAATGGTAAAGGGATCAATTCAACAAGAAGAGCTAACTATCCTAAATATATATGCACCCAATACAGGAGCACCCAGATTCATAAAGCAAGTTCTTAGAGACCTACAAAGAGACTTAGACTGCCACACAATAATAATGGGAGGCTTTAACACCCCATTGTCAACATTAGACAGATCAACGAGACAGAAGGTTAACAAGGATACCCAGGACTTGAACTCAACTCTACACCAAGCAGACCTAATAGACATCTACAGAACTCTCCACCCCAAGTCAACAGAATACACATTCTTCTCAGCACCACATCACATTTATTCCAAAGTTGACCACATAGTTGGAAGTAAAGCACTCCTCAGCAAATGTAAAAGTACAGAAATTACAACAAACTGTCTCTTAAACCACAGTGCAATCAAATCAGAACCCAGGATTAAGAAACTCACTCAAAGCTGCATAACTACATGGAAATTGAACAACCTGCTCCTGAATGACTACTGGATAAATAACAAAATGAAGGCAGAAATAAGGATGTTCTTTTAAATCAATAAGAACAAAGACACAATGTACCAGAATCTCTTGGACACATTTAAAGCAGTGTGTACAGGGAAATTTATAGCACTAAATGCCCACAAGAGAAAGCAGGAAAGATCTAAAATCAACACCCTATCATCACAATTAAAAGAACTAGAGAAGCAAGAGCAAACAAATTCAAAAGCTAGGAGAAGGTGAGAAATAAGATCAGAGCAGAAATGAAGGAGATAGAGACATAAAATACCCTTGAAAAAATTCAATGAATGCAGGAGCTTGTTTCTTGAAAAGATCAACAAAATTGATAGACCACTGGTAAGACTAATAAAGAAGAAAAGAGAGAAGAATCAAATAGACCCAATAAAAAATAATAAAGGGGATATCACCACCGATCCCACAGAAATATAAACTATAATCAGAGAATACGATAAATACCTCTATGCAAATACACTAGGAAATTGAGAAGAAATGGATAAATTCCTGGACATATACACCCTCCCAAGACTAAACAGGGAAGAAGTTGAATCTCTGAATAGACCAATAACAGGCTCTGAACTTGAGGCAATAATTAATAGCCTACCAACCAAAAAAAGTCCAGGACCAGACGGATTCACAGCCGAATTCTACCAGAGGTACAAAGAGTAGCTGGTACCATTCTTTCTGAAACTATTCCAATCAATAGAAAAAGAGGGAATCCTCCCTAACTCATTTTATGAGGCCAGCATCATCCTGATATCAAAGCCTGGCAGAGACACAACAAAAAAAGGAGAATTTTAGACCAATATCCCTGATGAACATCAATGCAAAAATCCTCAATAAAATACTGACAAGCCGAATCCAGCAGCACATCAAAAAGCTTATCCACCACAATCAAGTTGGCTTCATCCCTGGGATGCAAGGCTGGTTCAACACACGTAGATCAATAAATGTAATCCATCACATAAACAGAACAAATGACAAAAACCACATGATTATCTCAATAGATGCAGAAAAGGCCTTCGACACAATTCAACAATCTTTCATGCTAAAAACTCTCAATAAACTAGGTATTGATGGAACATATCTCAAAATAATAAGAGGTATTTATGACAAACCCACAGCCAATATCATACTGAATGGGCAAAAATTGGAAGCATTCCCTTTGAAAACTGGCACAAGACAGGGATGCCCTTTCTCACCATTCCTACTCAACATAGTGTTGGAAGTACTGGCCAGGGCAATCAGGCAAGAGAAAGAAAAAAAGGGTATTCAATTAGGAAAAGAGGAAGTCAAATTGTCCCTGTTTGCAGATGACATGATTGTATATTTAGAAAACCCCAACATCTCAGCCCAAAATCTCCTTAAGCTGATAAGCAACTTCAGCAAAGTCTCGGGATACAAAATCAATGTGCAAAAATCACATGCATTCCTATATATCAATAACAGACAGAGAGCCAAATCATGAGTAAACTTCCATTCACAATTGCAACAAAGAGAATAAAATGCCTAGGAATCCAACTTAAAAGGGATGTGAAGGACCTCTTCAAGGAAAACTACAAACCACTGCTCAACAACATAAAAGAGGACACAAACAAATGGAAGAACATTCCATGCTCATGGTTAGGAAGAATCAATATTGTGAAAATGGCCATACTGCCGAAGGTAATTTCTAGATTCAATGCCATCCCCATCAAGCTACCAATGGCTTTCTTCACAGAATTGGAAAAAAACTACTTTAAAGTTCATATGGAACCAAAAAAGAACCCACACAGCCAAGACAATCCTAAGCAAAAAGAACAAAGCTGGGGGCATCATGCTACCTGACTTAAAACTATATTACAAGGCTACAGTAACCAAAACAGCATGGTACTGGTACCAAAACAGAGAGATAGACTAATGGAACAGAACAGAGCCCTCAGAAATAATGCCACACATCTACAACTATCTGATCTTGGACAAACCTGATAAAAACAAGAAATGGGGAAAGGATTCCCTATTTAATAAATGGGGCTGGGAAAACTGGCTAGCCATAAGTAGAAAGCTGAAACTGGATCCCTTCCTTACACCTTATACAAAAAGTAATTCAAGATGGATTGAAGACTTAAATGTTAGACCTAAAACCATAAAAACCCTAGAAGAAAACCTAGGCAATACCATTCAGGACATAGGGATGGGCAAAGACTTCATGACTAAAACATCAAAAGTAATGGCAACAAAAGCCAAAATAGACAAATGGGATCTAATTAAACTGAAGAGCTTCTGCATAGCAAAAGAAACTACCATCAGAGTGAACAGGCAACCTACAGAAAGGGAGAAGATTTTTGCAATCTACCCATCTGACAAAGGGCTAATATCCAAAATCTACAAGGAACTTAAACAAATTTACAAGAAAAAAACAAAAAACCCCATCAAAAAATAGGCAAAGGATATGAACAGATGCTTCTCAAAAGAAGACATTTATGCAGCCAACAGACACATGAAAAAATGCTCATCATCACTGGTCATCAGAGAAATGCAAATCAAAACCACAATGAGATACCATCTCACATGAGTTAGAATGGTGATCATTAAAAAGTCAGGAAGCAACAGATGCTGGAGAGGATGTGGAGAAATAGGAAGGTTTTTACACTGTTGGTGGGAGTGTAAACTGAACCAATGTGGAAGACAGTGTGGTGATTCCTCAAAGATCTAGAACTAGAAATACCATTTGACCCAGTGATCCCATTACTGGGGATATACCCAAAGGATTATAAATCATGCTACTGGAAAGACACATGCACACGTATGTTTATTGCGGCACTATTCACAATAGTAAAGACTTGGAACCAACCCAAATGTCCATCAGTGATAGACTAGATTATGAAAATGTGGCACATATGTACCATGGAATACTATGTAGCCATAAAAAAGGATGAGTTCATGTCCTTTGTAGGGACATGGATGAAGCTAGTAACCATCATTCTGAGCAAACTATCTCAAGGACAGAAAACCAAACGCCGCATGTTCTCACTCATAGGTGAGAACTGAATAATGAGAATACTTGGACACAAGGCGGGGAACATCACATATAGTTTCCTGTCGTGGAGTAGGGGGCACGGGGAGGCATAGCAGTAGGAGAAATACCTAATGTAAATGATGAGTTAATGGGTGCAGCACGCCAACATGACACATGTATATCTATGTAACACACCTGCAGGTTGTGCACGTGTACCTTAGAACTTAAAGTATAATAATAATAATAATAATAAAATATTCATCATTCTCCTTGCCCTTCTCACCATTTGGTATCAGGGTGAGTTTATCACTTCCCTTCGGTTCTCCTGAAGAATTTTAATTTGCTGCTGCCAAAATACTCAACAGTCTGCCTGTAAGTCTGTTCTCCTTTTAGTATTCTGAGTCTTATCTTCGTATCTAGGCAGATCACCAACAACCTGTGTAGCTGTAAGTTTTAAATTAACTTAGACATCCACAGAAAGCCTTCCCTAAGAGACACCATAACACCACTCTATTTTGAATAGCCTTTCTCATTCTCCACATTCCTATCAACCAGTGTATCAGTGGGATACATTCAACATATTCTCTTTTATTGTCCATTGAGTACAAGCCATGCACTCTACTAGGTGTCTGAGATCTTAAGATAAATAAGACATAGTCGTACTTTGGGAGGCCGAGGTGGGTGGATCATGAGGTCAGAAGATCGAGACCATCCTGGCTAACACAGTGAAACCCCGTCTCTACTAAAAACACAAAAAATTAGCCAGGCGTGGTGGTGGGCGCCTGTAGTCCCAGCTACTTGGGAGGTTGAGGCAGGAGAATGGCGTGAACCCAGGAGGCAGAGCTTGCAGTGAGCTAAGATCACGTCACTGCACTCCAGCCTGGGTGGAAGAGCGAGACTCCGCCTCACACACACAAAAAAAGACTTAGTTACTACTCTCAGAAAGGTGACCATCAATTTTTTTAAAAAAATTAATAACAAGGAAAAAGTTACATTTCCAAATTTTCTTATGTCTAACTGGTAGTGCAAACATGTACCCACCATGCTCCTCATTTTGCCTTGCTTTCCAGGGAACTCAGAGGTAATCTTAATTGTCAATCACAGTAACCATATTAGCCTACAGAGTTAGTAAATTTTGCCTCTGCCTTCCTCCACAAATATCATCTAATTGTATTATAACAATCTTGTTGCATATGCACCTTTAGTGGTAGACCTCCTCAAATGCCTAGAGATATAGTAGATGTTCAGTAAAGGATTGATTTATTGTCCAAATCAGATAGTAATCCAAACCATAACCTAATGCAATTGCTAATCTATTCATAACAATTGTTTGTATGAATATCTTCGGGTCTCAGCTCTTTGAGTTTTTCTCATGATATTATTTTTGAAAAAGCAGACCCTGCTTCCTGCCACCAATTAAGACATCCCGATTGCTCTTGAGAAGACTAATCGTCTCACTTTTTATGTCCAACATGGCACTCAGCAATTGGACCCCCATCAGGCCATCCCCGGTTGATCAAGCAGAATTTAAATCACCTTCATCATGCTTGGAAAAGCAGCCATTCTCTGGCCTCTTAGTATTCAATCTGGGGAAACAATTTCAACCCAAAGTGTTTTATTTTTCTTACTGTGCCTTTCTGTTCCAAGACACCTGCCTCTTGGCTGATCATGTCTAAATGTTAAAATGAAGCAACTTAGAGTCCCTTGAAAAAAGGGATGTGGTTAACTGCTGGGTGTGTTGCCTGTGCACCCTGGGGCCTCCTACAGAATTCAGCTGTTTCAACCTGAGTCTCATCAGAATATATCCCCCTACATATATATTCACTGTGCAAAAAGAAACTACAGGAGCAGCTGGAATAATTAGAAGATAAGGCAGGCATAGCCAATACCAGGCACAGATGCCACCGTTCCACTGTGCTGTGGACACCACCAACCTCACTAACCAACTTGTTTTCTTTCCTACTGAGCCCTAATGTGGCCTCGAATCTTTCTTAACACAATACACCAGGCAGCAGTCGCCAATAGGTCAGAAATGGCATATGAGAGACAGTCAGATACTGTCCTCTCCCTGCTTGTAGCTCTCAGGCTAGAGTCTCTGATTGGACAACTGCATCCTGGGGCCCCAGGTGACAAACCCCAAGCCTAAAGGAGCTGATTCAAAGGAGACAGGAGAGAAGATTACAGACACTGCACTTCAACTAAGTCTCCTCTTTAAGGAGAATGGTTTACCCCATGGGGGCTGTGTGCTCTTTGGCTTTTATCATTTTCTAAAATCAGAGCTAGTATTTCTTTGTAATTATTTTTTCTGGTCTGATTTTACCTTTCTCTTAGACTTTAGACCTAACCACTTACTACTGCGTGACCTTGAATGAATCTCCTTGCCTCTCTAAACCAGGGCTTCCTCATCTTTAAGAATATACAATTTTCCATAGGCTTATTGAGATTATAAAACAATATAATTTATGTAAATTGGTATAGTACAGAAATTAGCAACATAAACTTTGGAGCCAGAAGCATATTAAGTACAGGAAACTTTGATCTGCCCATTTCTATTTATAAGACTTGAGGAAATTTCTTAACTTCTTAGCGCCTCAGTTTTCTCATTAAGAAAAAAATAATAACGATATTATTACCAACTTCATAGGACCATTCCAAAGATTGAATCAGTGTTGTATGTAAAGGACTTAACATACGCACATGAAAAATACTCCAGAAATATTTGTTGCTGTGATTCTTTTGAGACCTGGCTTGTAGCAAACGTACCAAATTTTAGTTTCCTTTGTTTAATTCCTTTTAAAAATAATCTTATCTCACCTTTTACCTTTTAGGATTAAAGTGAGAGGTGAAGCTTTATTGACCCAAGTGGAAGTAAAAATCCAGCTGTGAGAGAAGAGATGGTACCACCCTCTGAGGCTCCCATGCTTGCAGCAGACTTCAGATATGGACTCTGCCACTCGGCCACCCCACCCCGCCCCAGCCCTCCCTCTGGAGGTGGCAGAGGCCTCTTTGGCTAAGGAAATCTACTCCTTCACGTGTCTCCAGGGAACAATGTATTCAGCTTCGTAATTACGTGCTTCTCCCCAATCACGTAGCATTCTACACCACATCACCACACTGCTGAAAAAAGCCCCAAATGCTAATTAGTCCTCAAATTATCATTGATTTGATTTGATGTTGAATAAGCTTTGCCATTTATATTTAGGCAAGAACTTCAGATTCAAGATGCTCTCTTTCAGATTGCGGTTTTTAAATAACTCAGTGGGGCCCGTCTTGCTTGTTCAGTGTGTTTATGTCAAGAAATCAGACTGGCTGCTCTCCCTGGCTACAGATGAATGCCAGGTTGATTGAGTGCAGGAGAGAAATTATCCTCTCGGCCAGAGCTCAAAGCCTGGGGCCCCCTGAATGCAGAAATCCCCATCGTGCAGGAGGACTTGAGGAGGAGAAAGATGAAGGAAGGAGTGGAAGAAGATGGTCTGGAATTGCAAACAGATTCCACCTGAAGATGGAGGAACTGTGTTATTGAGTCACATTCAGCAGATGCTTCTTAGTCCTTTCTGAGAGCCAGGCTCTTTCACAGGCATCATCTCCTTTAATTCTGACAGCAATCCAGTGATGACACAGCATGATTAGTTGTGGAAACCAAGGCCCAGAAACTTGAGGTAATGTCACTGTTCACAGCAAGTGAGGGCGAGCATCTGAAGTTTATACACAGGTCCTCTGACCAGGTCCCCTGAAAGGTGATTTCATGCCTTCTCCTTGGTCGCTTATTGTCTTCTGGGTCTGCACTTTCCTGCAGCCCACCTTTCAAACCCCTCAGCCCCTCTCCCCATCCCAGACACTCTGCCAGATCCCTGGCAAGTAAGACAATTACAAAAATCCCTCTTGGCTTTGATTTTTAAAGTACTAAATTATGTATGTGTATGCTTTAAAATTTTCCCCATGTGAACCATGCTTTAAAGGGACCATATCACTTTTCAAAAAGAAGGAATTATCTGAAAAACTTAAGTATTGAGAAACCCAGAACATAAAAATTTCCTGTTACTAACTAGTGCCTATTATTCTTGTCATTTGATTAAAATTTTCCATAATTCCTATGGATAACCTTTTTGAACACAGCTTTAATAATAAATGCTAGGGCATAATTTCACCAAAGTCTGTATTTATCCTGTTAATTTCCATGTTGAACTTTGTTTGATAAATCAATGTGCACTTTATTGAATTTGACTTTTCTTTCCATGATAATAAATAGAATATGGTGGAAAAAGAAGAAAGGGAGGGAGGAAGGGACGGAGGGAGGGAGGGAGGGGAGAAGAAAGAGGAGGAGGCAGACAATACCAAAGTTCTCAGGCTGTAACGTTATAGAACCGTTAGGTCCAGACCAAACCCACTCCTGATTAATGATCCTATTCCTACTCTTTCCCAGTGGTGTCAGTGACAAGCAGTGTGGAGCAATGGTTAAGGACAAGGACACCAAAGCCAGATTCTGGAGGATTAAACCCTGACTCCACTGCTTGCTAGCTGCATGACCTTGGACAAATTTCTTGATTTCTTTGTGCTTGTTGCTTCTCCCCCTAAATAGTACTGCTTCACAGGGTAAGCAGGGAGGCTTCTCAGAGGAAGCGACATTAATGTTAGGCCTTGAGAAATGAGCAAGAGTTGGCCTGGTTAAAAAGAAGGTAGAATTGGGAGGCTGAGGCAGATGGATCACGTGGTCAAGAGTTCAAGACCAGCCTGGCCAACGTAGTGAAACCCCGTCTCTACTAAAAACACAAAAATTAGCTGGGCACGGTGGCAGGTGAAGAAGAAATGAGCAATATCATGTTAGTAAGCAGTCCACATTTGTTAGTTCTCATAGTTATGGAGATAAACCACCCAGACACCCCTTCAAGAAAAGATTGCCATGTCCAGCCGTCAGTTCCTTAGGGTGCCTCCACCTGAGGTCACAGAATTCCATAGCCCTGTCCCCTGGCTGAGGGAGGCAAAGGTGTAAAGATTCAGGTATTTGGGCCTAATGCAGTTCAGCCCTGATGGGCAATGCTTACTCCTGAGTGCCTGCTATTTTGGCCAAGGATTTGTCAGGCCTGCATTGCAGTCCGACTTCTCCTTCTGCCCAACCATGCTTCCTCTCTCTTCCCTTCACATGTGTGGATCCCTAAGAAACATTTTGTATCCTGCAATTCATCCTAACGTGATCTGCTTCTGGAGAACCTAAACTGCCACCGCAGCTCCTATTTTTATGAAAGCCTATCAATTTCGTTTTCTAAGTAGCTCTCAAAGCAGCTCTGCTTCTCCAACCCTACTCCTGTTTTCCTAATTCAGGTCCTCACCATTTTACACTTGGACTCTGAGCATCCACATTGTCCCCTTCCTTTCCCATGAATCCTCTCCAGCAGCATCGGCTCGACTCTGCTTGATCTGCATGGCTGCACTGCAGGGCGATGACGACTTCTTAAGGGGGCATCCCAGGCCCTTTGCCCCAGCAGCCACACTCCCTCTGCTCCCTCCCTTCTGCACCCAGGCTGCTCAGGATCCCTCTGAGACTTCATGTGCTTCCTCACTTGGTGCTCAATGTCTGGCCTTTTTTTTTTTTTTTTCTTTTTTTTTTCAAGACAGAGTCTTGCTCTGTCACCCAGGCTAGAGTGCAGTGGAGTGATCTTGGCTCGCTGCAACCTCCACCTCCCAGGTTCTACCAATTCTCCTGCCTCAGCCTCCTGAGTAGCTGGGATTCCAGGAACCTGCCACCATGCCAGGCTAATTTTTGTATATTTAGTAGAGATGGAGTTTCACCATGTTGGCCTGGCTGGTCTTGAACTCCTGACCTCGTGATCTGCCTGCCTCGGCCTCCCAATCCTGCCTTCTTTTTAACCAGGCCAACTCTTGCTCATTTCTCAATGCCTAACTTAAATGTTGCTTCCTCTGAGAAGCCTCCCCAGCCAGGCAGAAATAATCACTCCTCCTCCGTGTAAGCTCTTGTCATTGAATGTAATAAGTAGTGTTGTGTGTGCTTGGTTGTTCATGCTATTGTTTCTTCTATTAATCAGTGACCAACTCCAGCCTCTACATAAGTCTATTTTTAGAAATATATTCTTTGTGTATTTTTCTTACTACAAAAGTAATAGAGGATAAGTGCAGAAAATTAAGAAAATGTAGATAAGCAAAGGAATAAAATGAAAGTTGCCTATATATCTCAACACTACTAGTAACCACTACTTGTATTTTTCTGTGTATCCTTCCAGGCTTTTTTCTATGCATACATATCTGTCTTGTTACATGCATTCTGATTTTTAACCTGATTTCTTAAAATAATTAAAATTCCAACAGATTTTATTACTTGAATAGTTCATTTACAACATCATTTTCATAGTCCAGATTTTATTGTTTAAATAGTTCCTTTACAATATCATTTTTAGAGCAGATCGTTTTTAATTTTATAGATCTACCATAACTTATGTAGTCTCGCTTATGTCATATTTTTATCCAATACCTAACCTAATATCTGAAATATGATGCAGGCATACCTTGTATTATTGTGATTCTCTTTATTGCACTTTGCCATTGCAGTTTTTACAAATTGAAAGTCTGTGACAACACTGTGACAAGCAAGTCTATCAACATTATTTTTCCAACAGCATGAGCTCACTCAGTGTCTCTGTGTCACATTTTGATAATTCTCACAATGTTTCAAAATTTTGTCATTCTTATACCTGTTATGGTGATTTGTAATCAGTGTCTTTTGATGTTACTATTGCAACTGTTTTGGGGCACTGTGAATGCAACCATTTTTGATGACGAACTTAATCCATAAATGTTGTGTGTGTTCTGACTGCCCACCACTGGCCACTCCCCATCTCTCTCCCTTTTCTAAGGCCTCCCTATTGCCTGAGACATGCTAATATTCAAAGTAGGCCAATTAATAACCTTACAATGGCCTATAAATATTCAAGTGAAAGGAAGTCACATATCTCTCACTTTAAATCAAAAGCTAGAAATGATTAAGATTAGTTAGAAAGGCGCATTGAAAGGTGAGATAGCCCAAAAGCTAGGCCTCTTGCATCAAATGATTATCCTACTAAAGGAAAAGTTCTTGAAGAAGTTTAGAAGTGCCACTCCAGTGAATAATGAATGACGAAAAAGTGAGACAGCTTCAATCCTGATATAGACAAAGTTTTAGTGGTCTCGCTAAAGGATCAAACAAGCCACAATATTCACTTAAGTCAAAGCCTAATCCAGAGCAAAGCCCCAACTCTTCCTCAATTCTATGAAGGCTGAAAGAGGTAAGGAAGATGCAGAAGAAAAGTTGGATGCTAAAAGTTCATATTCTTATGGTTTAAGAAAAGAAGTTGTCTCTATAACATAAATGTGCAAGGTGGAGCAGCAAGTATTGATGTAAAAGCTGCAGCGAGTTCTCCAGAAGATCTAGCTAAGCTAATTTATGAAAGTACTAAATAACATATTTTCAATTTAGATGAAACAGCTTTCTATTGGGAGAAAGAAGATGCTATCTAGGACTTTCAGAGGTAGAGAAGAAAAGTCAATGCCTGGTTTCAAAGCTTCAAAGGATAGGCTAATTATCTTGTTAGGGGCTAATGCAGCTGGTGACTTTAAGTTGAAACCAGTGCTCATTTGGTATCCCCAAAGTCCTAGGGCCTTTAAGAACTATGTTAAATCTACTTTTCCTGTGTTCTAAAAATGGAACAACAAAGTCTGGATGAGAGCACATATTTTTACAGCACAGTTTTCTGAATAATTTAGGCCCACCATTGAGACTGACTGCTCAGATAAAAGATTCCTTCCAAAATATTGTATTATTGAAACTGCACCTGGTCACTCAAGCTTGGCTTTGATGGAGATATACAAAGAGATTAATGTTGTTTTTATGCCTGCTAACACAACATTCAATCTGCAGTCCATTGATGAAGGAATAATTTTGACTTTTGAGTTTTATTATTTCATAAATAAATTTCATAAGGCCATAGCTGCCATACACTGTGATTCCGCTGATGAATCTGGGCAAAGTAAACTGCAAATCTTCCGGAAAGGATTCCCTGTCTAGATGCCATTAACATTCGTAATTCATGGGAGGAAAGTCAAACTATCAACATTAACAGGTTGTTGGAAGAAGTTGATTCCAACCCTTATGGATAACTTTGAGAGGTTCAAGACTTTAATGGAGGAAAGAGCTGCAGATGCAATGGAAATCACCAGAAAACTAGAATTAGAAGTGGACCCTAAAGATGAGACTGGATTGTTGCAATCTCATGATAAAATTTTAACAAACGAGGAATTGCTTCTTGTGGTTTCTTGAGACGGAATGTACTCCTGGTGAAGATGCTGTGAACCCTGTAGAAATGACAACAAAGCACGACAAACTTAGTAGATAAAGCAGGAACAGGGTTTGAGAAGATTGGTCCAATTTTGAGAGAAGTTATACTGTGAGTAAAATGCTATCAAAGAGCATCGCATGCTACAGAGAAATATTTCATGACAGAAAGAGTCCACTGATGCAGCAAACTTCGTTGTTGTCTTGCTTTAAGAAATTGCCACAACCACCCCAGCCTTCAGCAACCACTACCCTGATCAGTTAGCAGTCATCAATGTCGAAGCAAGACCCTCCACTAGCAAAAAGATTAGGACTTGCTGAAGGTTGAGATGATGTTTAACACTTCTTAACAACACGTATTTTTCATTTAGGTATGTACATTTTTTAGAGGCAATGCTATTGCACACTTAATAGACTACAGTATAGTGTAAACATAACTTTTATATGCACTGGAAAACCTAAAAGTTGTGTGATTTGCTTTATTGCAGTGGTCTGAAACCAAACTCCAACATCTCCAAGGTATTCCTGTATCTACTCAATAAATGTTCATGGATTGCATCTCTTCCATCTTAAGTGGGGAGAATTAAAACTATTCCTCAAAAATGTACCTTTTGATGCTAACCTCATCTCTTGCCTTTACTGTGAAATATAACACTGTCTATATTCACAATCTGAACCTCTTCAGCTCCCATTTATTCCCTAATCCATATTGACTGACTCCTGCGTCACCTTTCCTCTGTACCATATATGGCTTATACTAAGATTGTCAGTGATCTCGATATGGATAACTCCAGTGTTTTTTTGGTCTACATCTTGCCTGATTCTCCCAGAAGTGTTTGTTACTACTGTAGACTCCACCTTCCCTTTTGAAACTCTCCTCCCTGAATTATCTATGACATCACCTCTTCCTGCTCCTTGTTCCCATCTTGCTTCTCTGCACAGACCTCCTTCCTCGGCCCATTCTTGATATATATTTTTTTCATGTTTCCCCAGGTTTCCTTCTTCAGGCAGCTTTTCGCCAAAGCTTTTCTCCATACAGGAATACCGTGGAGATGTTGGAGTTTGGTTTCAGACCACTGCAATAAAGCAAGTCACACAATTTTTGGGGTTTCCAGTGCATATAAAAGTTATGTCTACACTATAGTAGTCTGTTAAGTGTGCAATAGCATTGTCTCTAAAAACTGTGTATACATAAATTAAAAATATTTGTTGTTAAAAACTGTGAACAATGTCATCATTCTTCAAAGAATGACCTGTTAGCAACAAGCAGAAGTACAATTTGAACAACCTTTGGCCGAAAAGTAGAAGAATTAATTATCCGCAGGATTCAAGAAAGGAATGATAATCAAATACGATCAGAAGAGAAATATGAATGGACATGAAGAATAACTGGACATGGGACTTGAAAAGGACTTATAATGGCACATGGCAGTGTTCTCTCTCACGCTTTCAGGTTGTCAGCTTTATTTTCTCTCATGCTTTCATTCCCAAGGGAGAAATATGGGATCCTAAATCTGTTTAGGCTTATGTCACCCTTTTGAAATCTTATTTATTTATTTATGTATTTATTTATTTATTTATTTATTTATTTTTGAGATGGAGTTTCACTCTTGTCACCCAGTCTGGAGTGCAATGGCATGATCTCGGCTCACTGCAACCTCCGCTCCCGGGTTCAAGTGATTCTCCTGCCTCAACCTTCCAAATAGCTGGGATTACAGGCATGTGCCACCATACGTAGTTAATTTTCGTATTTTTAGTAGAGACGGGGTTTTACCATATTGGCCAGGCTGGTCTCCAACTCCAGACATGTTTATTTTTCCCTGTGGAGAGGGGAATTGATGCAGTTTCCCAGTTCCAGTTCTGAAAACATCATGCAAGAGCTTCTATTGGTCAAGCTTAGAGCATGTGCCCACTCATGGACCAATCAACAGTGGTAGGGGGGGGAATCATGTGAGAAGATGGTGGCTCCTGTAGACCATAAAGGGGCAATATGGGAAAGGGAAAGAAACAGTTCCCAGAAAAAAAGAAAAAAGTTGCTCTATTCCCACAAAAATGAGAGAGGAGTTGTTAAATAAAATTATAGGTGTCTACTAAAATCTCGATAGAGGATGTTAACAGAAGAGTTATACATGAAGTCTGGAAGAAAGGATGCAAAGAGCATGAATATGTAAGAATATCTCCAAAACTGAGTGTATGTCTGCACATTCACACCTTTAACTCCTTTTATTCTAATTTCTTGCTCACCAGGGCTAATTTGGCTTGGCAGGATTCAAGAGAAGAAGATCTTCTGAACAGTGGACCAAGTATTTTGTATGCTAAAAAATGTAGAGCTCCAATTGCAAGCAAATAACAGTGGGTTTTCACATAAATATCTTATGAGTTGATCTCAGTTTCCCCAGTATCTAACACAGAGTAAGTTCTCAAAGTCCTTGATGCATGAAAGAATGCATAAGTGAAGTCCTTCTGAAGTCATTCACTGCTAGCGGAAATAATATTGTCAATCCAAATTTGCACAAGTGAAGACAACCTCTAAACCATGGTGATATCTCCTCATCAGGATATCTAGAGGGGGCTTTTGTTATTTGTGTCTTGTGGACCCCATTTTTTAAAATATTTTATCTTTGTATGATGGACGGGGGATAATTTTTCTGAACTACTCTCTCCGTCTCTGTAATAAGATAATATATACTCAACCTATTGCCATGTGAGATGTCTGTACAAACCGAGGAAGGAATGTACCTCCCTGCCTTACTGATGTTGAGCTTGGCCACATGACATATCTTGACCAATGGAATATCAGAAATATTAGACACTTGCCATATCCAATCAGGAGTTTTAACTGTGCTTGTATGGCTTGACTTAATCCTTCTCACTCCCGCCTCCACCATGGCAACACCATGTCCTAAACATTGGTCACTCTTTTTGTTTGGGTTGCAATATTGAAATATATATACACACACACACACACACACACACACACACACACACACATATATATGAGCCAAATCCATCCCAACTGATCCACAGCCCTCATGTAACATAAGCAAGAAATAAATATTTGTTGTTCTGAGCCTCTGAGATACTGGAGTTGTTTATTATTGCAACAAAACCTGACTAATACACTCATAAAATAAACCATACATACTGTCATAACTCATTTTCCCAATTCTTACTTAATCAACTGCCTCATAGAGCTACTGGCCAGCATGGGTTAAGAAGGTGATGATTTGCTAGTGTGGAAAGCTCACAGGCAATGGAGCCTTTGAGCTATTTATATTATATTATATTATATTATATTATATTATATTATATTATATT
>NC_045434.1:163839700-163915362 GCF_002776525.5 Piliocolobus tephrosceles | reverse complement strand
TTATATTATATTATATTATATTATATTATATTATATTATATTATATTATATTAACTTTGATAACATGCTGTGGCTTGGATTTATCATCACAAAACTCTGTGAATTCATAAAAATGAGGTTCACATCATTGTGAAGATGAAGGGAAAAAATATGTGTGGGATGCCAGCACAGAGTAGTGTATTAGTGAATGATTGTTAAATGAAGGAAGGAAGGAATACGTGAACCAATGAATGAATTTCATATTATATTCATTCAATCTCTGAATATTTATTGAACACTTACTATGCACTAGCACTTCTGGGGAATAGAGTGATGAAGAAAATGGACAAAATTGTTATCCTCATGAAGAGTAAGTGCTTATGGGTAAAGCAGAGAACAGCAAAATAAATGAGTAAATATATAATGTAAGGTAGAATAAGTGCTGTAAAGAAAACTAAAACAGGGTAAGAGAATATCAAATGAAATCACATATGATCAGGAAAGCCCTCTTGAAAGGAACATTAGAGCAAAGACTTGACTAAAATGAGGGTACACGTCGTGCAAAAACCAGGAGGAAGAACATCCCAGGTAGAGGGACTAGCAAAGTCCAAGGCCCTGAGGCAGGAATTTGCTTGGGGTGGCTGAGGAAAGGCAAGCAGATTTGTGTGGCAAGAGAACAGTGAGAGAGGGAAAAGGAATTAAATGAGGGTGGAGGAGTGGCCTGGAGCCAAAACCTCAGGCAACTTATAGAACTTCAGGTTTTACCCTAAACAGAAAAGTAAGCCCTGGAGAGTTCTGAGGAAAGCAACAGCAGGCTTTGCCTTAAATTTGGAAAGTAGGCTCCATGGAGTGTAGACTGGAGCTAGGCAAGTGGGGGTCACTGCATTGCACAACTCAAGGGGGCGCTCCACACATTGCAGTCTCTGTGAATGGTGTTTCTGGGGCAATGCTGTGCACAGTGAATGTGGGTGTAGGCATTGGCCTGGAAGCCAGGGTGGAAACAGGGGAATAAACCAGGAAGCTAGCACACTAGGAAGCTAGCCATGCAAGGGACTGGTGTTTGGGGTAGGGTGGAAGTGGAAAGGGGATTGGTGAGAACTGGTTGGATGGGGATTATATTCTGAAGGTAAAGTTGTCGATTCTTGCTGATACACTGGCTACAGGGTGTGAAAGAAAGAGGTCATGGATTACTCCTATTCTGGCCTGAGTAACTGAATGAATTATGGTGCGATTTAGTAAATATGATCTAGTCAGGGAGGGGTGAGTTTATGAAGCGGGGGAGGAGAGAATGTCAAGGGTTCTGTTTTGGCTGCATTGCCTACAAGGTGCTTCACATCTGAATGAACGTGGAAAATAGGCAGATGGAAGTGAGTCTGAAAGTCAAAGGAACTGAAGAAATAAATTTGGTTGTAGCACTTAGATGTGTTTAAAGCCATGGAACTGAATAAATCACCCCCTAAGAGGAATGTGGACTGAGAAGAGATCCAAGGTTCACCCCATTTGTCTTTGTGTTTTCCACTGTGATATGCACAGGATCAGGCATGTAGTCAGTGTTCAATAAATGATTGTTAGTTTGGATGTAAAATCTTTGGACCAGAAGGAAGAATAAGATGCAGATGCAAACATCCAGGACGTACAAATTCCCTCTGTATTTTGGGGTCTAGGGTTGCATCTTGTTAATCATCATGGTCATATTCTGTTCTGGCACTTGAGGGTTGTCTGGGTTCTGATCTCAAAAGAAAGAATTCTATACCCTGCTGGCATTTGCCTCAGATGTCCTCTTTGAGTACCTAGATCACTTGATCTGTGAGGTTGAGATGTTTTGTTTAAAATAATAATCTTTACAATAGTAATAATAGTAGTTTATGGTTATTGAACACTTATATTTCAAGAACTTTCTAAATATCATCCCAAGAAACCAGCAAGATAGGTATTCTCATTCCCATTTTGCAATGAGAAAATCAAGTCCATACTACTAATAAATGGCAGAAATGAGATTGGCACTTAACGCTATTTGACTTCAAATTCTAGGCTCGTTTCATATTTTCTAGCTGCAAGACTTCAACCCTTTATCAAAAAAATGGTTCAATTGGATGAAGTATTCATTTGTTTATATTTAGAATACTAATAATAAGATTTGTCATTTATTACATGTTTGCTAATAGCTAGGGAAATATCTTAAGCAATTTTGATGCATTAGCTCATTGGCTCCATTTTACAGATGAGGCCTTTGAAAGTTGGAGGTTAAATGACTTTTCCTAGGTCATACAACTGATTTAGTGGTAGGATTTAAGCCCAGATCTGGCCCCAACACCTTAGCATGTATTGAATGCAGTGCCTAAAACTTGGAAAATAATAATGCTCAGAACAATAAATAAAAGCAAAGCCCAGGTGTGGTGGCTCACGCCTGTAATCCCAGCACTTTGGGAGGCCGAGGCACGCTGACCACCTGAGGTCAGGAGTTCGGGACCAGCCTGGCCAACATGGCGAAACGCCATCTCTACTAAAAGTACAAAAATTAGCCAGGCATGGTGGCGCGTGCCTGTAATCCCAACTACTCAGGTGACTGAGGCAGTAGAATCGCTTGAACTCAGGAGGCAGAGGTTGCAGTGAGCAGAGATTATGCCACTGCACTCCAGCCTGGTTGACAGAGCAAGACTCTGTCTCAAAGAAAAACAAAAACAAAAAAAACAGCAAAGTAAAAAATAAAATAAATTAGACTAATGTGGTGGTTAAAAGAAAAAGCAGCTTATACAGTAAATAATTTGAACCAGAATAATAAAGTTTATTTTATAAGCATTTTTCTCTTCTCCAGAAACCCAAGAGGCAGTGCTAAAGTTATTCTTTAATGTTATTTGGAATAAATCATTGATAGCATAATACAGTGTGGAAGAATTTGTGTTCAAAAATCTATTTTAAATCTTAGCTCTGCCATTACTAGTTCTGTGACCTTGGGCAAGCTACTTATGTTTTCTTGACCTTGGCTTCCTCATTTGTAAAGTGAGAATAACAGTTTGAGGGAGGATCAAATAATGGAATAAAGAGGTAGTACCATATAAGGAAACATAAGGAAAACACCTTATAAATTGGAAGTCATTATAAAAATACATGTGTATTATTCATATATGAAAATGGACACAATCTCTGTATATAAATGGAGAAAGGGGCATATTAACCCAGAGAGACAGTGGTTTGTCATCATTGCATTCACATGGTAGGTGTTCAATAAATGTTAACTTAAGTTCAGTGAGTATAGAGTTTCAGTCATGCAAAATGAAAAAGTTGTACAGATCTCTTACACAACAATGTGCATATAGTTAACAATACTATTATGTACACTTCCAAGTTGGCAAGAGGAAAAACTTACGTGTTTTTTCCACTATATATATATATATATATATATATATATATATATATATGTAAAGAAAAGCTTAGCCAAGAAAAAAAAAAATAGCGACTAACATTTGAAGACAATTCTTCATTTCAAAAGTTTGTTTCTAAAAGCCAAAGTCACTCTTGAACATCTGGGGAACACCTTCAGGATTCCACACAAAGCAAACCTTTATTTCAGAAATAAACTTTGATGTTTGAAAATAAAAGACAAAAAGCTGTTTCCTGGGGGCACAGAGGACTTTTCTCAGCTGCATGAGAGGCACACAGCAACCTGAGAGCTGCTCCAGTTCCTTCATCTCTGAGTCCCCTTCCTCCTCCTGCTCTCCCTCACCTCTCCTTCCCCTCCCACTGTCACGTCACTCTTCCTTTTCTCTGACCCTGCTGGAGTCCTTCATTCCTCTTGCCCATCCTCATTCCCTTCTCCTTTGCAGCTAACCTTCCTATGGAATTAAGGCATAGATATTCTTTAATGTTTGTGGCATGACTGAATCTTTAAAGGTTTTGGTTCCCTATTGTTTAAGAAATTTCAATTATTGATTTCACTAAGTAATTTAAGAGTCTTGAACATTTTGTATTCAGCCAGTCATTGAACATATATTTTCTAGGCCACAACTCAGTCTTGGAATATATCCATGAATAAGACAGACTCAGTCATTGCCCTTGTAGAGTTCACGGTTTTGTAGGAGTGACAGAGGAAAAAGGAGGCAACGAAAACCTAGTGTGAACAAATACTTGCACAGGAATGTTCATACAGCACTATTAACAACAGCTGAAAGGTGGAACCAACCCAAAAGTCCATCAATAGATAACTTCATAAACAAAATGTGGTATATCCATACAATGAAAAATTACTCAACCATAAAAAGGAATAAGGTCTTGATTCATACTATAACATAGATGAGCCTTGAACACAGTATGCTAACTGAAAGAAGGCAGACACAAAAGGTCACATATTGCACAATTCCATTTGTATGAAATATCCAGAATAGGTAAATCTATAGATACAGAAAGTGAATTGATGGCTGCCAGGTTCAAGGGGTAAAGAGGAATGGGTAGTGATTGCTTAATGGCTACAGAGTTTTCTTTTAGGGTGATGAAAATGCATTGGAACTACCAAGAAGTAGTATCTGCACATCATTATGAAAGTCACTGAATGTTACACTTTTAAGTGGTGAATGTTATGCATGTGAATTCCATGTAATTTTTTTTAATGTGTGGTATAAAACGTGCTATGATGGAGCAACTACAAGATGAAACTTGTTTAGGATAAGATTCATGAAGGAGATGTTCTACAAGGTGAGATTTTCATTCATTCAACAAATATTTATCAAACTTTCTCTACATCTCAAGCCCTGTTCTAGATCCTGGATATACAGCAATGAACACACTGTTAATATCATAAGCTCTTCTCCTCAAGGAGCTTATATTTGGCAGGATGAAATGGAAGCAACCAAAAACATAATAAACATTTTTCATATTATGTTACAAGGTGATAAGTGTTATAAAAAAATATAATAGAGTAAGGCTTAGTAAGGGGAGTTCCAGAGGATAGCGGAATATAGAGAAATTATCCAGACAAAGGAGAAAATGTTCAAAGGCCCAGGGGAAAGAGAGTCTGACATTCTCACTAAACTTTGTAAAATTTATTTCTCCTCATATATGGACGATACGATTGTTCACCTTCTGGAGCCAGCTTTATCTTTCTCTTTTTTATTCCTTATCTCAGTTAATTTTAACCTATTGAGCTAAAACTTTAGTGTTATTCTTAGCATGTCCCTATTCTGTAAGACTTTAAGATAATTTTTCAAACAGAAATATTTTAGTTGCTTATCACTGAAGATTTTGTGGTACTATTCAGCTTATTAATACCTCATCTAAAATTAATATTTAAAAATTTAAATACAAGATTTTATGACCTCCTGCAATTTTAGGAATGATTAGACCAATATGTTTTCTGCTGAATATTTCTTCAATTTTTTAATTTGAGTTAAGAATAGGATTTGCTTTTAGAAATTCTAATCACAGCTAATTTTTCAAGAAGATTTCTACCCCATAAAATAAAGCAACATTAATTTTACTAACTCTGCAGTAAAAGTTGTAAAAAAAAAAAAAAAAAAAATCAGGAGAGAGCTAATCAGCAAAAGAAAGACATCTCAAATCGAATACATTCTGGTGCTTTTCTATATAGACTTTCTATTTCACCCATTTGTCAGAGAATATTAGCAGAAAGGATTTTCCAGCCCCTGCTATAGCAGTTTTCTTCCTGTCCTTCCCCCAACCCACTCACGAAGTCTTTGTATTGTTCTTTATTAGGTGCTAAAGACATCCATCCCCCCAGTCTTACTAGGACAACAATAGAGTAGCAAGAATAAGGATTAAGAGGGAAATCTTGTCACCCTCATGAGCCAGGCCCCTTAAACCAAGAAGCCTTCAGCTGAGAATCACTGGTTTTTAACTTTTATTAGATTCTGCCTCCTTTGACCACTCCTCCTGCACTCAATCTTCTGTGAGAGAATGCATATGATGAGGTCATTAGAACGGTAATACAGTAAGAGCCCAAACTCATGAGGGGCTGCCACTGGGTTAAGATGGAGCCATGCCTTCTAATCATCAAACTCTCTCCCTCATCTAGAACGGATACCAGGGCTTGAACAAATGTGAGTCTTCTCCACTCCTCAAATCACAATAAGTGGCTGACTTGCTGTGGCTGGGCCTACCCTGCATGGAAACACAGACATCAGGCTGTAGGATAGGAATCTAAGACTTGACATTGGATGTTGAGTTGAAATTCGTATCTGTCCTTATTTCTTAATGTGCTTGTAGTCAAGTCACTTTATCCCAAGGCTTAGATAAGGTGTTCTTGTGTGTGAAATGGAATACATACTTCTCAGCATTGTCATCCATAAGCAGAAAAACTTGATACTTAGGAGGTGCTGGAAAAGGATAAATATCGAGAATGTTTGTTGAAATGGCGATCATTTTCCAGACTGCAGATTCAAAGGGCTGTGTGCTTGAGGGCTATGCTGGTAGAACAGCTGGGTGACTGCCAGTATCTTTTTCTCAATTTCTATCCATATATTCTGGGCTCCCTATGGACCCAGCTAATGCTGGTGTATTACTCACATAAGTATCATTTATTGGATAAAAACAATGTGCATTAATTTGAAACAAAAAATAATTAAAAATTAAGAGAGAGGAGAAACGTGTCATGTGACAGTCAAATTTACTTTTTTACAACTATTTTCTTGTGATTTCCAAAATTAGGCTCATCTCTCTCATAACAGTCTATCAGTCAAAAAGAAAGCATTTCAGAGGTTATCTGCTCTGAAGTCATAACAGGAGGATGGAAAAACTGTGGCCCAGAAAAGTCACATCCTTCTCCAAAATTGACAGCTACTTAGAAGCAAAACTTGGACTGAAACCCAATAATCTTAATTCCTAGTTTCATGCTCTTTCAATCTACTCTACCACTTCTTATAGTGGGAAGCAGAGACTCTCTCTTGCGCTCTCTCTCTCTCTCTATGGGCATGGTGGCAGGTGCCTGTAGTCCCAGCTACTCGGGAGGCTGAGGCAGGAGAATGGCATGAACCCGGGAGGCAGAGCTTGCAGTGAGCCGTGAGCCGAGATTGTGCCACTGCACTCCAGCCTGAGCCACAGAGAGAGACTCTGTCTCAAAAAAAAAAAAAAAAAAAAATTCAGAATCATTTATTAAACACAATACCCTTATGAAGTAGATCATATCTGCATTTTACAGATAAGTGGAATACCAAGATGGGCTGAGTAACTTGCCCAAGATCACAAAAAGTGGTAGTTGAGATTTGAACCCAGGTAGTCTGACTCTAAATCCCATGCCTTTAACCACTCCTCAGCAATTATTTTAGCAGCTTCTATTACCTACTAATGAAGGAAGCGACATGATATATTGGAAAGGACTTAGAATTAGAGTTAGATGACCCTGACTTTCTGCTACACACTAGCTCCTCACAAGAAATCATTTCTAAGGTGATGTGGGTGGATAGTTAATGATTCTTTTATTACCACTTTCTCTAGTCTGGTTAACAGTGTTTACCTCCATCCTGATAGGCTGTAAAGAACACAGTAGGGTCTACATATTTCGGTTTCACCATTGTATTTCCTGCATCTAAGACAGATAGCTTGAAAAATGGTAGACACACAATAAATAAACATTTTATTGAATGGAAGGGAGCCTCAGTAAGTCACTTTCTCTGCCTTGGCCTCACAACTTCCATTCATAAAATTAAAAAGCTGTGCACGATCTGCAAGATGACTGCCCAGCTCTGAGATTCTCTGAACATTTGATTCTGAAATGCCAAGAGACATCGTGTGAGTTCCACTGTTTTAGAATGTCTAGATACATGAAACTACTTAAAGACAGTAGCACTTGAGTTTCTAGCAAAATGAAACCATGATGATAAGATATTTGTAAGCAGAGGAAGCCAGAACTGAGGTGGAGTCTGGGGAACTTTGGAGGGAGATGACCTTGGAAGGGCCTGTAAGACTAAAAGGTGTCCCACTGAATTGGTCAGCTTGGATTTACAACCTCAGACTGTGTGGATTTACCATCAATAGGCAATGCCCATAGGCTGCAGTGATCAGCAACATGCTAATGAGAATGTGGATAAATCAATAATTAGGGTCTGAGCTAAATTAGCAAAATACAGCAACATAACTACTATCCATTCAGTGTTCATTATATATCATCCTTTCTTCTGAACTCCAAGCTCATATACTTAACTGATTACTGGACATTTCCACATGGATGTCACACTGACACCTCAAGTTCACTCAATGTACCAAAGCTGAATTCAACATCTTTTGGCTCTCAGTTTCATTGTTTCTCCAATGTACCCTATATCACAGTTCATAACCCAAACAAAAATCCTGGAGGCATCCTAGACCTTTCTGAGTCCCTTTCCACCAAAACATATTGATTTCATCTCCTTTTTAATCTCTCCGACTTCCTTCTTTCCCCTATTGCCACCCCATAGACCCAGCTGTGCTCTCATAACTGTTTGTTTAAATTGTAACTCTCTCTCAAATGATCTTTTGGAGTCTAACGTTGGTTGTTCAAATTTGGTGTCTCCACACTACACCCAAAGTATTCCTTCTAAGATTAAAATCTGGCCAGGTCCCTCCCTGCATAAAGCCTGTTCATGCCTCCTTTGCTTATAGGCTTATGTCCAAACTTCTTATCTTGCCATTCACAATTTGGCCCCTGCCTACCTCCCTAGCTTCATCCATCAATAGTCTCTTATTTGTCTCAAATGTTCCATCCAGCCCCAACTCCCTTTTCCACAGGCCTTCAGGTCTGTAATGCTGGGGGTGACAGTCCATGGTTCTGACACATCTAGCAGTAGCTGCTAGAGTTTTCTCTACCACTGGGATGCTGAGCTCTTGTCTCTGTCACTGGAATATAAAGATGGATGGATGGATGGATGGATGGATGGATGGATGGATGGATGGATGGATGGATGGAGAAAAGGATAACCAGGGAGAAATGTGTGCCCTCTAGGTAGTTCCTTAGACTTACACTTTTGAAATGGAGCAGAATGGTTTTCAGGGGCATTCAAGACCCACCAAATCTGAAAGAAAAAAAGCCACATCAGGAGTCACAGATCTGAAGAGTGTGAATATACATAGCCCTGGGTTAGAGTGCGGTAGCACAAAGTATCAGCTTATTGCTGCAAGGGACACTGGAGAGAAAGCTTCAACACAAAGAAATGGAAGAGTCAAGTTTGGGGGACAAAAATTTGGGAGGGAAAAAGAGAGAAAGACCCAGAATTCATGTTGTGCTGTGTGAAGAGTAGTGAGCAAAAAGTTAAACCACACTGCCAGCAGCGTAGGATAACACACATTGCTTAACTTCTCTAACCTATTTGAGTCATTTACTCTATTTTTCATCTTATCTTCTATATTGAAAGAGAGGGGCTGAAAAAATTATGTGCTTTCTAGGGTGGTTGCTTGAGTATAATAAGATAGTGATATGAAATGCTTTGTGAGTTGTCAAGTGCTGTAAATACATGGGTTCTGACCATTGTTAAGAAATAGAAGGGGAGAAACATTGCTATTTAACCTCTGTCCTTCTTTGGGACTCAGTGAGAGCACTGAATGCATTGCTGACCTGCAGTGCAGACCTTCAGAGCTTGTCACTGTGCCTGACCTATATTGGGCACTCAACAATGTCTCCTTAATGACAAATCGACATTAAAACAGGAGGAGAGACATTTCATGAAGAGGCTTTGGAATGAGACCAACCTGAATTTGAATCATGCTATGCCACTTCCTAGCTATGTGACCTTAGGCAAGTTACTTAACATCTCTGAGTCTCGGTGTTTTCGACTGGGAAGACAAGCAGTGCTGCTCATCTCAGAAGGTTGTTGTGAGGATTTCATTAATTAATGTGATAGCAAGGGAGCTCCTGAACACATAGTAGGTACCTTAAAGTGACCCTTGTGTTAAAGAATAAGGAAGATCATCAAGCATCAGCAATTAAAGGGGTAAGAGAGGAAATTAGTGGTCCAGTGAAGAAAACTGTGATGGTATTGCTGACAATCACTTCATCCTGAACTGTGCCAGGGACATAATTGGTATAATTCAATTTCCTATCTGTTGGGAGTGTGGTGTGAGCTTCAGATGAAATGAGGGCTCATATTGACAACTGAGAATGAGAAGGCATTTGGAAGAATCAAAAGAATGTAAACCTGAGCTGTCTCTCCCTCCATCCCCTGCCTCAGTCTTCTCTTCTATAAAATGGGGCTGGGAACTAGATAATCCAAAAGGCCCCTTCTGGATATAAAACTCTGTGTATCAAGAGGAAGCATAACGGTGGGCTGAGCTGAGTGGACCTGAACTAGAAGCTTTTCTATTCTTTTGGCAGATGAAACTGTGTGTTGGTTTAAATACCATTGAGAGGTTAATTAACATCACTGAGAGCCCGTTTTCTCATTTGTAACAGGGGAATATTAATGCCTAGCTTGCAGGATTGCTGGAAGGGTTAAATGAGGTGATAGGCATCTAATGATGGGCACAAGATAGGCTCTTACTGACTACTCAAAATATTATTATTCTCTGTCTTTTTCTCATTACCTTTCCCAAATTCAGCTAGGTCTCTCAGCTTCTCTGTCATGTGGCCATTGTGTCAGGCTTCTAACTGGCACCCCAGCCTAGCACCCATAGATGCATTTGCTCATCAATGAAGTGAACAGAGAAAAAGGACCCTTTCCACCCCTTCAGCACACCCTCCACTGGTCTGCCAGAATTATCCTCAAAAGCACAGTTCTGAGCTTATCAGTTCTCTGGTCAAAAGACTTTCATTGTTTTTCATTACCCTGAAACACTGACCACATCTCTTAGCCTACAATTAAGGCCCTCCCAGAACTTAGCCTACCTCAATAGTCTCAATTTGCCACTCCTTGGAACGACCCATTTCCCAGCTGAATCAAAATCAACTGCAAGCTCATTTTTTCCACCACCCCCATGCCACCGATAACATCCTTCAATGGAAAAGAATTATGTCTGCTTTGGAATACTGAGAGTCACACAAGGAAGTTTCACCACAGTGCAGTCCAAATCAGAATGTGCTGCATCAAAGTGGAAACATTTCTGCATTATTTGTTTTTCTCCTGAAATCAATATTCCCTCAGTAACAAATTCAGCAGGGATGCCTCCATTCCCTGGTCTTGGGAGTTCCCTTAACAGAACAATGTGTAATTTCCTCCATTTCTCCAGCTCTAATGGGGGCTGTCAGGTATCCTCCTCCTGAAATCCTGGCAAGGGATGCATAAATCCAATGGGAAGCTTTGCATGACTGTCACATTTTCATTCTAATCAGCAGCCCCTTCCCCCACCTTCTTTGTACTTAAGAGGCCAGAGATACTCCAATCCCCTTTCCTGAGATTCCCTAGTGCCTAAGAGGACTTCTGGCCTCTGCTTCCTCACCCACCCCCAGCCCAGGAGGTTGCAGCCCCTCATTATATAAGGAGGCTCCTGCTAGGAGGTTCATTTCATCTATCAGTGCTGAGTTTCACCTCTGACCTTAGCCTTCCTTGGGGTTATAATGTGCCCTGCCTCTCTCCCCATCCTGGGTCAATTGCATAGATTTTTTTTCCGCTGCCAAGAGCAGCTTCCAGGGACAGGAGAGCTTGCCTGCCTCAGCTCAGAGTGAGACACTGAGGAGAAATGGGCCTTTTAACAACTGCAGTTCAGTGATGAGAAAGCGATGGGACCCCATCACCATCACTCAGACCCTCCTCCAAGCCCTATGCACTTACCAGGTGAAATGGAAAACATTTTGATTAGGCCTAACTGGATGATAGATACAGGAGTCCGGCCCATACAGACGCTAAATCCATTTCCTGCTGCAGATGAATGGGCAGGCGGCCTACAGCCTGATCAAAATTTTCTTTGGCTAGAAGCGGAAATGAAGGCCCCTGTGCCATCACCCACTGAACTCCTCACAATAGCTATTTATTCAGCTTCTTTGAGAGGATCCTGTCCTCTGCCTAAGGTCCTCATATTGTAGTTGCAACGGTGATGTGTGTTGGTGCTCGTTATTTCATAATATTGTAGAATCAGAGCTGTAAAAATGACTTTGAGGGTCATTAAGTCAGTCGGGTTCAATCTGGTTTTGTTTTATAGCAGCAGAACCATTTTTGCAAATAACATCCTACATGGTAGCTCAATACAGGAAATGGACAAAAATGGAGTTTCTCTGGATAAGTAATCTTCTTCAGAAATGTGGGGTTCCAGAAAAAGCCCTTTGAAATGCAATGATTCATTTTAATCATGAAGTATCTATAAGCATCTGTGCTGCCATAGCCAGACATGTGATCACTAGCTTAATTAGCTCTAATGATGAGAAGCTCATTACATCACAAATAATATCATTCCCCTAACAAAGGACAAGTCATGTAACCTCAATGGACCTCAGGATCCTCATCTAGAAATAAGAGAAAATAATAGCAACTGCCTGCTAGAAGGAAACGATGAAATACCATGTGTGAAATGTTTAAAACTCATGAATTCTGTGGCCACACTGGCGAATTAGGCTACAGGTATAAGTGAAAGCACTAAACTTAGAGTCAGATTGCAATTCAAATTTGATTCCACCATCTATTAGCTGTTTGACTTTGGGCTACTTACCTAACCTCTCTCTGCCTCAACTGTATGGTCCATTTTATCATATGACTCATTGGGTTGTTGCCCAGCTTAAATACATGATAGAAAAGGTACTTTATAAAGCATAAGAAATGATTATGGTTTTTGTTTGTTTGTTTGTTTGTTTGTCTTGAGACAAAGTTTCGCTCTTGTTGTCCAGATTGGAGTGCAATGGCGCGATCTCGGCTCACTGCAACCTCCGCCTCCCAGGTACAGTGATTCTCCTGTCTCAGTCTCCCAAGTAACTTGGATTACAGGCATGTACCACCACGCCTGGCTAATGGTTTTGCATTTAGTAGAGATGGGGTTTCACCACATTAGTCAGGCTGGTCGCGAACTTCTGACCTCAGGTGATCCACCCGCCTCAGCCTCCCAAAGTGCTGTGATTGCAAGCATACGCGACCACGCCCAACCGATGATTTTAATGAATACGGTGCGCAGAGGAAACCAGCTTCAGCCACTTTGACCTTGGTGGGGGATTGTCAATTACCACTTCAAGATGAAAAAATGCCTGAGCCAGCCGGGAAAGACAATCTTTGGAGGTTTATTTCAGTGCTGTGGAGCCCAGTAATGTGTCACTGGTGGAGGAGAACCACCTTTGTGCACAGTGCTAGGAGCTTAATATGCAGGAAATTATTCAACTCCTCTGCACTCAAAACAATTCTCGCACTTTCCTGATTTACTCTTTATCACAGGTAGGCCAAACTCTGCAAACAACATTCCAATGTTCCCTTGCCAGAAGACCTTACCTCTGTTCAGTTCAGCTGATAGCAGGCAATAGAAAGAGACTGGAAGAAGGGAGGGAAAGAGAAGCCAACTATCTCTCACCTTGTTCCCTTGGCTTGAGCAGTGGCTGCTTCTCCTCCAGGTTCTAGCTCCCAACAGTCAGCCCCTCAAACCATGATCGAAGCTCCTGCAAGGCAGCATTACCACTAACTCCAGGTCCTGCCTGACTCCCCTGGGAATGACTATCCTCCAAGGGTCCAGCTCCCACTAGGCCCTGATGTCAGGGCTCTCAGCATTGCCTCCTCTCTTTGTACCTGCAGCTCTGGAAGAGGTAGTGGCTTCTTATACTTGCTAAACCTAGGATGACCTCACCTTCCCTCATTGCTCTGTTGGTCTTTTTGCCGTGTTGTGACCAATTATTGAACCAACCAACATGGGATCTGTTTTCTCCAAACCCCTGAAAAATACACCTCCTAACAACACTAGGAGGTTGTGATTTTTCTCTATTTACCTTTGAATGAGGAGAGTCTTAAAGAAGCTAAATACTGTACTCAAGATTCAAAAAAAATGAATGGCTGAACTGAATCCAAACTCAGCCTTCTAAGTAAGTCAGTGCTTTTTCCAACAAACTGCAAGCCAGTAAAGAGACCAGTAAAACAACATGAGGCTAGAAGTCTCTAAATGCTGGAGAAATTCATGGCTGTAGTTACAAAAAAAGTGATGATTTTGTTTGAGGTTTCAGTTTTCTTGATGTTGCTAGCAGATGCTCTGTTTAAGACTCAAATTTGCTTGTAAAAAGAAAATTTAAGACTCAGTAGACTCTAGCTTTGGTCTGCCCCTAACTTGGCTATTAGACTCCAGGTAACACCTTATCCTGCTGTGGCCCTGATTCATCTTTAAAATGAAGTTTTAGACTCAATAATTCAACATTCTGATTCTGTGATTCTAATTATGTGATTTTTATACTGACTTTTACTTCACCCTACAATGAGATTTTACACATGTTGGAAAGTATTTTTTTTTTTGGTGCATGAAATGCTAAATTAGAGTAAATAAATGAAGTCTTTGGCATGCCACTCATGAAAGGTTTTTAGACCCTGGATTGAAATGAACAAAGGAAGACTTGGCAGGATACTTCAAAGAGGTGTCTGACCCTGATTTAGATTGTCAAGATGTCATTAGGAAGATTGGACTGCTTGGAGCTGGCTGCAGTCCATCTGGAAAAGTTTCATGAAAAAGGTGAGCTCCGAACTACGGTTTTGAGAGACAAGAGTGTCTGGCTCCCTGCCTCTACCTGCTGTCCCATCCCCACTTAAGTCTTTGAAAACTTACTCTGACCGTTTTCAGAGAAATCTGTAAGCCTAGGAGCTTACTGGCACATGACATCAGGATGCAGATCACTCGGACCTTCTTCTTGGCTTGGGCTTTGTTTGAGTATCTGAGCTCCTGGGTTGCTCCAGAGCCTGAGCCCCTGCTCTTCCCTTAGTTTCATGAAATCACAAACAGTCAGGTTTCCTCAGCGCCTGAGATACTGAAGTACCTGTATCTGAATCATCTCTCCATACTCCAGGATGCAAGCCACGGAGTCTGAACCAGTGCATAGTGGAGAAAAGCATGTGAGCAGCAATTATTGCTGGCAGCTATTTGAGCCCTGTCTAAAAGAGAAGTTCTCTGGTTCAACACTTTGACTTGGCTCCTTTAATTATTATTATCATTATTACACTTTCACTTCTGGGGTACGTGTGCAGAACATGCAGGTTTGTTACATAGGTATGCACATGCCATGGTGGTGTGCTGCACCCATCAACCCATCATCTACATTAGGTATTTCTCCTAATGCTATCCCTCCCCTAGCTCCCCACCCCCTGACAGGCCCCAATGTGTGATATTCCCCTCCCTGTGTCTATGTGTTCTCATTGTTCAACTCCCACTTATGAGTGAGAACATGCAGTGTTTGGTTTTCTGTTCTTATGTTAATTTGCTGAGAATGATGGTTTCCAGCTTTATCCATGTCCCTGCAAAGGATGTGAACTCATCCTTTTTACGGCTGCATAGTATTCCATGGTGTATATGTGCCACATTTTCTTTACCCAGTCTATCATTGATGGACATTTGGGTTGGTACCAAGTCTTAGCTATTGTGAACAGTGCCACAATAAACATATGTGTGCATGTGTCTTTATAGTAGAATGATTTATAATCCTCTGGGTATATACCCAGTAATGAGATTGCTGGGTCAAATGGTATTTCTGGTTCTAGATCCTTGAGGAATCACCACACTGTCTTCCACAATGGTTGAACTAATTTACACTCCCATCAACAGTGCAAAAGCATTCCTATTTCTTCACATCCTCTCCAGCATCTGTTGTTTCCTGACTTTTTAATGATTGCCATTCTAACTGGCAAGAGATGGTATCTCATTGTGGTTTTGATTTGCATTTCTCTAATAATAGTGATGATGAGCTTTTTTTCATGTGTTTGGTGGCTGCATAAATGTCTTCTTTTGAGAAATGTCTGTTCATATCCTCTGCCCACTTTTTGATGGGGTTGTTTTTCTCTTGCAAATTTGTTTAAGTTCCTTGTAGATTCTGGATATTAGCCCTTTGTCAGATGGACAGATTGTAAAAAATTTTCTCCCGATCTGTAGGTTGCCTGTTCACTCTGATTATAGTTTCTTTTGCTGTGCAGAAGCTCTTTAATTTAATTAGATCCCATTTGTCAATTTTGACTTTCCTTGCCATTGCTTTTGGTGTTTTTGTCATGAAGTCTTTGTCCATGCCTGTGTTCTGAATGGTATTGCCTAGGGTTTTCTTCTAGAGTTTTTATGGTTTTAGGTCTTATGTTTAAGTCTTTAATCCATCTTGAGTTAATTTTTGTATAAGGTGTAAGAAGGGGTACAATTTCCATTTTCTGGATATGCCTAGCCAGTTTTCCCAACCCATTTGTTAAATAGGGAATCCTTTCCCCATCTCTTGTTTTTGTCAGGTTTGTCAATGATCAGATGGCTGTAGGTGTGTGGTGTTATTTCTGAGGCCCCTGTTCTGTTCTGTTGGTCTATGTATCTGTTTTGGTACCAGTACCATGCTGTTTTGGTTACTATAGCCTTGTAGTATAGTTTGAAGTCAGGTAGTGTGATGCCTCCAGCTTTGTTCTTTTTGCTTAGGATTGTCTTGGCTGTGCAGGCTCTTTTTTGGTTCCATATGAAATTTAAAGTAGTTTTTTCTAATTCTGTGAAGAAAGTCAATGGTAGCTTGATGGGGATGGCACCGAATCTATAAATTACTTTGGGCAGTATGGCAACTTTCACGATAATTGATTCTTCCTATCCATGAGCATGGAATGTTTTTCCATTTGTTTGTGTCCTCTCTTATTTCCTTGAGCAGTGGTTTGTAGTTCTCCTTGAAGAGGTCCCTCACATCTCTTGTAAGTTGTATTCCTGGGTATTTTATTGTCTTTGTAGCAATTGTGAATGGGCTCGTTTAAGGGAATATATATCTATTTAAAGAAATGAACTCACGTTTTAGGCTCAAGTGGGGCTCCTGTCATAAACCCATGCATGGTTACAACCTCTACCTTCAAAGAGTCAAATACGTGAAACAGCCAGAAAGATCAAAAGGGATTCATAGGCTCAAATATCTCACGTCCTTCTCACTCCCATCTACAAGAAGGGGCTCTGATAGATTTTGACCCTAAGATTCAAGAACTCTCCATTTTATAGCCTAATGATCAGTGGGAGTGAAGGAGATGGAAGAAGATGGAAGAAGAACAGACTTCAAACACATTGAATTGCGTTTGAATCTTGGCTGGGTAGATGGCTAAGGGTTGACCTAGAGGAAGTTATCCAGCCTCTCTGAGTCTCAGCTTCCTCATTGGTAAGGTGAGAGGACAATGTACTCTTCATGCATGCAGAGCTAAGCAGACTCCCATGCCAACCTAGAAAATGTGATAGATTATCTCCCGGGGCAGTAACATCACTGGCAATGTAACAAAAAGGAAAATTTCAGATTTACTAGGTTTCCTGTAAGGTTAAAAGATCAATGTTAATCTTTGCAGGGAGATGTGGGGAGAGAGGTATGGAGAGGAGGCAGCTGTTGAGACCCCTAAGAAGCCTGTTGACCCATACTAGATGAATGCTTTTCTAAGGACGGTGAGTCTAGGTAACCTCAGAGCTGATATTTTCATAGAAGTTGGAGTAGGATGGGCATGCAAGTTAAGGGCCAAAGTGAAATAACTGAATGGCATAGGACAAATCAGCAGCCACTGGCCACTTCTGCCACTAGGTCTTCTTCTTTACTCCTCCTCCATGAAGCCCTAGCCTCTCGTTTAAATCCATCAGCTTGAAGGCCGGCCCAGGGCATTCTGTTATCTCAGACATGTCTCAGTCTGGCCTAACTTGCATATGTAAGCACTTCCTACAGTGGACACGCATAGGAAGCACTGATTTTCTCTCCAGAAATCCCTATTTTTCTCTTATGCCTAGATGCCTCCCCTGCCTCCTCTAAATTCATCTGTGCTGGGGACATAAAGTAGGAAAATGGGAATCCTGTGTATATGCCAGAGTATTCTTCAAAATACTATGCCTGAAATCATGTCTGCCACTCAATTTTCCTGTTAGTAATAATAATAAATGTATACTGAATGTTTTAAAATGCTGATGAGGAAGTAGAATTAGTCACCTGCTAATATGGTCAGACTCTAAGTACATAGCCATCTGGCATGTATCTAACACTTGTAGAGAAAGGGACCACAATTTAGGGATGAATAAAGTTTAGAGATTTGATCAAGGGCAACAGCTAATAGGGGCAAGGTCTAATTTTCCAAACTCCACTCTTTCCACCTCAGCCCATCACAGTAACAAGAAACTATCAGAAAAGTGGGTCTAAACACAATTAATACATTATATAACTCCAGGGGATGCTATTCACATTGTAGTCTACTGCTATGGCTTGGATGTTTGTGTACTCCCAAAATTCGTATGTTGAAATCCTAACCCCTAAAGTGATGGTATTGGGTGGTGGGGCCTTTGAGAGGTGATGAGATCATAGGAGTGAAGCCTGATGAACGGGATCAGTACTCTTATAAAAGAGAGCCCAGAGACTCCCTATCCTTCCGCCATGTAAGGGTATAGCAAAAAGAGAACTGTGTATGAACCAGGAAGTTGGCTTTCACCAGACATTGAATCTGTTGGTGCCTTGATCTTAAACTTCTCAACCTCCAGAACTGTGAGAGGTAAACTTCTGTTGTTTATAAGCCACCGAGTTTATGGTATTTTTGCTTAGCCCAAACAGACTCAGACACCTACATAAATGCCACTGTCTGGAGTTATGCCATGCTGCCGAATCGAGCCTCCACCAAGAAACCCTAATGCCGCCTTTACCAAAGGTCCCTTTCTTTATTTGTGTCCTCTATCATAAACTCTGTTTTGAAATATGTTTTGTGATCAAATAGACTGAATTTTTAAAGTACCAGTAAATTATTTTCCCATCATTTTAATGAATCAAAATACACTAAAACACTCATTGATATTTTGATCACCAGGAGATAACCACGGTTACTATTTTGAGTTGATTTCATTCCAGCCAAACACACATAGATTTGACATTTGAGTTAGCCTGTGAAACCTTAAAACAGGTGTTTCTTTTCCTTTAGGCCTTCTGATATATTAAGAATAACTAAAGAAGCTGACTGGTACCAGGACATTAGTGCTTTACAGATTGTATCAGTCTACAACATTCTGCTTTAGGAACCACAGACTTCCCCATACCAAAATGGCAAGGTTAGTTAGCTGTTTATTGAGTTAAAAATTAGTGGAGAGGGAAAAGAAAAGAAAAACAGAAGTCAAGGCCTTTGTAGAAAATACCACAAAACACATACTCAAAAATAATTTCCACTTTTCAATTAGATTTGTTAACTTGAGCAGAATAGAATGAAAAGCAGGAAAATGTCAACAATTCTGCATTCTTCTTTATTAATCAAAAAGGAAGAAATGGGGGGTGGGTGCACCCAAGATGGCCGAATAGGAAAAGTTCCAGCCTGCAGCTCCCAGTGTGAGCAACACAGAAGGCGGGTGATTTCTGCATTTTCAACTGAGGTACCGGGTTCATCTCACTGGGGCATGTCAGACAGTTGGCACTGGTCTGGGGGTGCAGCCCAACCAGTGAGAGCTGAAGCAGGGCGAGGCATCGCCTCACCTGGGAAGCACAAGGGGGAAGGGAATTCCTTTTCCTAGCCAAAGGAAATTGAGACACACAACACCTGGAAAATCAGGTAACTCCCACCCTAATACTGTGCTTTACTAAGGGTCTTAGCAAATGGCACACCAGGAGATTATACCCCACACCTGGCCCAGAGGGTCCCACACCCACAGAGCCTCCCTCATTGCTAGCACAGTAGTCTGAGATCTAACTGCAAGGTGGCAGTGACGCTGGGGGAGGGGGGCCCGCCATTGCTGAGGCTTAAGTAGGTAAACAAAGCCTCCAGGAAGCTCGAATTGGGTGCAGTGCACCACAGCTCAAGGAGGCTGGCCTGCCTCTGTAGACTCCTCCTCTGGGGATAGGGCATAGCTAAAGAAAAAGCGCAGAAACCTCGGCAGAGGTAAATGCCCCTGTCTGACAGCTTTGAAGACAGCAGTGGATCTCCCAGCACAGAGGCTGAGATCTGAGAACAGACAGACTGCCTGCTCAAGTGGGTCCCTGACCCCTGAGTAGCCTAACTGGGAGACATCCCCCACTAGGTGCAGACTGACACCTCACACCTCACACGGCTGGGTACACCCCTGAGACGAAGCTTCCAGAGCAAGAATCAGCCAGAAACACTCGCTGTTCAGCAATATTCTATCTTCTGCAGCCTCCACTGCTGATACCCAGGCAAACAGGGTCTGGAGTGGACCTCAAGCAAACTCCAACAGACCTACAGCTGAGGGTCCTGACTGTTAGAAGGAAAACTAACAAAAAGAAAGGACACCCACACCAAAACCCCATCAGTACGTCACCATCATCAAAGACCAAAGGCAGATAAAACCACAAAGACGGGGAAAAAGCAGTGCAGAAAAGCTGGAAATTCAAAAAATCAGAACGCATCTCCCCCTCCAAAGGAACGCAGCTCATCACCAGCAACGGATCAAAGCTGAACGGAGAATGACTTTGACGAGTCGGGAGAAGAAGGCTTCAGCTGATCAAACTTCTCAGAGCTAAAGGAGGAACTACGTAACCAGCACAAAGAAACTAAAAACCTTGAAAAAAGATTTGACAAATGGCTAACTAGAATAACCAATGTAGAGAAGTCCTTAAAAGAACTGATAGAGATGAAAACCATAACACGAGAACTACATGACAAATGCACAAGCTTCAGTAACCGACTTGATCAACTGGAAGAAAGAGTATCAGCGATTGAAGATCAAATGAATGAAATGAAGCGAGAAGAGAAGGTTAGAGAAAAAAGACTAAAAAGAAATGAACAAAGCCTCCAAGAAATATGGGATTATGTGAAAAGACCAAATCTACGTCTGATCGGTGTACCTGAAAGCGACGGGGAAAATGAAATCAAGTTGGAAAACACTCTGCAGGATATCATCCAGGAGAAGTTCCCTAACCTAGTAAGGCAGGCCAACATTCAAATTCAGGAAATACAGAGAACGCCACAAAGATACTCCTTGAGAAGAGCAACTAAAAGACACAGAATTGTCAGATTCACCAAAGTTGAAATGAAGGAAAAAATGTTAAGGGCAGCCAGAGAGAAAGGTCAGGTTACTCACAAAGGGAAGCCCATCAGACTAACAGCAGATCTCTCAGCAGAAACTCTACCAGCCAGAAGAGAGTGGGGGCCAATATTCAACATTCCTAAAGAAAAGAATTTTCAACCCAGAATTTCATATCCAGCCAAACTAAATTTCATAAGTGAAGGAGAAATAAAATCCTTTATAGACAAGCAAATGCTTAGAGATTTTGTCACCACCAGGCCTGCCCTACAAGAGATCCTGAAGGAAGCACTAAACATGGAAAGGAACAATAGGTACCAGCCATTGCAAAAACATGTCAAAATGTAAAGTCCAGAACCTATAAAAGAACTCAATCAAATTTACAAGAAAAAAACAAACAACCCCATCAAAAAGTGGGAAAAGGATATGAACAGACACTTCTCAAAAAAAGACATTCATACAGCCAACAGACACATGAAGAAATGCTCATCATCACTCGCCATCAGAGAAATGCAAATCAAAACCACAATGAGATACCATCTCACACCAGTTAGAATGGCAATCATTAAAAAATCAGGAAACAGCAGGTACTGGAGAGGATGTGGAGAAATAGGAACACTTTTACACTGTTGGTGGGACTGTAAACTAGTTCAACCATTGTGGAAAACAGTGTGGCGATTCCTCAAGGATCTAGAACTAGAAATACCATTTGACCCAGCCATCCCATTACTGGGGATATACCCAAAGGATTATAAGTCATGCCGCTATAAAGACACATGCACACGTATGTTTATTGTGGCACTATTCACAATAGCAAAGACTTGGAACCAACCCAAATGTCCATCAGTGACAGACTGGATTAAGCAAATGTGGCACATATACACCATGGAATACTATGCAGCCATAGAAAATGATGAGTTCATGTCCTTTGTAGGGACATGGATGCAGCTGGAAACCATCATTCTCAGCAAACTATCACAAGACCAGAAAACCAAATACCACATGTTCTCACTCATAGGTGGGAATTGAACAATGAGATCACCTGGACACAGGAAGGGGAACATCACACACCGGGGCCTATTGTGGGGAGCGGGGAGAGGGGAGGGATAGCATTAGGAGATATACCTAATGTAAATGACGAGTTAATGGGTGCAGCACACCAACATGGCACATGTATACATATGTAACAAACCTGCACGTTCTGCACATGTACCCTAGAACTTAAAGTATAATAAAAAATAAATAAATAGGCCGGGCGCGGTGGCTCAAGCCTGTAATCCCAGCACTTTGGGAGGCCGAGACGGGCGGATCACGAGGTCAGGAGATCGAGACCATCCTGGCTAACACGGTGAAACCCCGTCTCTACTAAAAATACAAAAAACTAGCCGGGCGAGGTGGCGGGCGCCTGTAGTCCCAGCTACTCCGGAGGCTGAGGCAGGAGAATGGCGTAAACCCGGGAGGCGGAGCTTGCAGTGAGCTGAGATCTGGCCACTGCACTCCAGCTCGGGCGACAGAGCAAGACTCCGTCTCAAAAGAAAAAAAAAAAAAAAGAAAAAAAAATAAATAAATAAAAATAAAAAATAAAAACTGAAGACTTCTTCAAAAAAAAAAAAGGAAGAAAAGAAGAAATGGAATTACCATGTGTTTTATCTATGATGTGCAAGGAACTGTAAAAGGAAAATGATCACAAGAACTTCTCTTATTGAATAAAAAAAGAAAACTGAAATTTCATTTAGTTAGGTAAATTGTCACATATCTAATAAGTGATAAAGCCAGGATTTGAATTCAAGATTTCCTGGTTGAACATCTAGGTGCATTTCTGATGCATTGTGCCATTCTACCTCCCTATGAAGAAAACAATTCAAAGACTCATTTCCAAGCTCTTGCTTTGTGTCAGGCATTCATTTTCACTAATTGAACAAATATTTATTGAGGCTCTAGTATGTCCCAGATGCTCTACCTGATACCTCCGAAAGTTCACGGTCTAACGGAAGAGGCAAGCATGTAGCTCAGGGAGACTCTGATAGGAATGTAATGACGGTGGGAATAAACTGATGCAGGGGTGCAGAAAAGAGAGCTTTCTTCCTTGCTGTTGTTTTTTCAATATGGTTATCTCAGTGCTGCCAGGTCTACGAGGAAGAATGGTCAGACCTATTCGAGTTCAGCTGAGGAATGACACTTGAGACACGTCAACACGGGCTAAGGTCCCATTCCTTGTAACATATTATAAAACACGTAGCATATAAACCTGCCCCATCAAGGGAACCAGTGTAATTGGTGCACCTTCTCTCGTAGCATTTAAGGTGTTATCTCTATAAATACAGTGCATTTTGCTTTAATAAAAAATGAATTTTCCAGAACAGTGACAGTATTGACCTTACATATTATCCAAATAGAAATTGTAATGAAACAAGTCGAACAGTGAGTAGTTATAATAGATATGCAAATATTGGTCTTTTCTTAAAGGTCTTTCGGCCTACTCACACGTGTCTCTTATGTGTCTGAGAGGGTGGATTCAGCCTGCATTTATAATCTAGGAGGACACAGAGGAGGAAGAAGGAAGAGGGAGGAGGGGAAGTCTGTCAAACAATCACAGAGGATAAGAATTCAGGAAGATTGTGCTGGAGTCCACAACTTCAGAAATGTGCTTTGGGGTAACTGTCCTGTGTTCAGTGTGTTCACATGTGCTGTCTCATTTTATCCACACCTGTGACACAGGTATGGCAGCTGTTATTTTATGAAGAGAAAACCAAGGCTCAGAAAAAATGTGTAACTTGCCCAAAATCACACAGCTGACAAATAGCATTATCAGACTCTGTGCTCTAATCTTCCCACGCTAAGTTAGTTGATTTTTCAGCTAAAATTTACCTGGTCAAGGTCTGGCTATAATCATCAAATGGAATGTATACATTTATTTCCTGAATAACTCAATGGATATTTATTGAACATCTCCTGTGTTCTGTTCTAGGTGTTATAAGAAACTAAAAAAAAGCTGAGAAATGGTTTCTGATCTAAAGAGTTCACAGGTTGTCAAAGAGATGTCTACAGACTTCAAAGACTTAAAAATGCAATTGAGGGAAGCAAACACACAACTCAACTCTCCTGAATACAACCCTACCGTGAGCCTTTTTCCAGACTCACCAGCCAGTCTCCATCTGTAAAGTGGCACAGTTCTGTTTCAGACTTTGCATGCAATAGGAAATGTGAATTGAAAGGCTATATTGTTCAATCCTTAATTATCACTAGATAGAGTGTACCATTTGTAGACTACCAGTGGAAATTTCTAGATGGTTTATTGAGCAGATGGGATGCAGCCATGGAAGAGTTTAATTTTTTTCCCCATCACTGTTTTCTCTCAAGCACTGATGAATCTATCCCTTAATAACAAGCCTGACAGACCTCTCAGCTTTCTTGTCATTTTCATGAATAATAATGTCCAGATTAGATTAGTTTAAAACTTCAATCTCATCCAATGTGATGCTCACTTTTTCCTCCCACTCCTTTCCTGGTAGGCTTAGGTATGAGAGACTTGTAGGTGAGAGAAAGCATCTGCCCCCTGGAGGCCTGCTCTTCCCCCTTATTTCCTGGGATAGTGGGGTACAGGTAGAAATGGTATGGGATAAACATCTCTTACCTCAGGCTATTTCCGGCCTTTCTTGACTAACTTTAGCTGCCATTCATACCTCCTGTGTTATAAGAAAGGAAGTAATGCCTCTAATGACAGGAACACGCAAAGTCTCAAGGGCACCCTGCTTAGATAGGCATGGGTCTGATCAGCTGTATTAATAGACAGCACACCTGAAAAGAGCTACCAATCCCTCTAATCTCTGTGAGTAATTCTCTTGAAAATGCTTCACTCAGGTGGAAGACCACTCATTAGGGAGAGGAAGGAAAAACCACACTACTCCTCCCAAGTGAACAACTTCTGCTCTGGCCATTCTCCTCTAATCCCTAGACATCTATTTATACAAGCTTTGTGCAAATAGGTAGAGATGGGAGAGAACCAGGATGATGGTTGAGGAGTCCAGAGTCCTCAAACTAGTGTCTGCATCATTCATTTGGTGCTTGGTTTCCCTTTGTCCCCAGCTTTGGGTTCTAGTTGCCAACCTTGGGCTGCTGGAAAAGATCTACTCCACAACCTATATGTAAAATGGTAGTATTGACCTGTATATTATCTAAAATCAGCAGGAACCTTGCTTGTTTGTTCACTATAAGACTATAGCTGGCACAAGCAAGGAAGATCTGCTCACAAGACATTTATATTGTAGAGCGAGACAAAAATATATACATGCATACATAATAACAAACAAACAATACAAAATCAGTGTTGTGTACTATGCAGATCATTATTGTAAGAAGTAACTGGAGCTAATTTAGATTATATCATTAAGAAAGGCTATTCTAAGGAAGTGACATTTGGACTGCAATTTGAATGACAAGCGGAGAACCAGCATGTAAGATTAGAAGAGCCCATTCCAGTCAGCAGAGAATAGCTCATACAGTGGCCCTGGAAGGAAGGCCCTGTGGGTGGAGCAGAGTAGAAAAAGGCTGAAAGACCAGAGCTGAAAGTTTGGATCAGGGAGTAGGTAGGACGTGGATCCCATAGGATTTTTTTCCCCTAAAGATTTTTGGCTGGGTGCTGTGGCTCATGTCTATAATCCCAACACTTGGGAGGCCAAGGCGGAAGGATTGCTTGAGTCCAGGAGTTCAAGACCAGTCTGGATGGGCAGCATAGGGAGAACTGGGCTCTACAAATTTTTTTTTAAATGAGTGGGCATGGTGGTGCATGCCTGTAGTCCCAGCTACTCAGGAGGCTAAGGTGGGAGGATTGCTTTGTGCCCGGGTGGTCGAGGCTGCAGTGAGCTATGATTGCATCAGTGCATTCCAACCTGGGCAACGGAACAAGACCGTGTCTCAAAAAAAAAAAAAAAGGAAAGATTTTTCATTAATTCTAGATGAAATGTGAAGCCATGGGAAGATTTTAAGCAGGGAATGGACATGACACATGTTTGAAAAAGAGTTCTCTGGCACCTTTTAGGCAAATGGATTGTATGAGGCAAAAGTGGAAGTGAATAGTAAATCAAACAAAAAATGACGAGTGACTTGGCCTAGGTCTCTAGCAGTGAGAACAGAGGGAAGTGGGAGAACTGATAGAGTCAGAGGAATAATGCACCAAACTGGCTGACAAATTGAGTGCTGGTGGTGAGGAAAAGAGAGAATTCAAAATTAGCATGCCCATTTTTGGCTCGAGGAACATGGTAGGTGGTGGTGCCATTTCTGCACAAACAGAAAAATAAAGAAGTAGCCTAGAGGGTCAAGAGTTGTCTGCTAGTCATATAAAATTTGATATAACCTGTTAACTTCCAAAAGAGAAAGTCCAATAGGCACTGGGCATTTAGATGCATGGATCTAAAGTTCCTGAAGACATTAGGGTTAAAGAGGCATATTGAGGATTCCTCAGTGTTTAGATGGCACTTGAAGCTTTAAGATGGTAAGACTTTCTAAAACAGCATGTTAATGGCATTTGAATCACCTGGGGATCTTGTTAAAATGCAGATTCTGATGCAGTGGGTCTGGGGTACAGCCTGATAATGTGCATATCTGATGAGCCGGTAGGTAATGCAGGTGCTGTGTAGAGACCTCATTTTTCCTAGCAAGAATCTAGAGAGAATAGGTAGATAGAGAAGTTGGCCCAGGACAGAGACCTGTGAAATCCAACATCTATAGTGGGTAAAGGACAAACTTGTAAAGGAGATGTCTCTCCTTCCCTCCCTCAATTCTTTCCATCCTCCCTGCCTTCCTTCCACCCATAAACATTTATGAGACCAATTAGGTGTCAGCAGTGGTGTTCAACAGTTTTCTTATGTTCCTTTATTGACTGAAGATTGCCAAACCTTAATTCAGTCTTTTATTCTGCAAGTAAATTTCCCACTCCCTGCTGCTAAGATCTTTCTGCCGAACTCAAAGGCTCTGTTTACCTGTTTCCAGAAATATCCAGATCAGAAATTTAAGAATGTAAACACCTGTTTAATAGGATTCCCTTAGGAACCTTAACTACCTTTTTGCAGATGGTAGAGGGGGAGAAGGAAAATGTGGGGATAGGATGCTTTGGCTAAGCTTGACCTTGGGGATGAGAACAGCTGGGGAGTTAGTAGTTCACCCATTATCCAAATGCAACCAAGTGTGGAGTAGGCACTTCTAATTTCAAGAAAGAGGAGTAAGATTGTGTCCTTCACAGCCAGGACTATGCTCTATCAGAACCAATATTTATTGTGCTTGACAAGGGAAAAGAAAGAAAGGAAGAAAGAAACAGGAGGGGGAAAAAAGCACTGCCACCAACATCTAGTTAAGGGAAAACAACTCAGACTGAACATGACTCATCTGAAAGCAAACAAGTCAATTAAACGAGTGATGTCTCTGAAGCAATTCGGTCCCCCTCTAGCCCAGCTACTAAATTGCATCTTGCTTACTCCTCAGCTCGAAGACAGAAAAGAAACAGAAGGTGGGGATGCAGCCTGGATTTATGTATGAAGAAAATGATGGTGATAAAAGACAGGGCTTTGAAAAGCAATCAGAGCTGCCAGCCTCCCAACTGAGAACTGTTTAAAATAGCACCATCAAATAAGAGCTGCATATATACCAGTCAAATCCTAAGATCTCCTTTGGACATGATTTCCAGAATGCCAGAATAAGGTGCTATGCTTCCTTTTCTTTCTTCTCTTTCTGTCTGTCTTTCTCTCTCCTTCTCTCTCCCAGCTCTTTCTGTCTCTCTATTTCTGTCTCTTTCTCTCTTCCCCACCCCGACCCACGTGCCTCGCTTTCTGTCTCTCTCTCCCCTTCCTTTCTCTCTCTCTCTCTCTCTCTCCTCTCTCTCTCTCTCTCTCACACACACACACACACACACTCAAAGGATGCTGGGATCTAGATTAGGTCTGAAGAGAGAAAGTGAGTTTGAGATCTATGATTTAGCAAAACACTTGGGTAGGGTAGAAAGAGAAGAGAATACACCATTTCATTAGCCAGTGATTCCATTCCTAGCACTTTTAATAACATGAATGGCTGGCTTATGTGGAGGACTTCCCAGAGTGAAAAGCAATTCCACATTCATGATCCTAGGCAAGCCTTCTCACCAAACCTATGAAGGAAGTCAGAAATGTTGCCCCTTTTTTCATATATGAAGAAACTAAGACACTCGAAGATATAATGAGATTTGTCTAAAATTACTTTGTAAATCAGTGAAAGAGCCAGGACATAAACCACGGGCTTTGGCACTCATGATCAGTGTTCTTTCCACTAAGCCACACAAACTTTAAACTTTTGGTTGGAGATGTGAAGAGTGACAGCTTTGTCCTCAAGATATGGCCAAGTTTGGGCATCCATTTCCCCCAAATGCAGTGAGTACTCAACTATGAGACATTGCCTCATTCTAGAACATGAAGACCAGCAAGTCAAGTTAGTAAGTCTATTGCTCAGTGTCAGTGCCAGAGCTGTTCTAGCTACCCCAGGGGACACAGAGAAACCTAAGGCGTACCTACCACCTGACCCTGCATGCTTCATTAATCAACACATGTTGACTCATGGAGAAAGGTATGAGGAGGAGTTATGATAGGTAGGGGTGATAGCAAGGGGTGAGAGTGATGACAGCAAGGGGTGAGAGTGATAATTAACAATGATGGCAGTAGCAGGGTTATTTATTCAATTAGTCTTTCCTATGATCCTGGCTCAACATTGCCACTGGGAGAAGATGATGATAATAAAGATGATGATGGAGGACCATCCATCATGGCATTGAAAGGGTGAAAGTTTGGAAGTTAAACTGACCTAAGTTCAAATCCCAGCTTCCTCACTTACTCTTTGAGGGATTTTAGGCAAGGTGATTCATCTTTCCTCGAGCTTCAGCTTGTTCCTCTCTCAGACGGTGGCAATATCAACTACCTTGCTTGCCCTTACTGGGTTGCTTATTTCATGTCAATCAAATTGAGCACCTACCATTCACCAGACATGGTACTAAATGTTCAGTTCATAAAGATCAATAAGATTCCACCCCTGCCTTTGAAAAGGTTGTGTTCTAGTGGGGAAGACAGAGCTACATTCCAATACCTACTATAAGCTACCTATGAAAATGGCAGTATGTGTGAGTTCTAGGAGCACAGAGGAAGGTGTGATTAATTCCACGTGGGCCAAGGGAAGGCTGCAAGGAGGAGGCATTTAAGGTGAGCCATGTTGAAGTTTTATAAGTAGACAAGAGAATAGTGAATGCAAATGCCCAGTAGTTTGAAACAGTGGCTGATTGTGGGAACAGCAAGCTGTTTTGTGACTGTAAAACATGTTTGTGAATGTGAAGGCATTGTGAAAGCCATAAAGCACCATCTCTGCACACTTAGGGACACATTACATTGACATGGATCCATGACCAGCATGAGGCACTGAGGCTAAGTCTGGCCTTGCCGCCTTTTCACCTTTTTATCTGCTTTTAGACTGATTTCCACTGCACTTTCCCTTCTTCAACAACCATGGAGCTAGACTCCTTCAAGCAAAGAAGGCAGAAAAAATAAGATTTTGTGAAAGGATGTAGAGGAGTCACTCAGACACACAGCAAAAGGGTCGGCTGAAGTTGCAACAGAAGCAGTTCAGAACATTTGCAGAAAGTCAAATACTGTGCTAATGAGAGGATATCAAGTTCAGGAGCAATCACATTAGAACCTATAGAAAATAAATATATATTCCTTATAGAGTATTTGGAATTTCTGCAAAATAAAAAGAATACTCAAAATCTCATCACTTAAATAACTTTGAAATTTTTTATATTTTGTTTCTTACAAAATTAGAATTATTCTAAATAAATTACTTTGTCACCAGCTTTACTGAAATTAAAACTATTTTTGTGAGCATTTTCCCCATGTCATGAAATTCCTTTGCAACACGATATTTTACATTTTGAAATGTTTAGATATAAAAGACGATTTAGAAAATAGCATAATGAATGCCCATGAACCCAACCCCCCGCCTAAGAAGGGAAACACTGTAGACACTGAAGCCCTGGTGTATACCATGATTGCCGTGGCTGCTGAGCTGCAAGGAGGGAGACCATGGGCCCCTGCAGCAGACCAGAGCCTCGCCCCTGGGTCTGGCCTCCTAGGACCTGCCTGCTTCTTTAATACTGGGAGGGCTCCATGCTAGCACATTCAAAGTGTGTGGTTGGAGAGAAAATAACTTCATGGCTCACCCCAACAAACGAGGTCTGGGGGTGTCCCCACCAGGTGCTTTCTGCTCTCCTGCAGATCGGACCACTAAGGAAAGGCTTTCACTGTGTCCACAACACCCCCCCACTGTCGTGCAATGACCCACATGCTTGCCTGTATCTCTTTTGCACTGTATTTCAGGGCAGGGACCTTGTCTTTCCTGTTCATCTTAGGACCTATCACAGTGCCTAGTAAGTGGTTATATTTTTTTAAAGCTGAATCTAGCTGATTCTGCAAACTCACAGTTTTGTTGGGGGGAAGTTGATCAGGTGCAAGTTAGTGTATAGATTCGGGGACTTTGCAGCCTTGCCCTTTTTTCTGACCCTGACCAGAGGTTAACAATATGAGGTGTAAGATCGGATTCTGGCTTTCAGTCTCAGCTCTACCATTTACTTATTATTTAACTCCCTGAGCCTCAGTTGCTTCACTAATAAAACGGGAGAACCCTAGTCCTACCTGCCTTCTCTGCTATTATTAACATTTGAGGCCCATAGCCCTCATTCTCATGGCCCCTTCATTGTAGCCTAACATCCCACCATCAAAGATCCCCCCTCTTTTTTTTTTTTTTGAGACGGAGCCTCACTCTGTTGCCCAGGCTGGAGTGCAGTGGTGCAATCTCACTGCAACCTCCGCCTCCCGGGTTCCAGCAATTCTCCTACCTCAGCCTCCCAAGTAGCTGGGATTACAGGTGCATGCCACCACACCCAGCTATTTTTTGTATTTTTAGTAGAGATGACATTTTACCATGTTGGCCAGGCTGGTCATGAACTCCTGGCCTTTAGGATAATCATAGTCCCATGGAATGTTAAATTAGTACATACATACTCCCTTCTCCCAGAAACTGCCCCATCCCAGTCTCCATGAATATTAAGTGAGATTTGATATTTAAATTCCCTGGGCCTGGCCGCAGCTGATTGATCCAGATGTGGCATCTGGGCCTAGCTGGGTTAAGACTCTTTTCTCTGGGATTTAAAAATTTAAACCCAGACTGCTAAGGTTGGTCCCTCCTAGTGGCACATGCTCAAAGATGAAAACCTCAAGTTTCCCACCATGTCTCCCATCCTTTGAGGGAAAAATACCGACCTACATTGAGAGCAAGTAATTAACACATCCAAAGAAGCTCAAGTGAGAGGTGGACTAGCCCAGCTTTTGAGCCCATGATCTAGGAGTTGCAGAGACACAGTTGCCTCCCTGTCCTTCCTGAATGTTGGTATTTAGACCATTTCTTGGATTCCCAGGGCCAATAAATTATCTCTTTGCTTATGTTCAAGTTGGCTTTCTATCACTTGCAGCTGAATGGGGGGAGGGGGTGGGGGTGGAGACAGAGATTATTAAGGGGCAACACATTCCATCAGTGGCATCTTAGAGTAAGTTAGAATCAGAGAACTTCAAACAAGGAAAGTACCTTAGATCTAATCTAATCCAAACTCTTCATTTACCAGTGAGAAAACTGCAGTCCAAGGAGGGGATAGAGTTTGCCCAAATCACTCTGTGGGAAAAGGCAGAACTACAATGTCTTAGCCAGCTTGGGCTTCCACAACAAAATACCATTGACTGGGTGACTAAATAACAGAAACTTATTTTCTCACATTTCTGGAGGCAGCGAATCCAAGATCAAGGTCCAGCAGGGTTCAGTTTCTGGCTTGCAGATAGCTGCCTTCTCACTGTCTCCTCACATGGCAGATAAAGAGAGAAATCAAGCTCTCTGGTGTCTCTTCTTATAATAGCACTAACCCATCAGATCAGGTCCGAGCCTCATAACCTCACCTGTCCCTAATTACCTCTCAAAGGCCCCATCTCCAAATGTTATCACATTGTAGGGGTTAGGGCTTCAACATACGAATTTGGGTTTGGGTTGGGGGCACAGTTTAATCCATAACATACAGCTTTAGAATTTGCAAGACTGGAAATATCTTTAAAGATCATCTAATCCAAATTTGTTATTTGCAAGTAAAGGGAAAATTAAAGACCAAGCAGTATAGACATTTTCCAAGGACCTATAATGACCTACTGGCAGACTTTACCTGTCAGATTATCTTCTGATAGGCTAAGAAAATCTAGGGGCAGCAAGAAGTATGTGAAGCTGCAGTGAGGCAACTGGTGTGCCCTGTTAACGCTGAGGGAATAATGATAAATAAATAAGGGCAACTGAATCTGGCCGATTCTGGAAACTCACAGTTTTGTTAGAAGGAGGTTGATCCGTGCAAGTTAGTATACAGGTTAGGAGACTTTGCAAGCTTTGCCTTTTTTTTTTTTTTGCATTCTTCTGCAGCCAATCACCAATTATTTGTCCGCTCCACAGCCCTGAGTATTTGGATATGCAAATCAACTGTGTCCATGCATAATTAAGACAGACACTGTGGAAAGTTTCATTTTCCAAGGGAAAGGCTGCCAGACAGCTGGAAAGAAAGGTCAGCATGGATCACTGACTTACTTTCTTGTCTCAGACTGTAAGTTGAGGATAATCACATCCAGCTTCCTCTTGCCCTTTTATTCTCTTCCGTTGGCTGCACTGGGGAGCCTCAGGGGGAGCCCTTATCTCTCTTCTAGCCCGGGAGAGACCCTGGGGCTTTCTATAGAACTGTGCATGGATTGGGTATTAGGTTGGAGCAGAGGTAGGTAGCTCTATGCCTAGAGGTAGCAATTTGCCCTCTTTCTGGAGTCAGCAGGCTCACTTTATGACCCAGGAGGTTGGAGTGATGTCTGAAGGACAAATACTTGGAGAATGTTTACAGAAGTAGATTCTGCAGGTCATTAAACTACTGCCTCCCAACCCCAGACACACCTTTAATACACTGCTGTGTCATGCTGGAACTGGGATATGAATCTCTGAGGAGGGAAGCATGTCCCATCTAGAGCAGATACCTCTGAGGCGGTGTGAAGAGGTTGGCTTGGGAGTAGGAAGAGAGGTTGGAAACTGAAACCAACTGCTGCTGGAACCAATGAGCATTTTAAGGTAATGAGCTATTCCTGGGATAACAGAAACTACAATAGCAAACAAATTGGGAGCAGAAAGTCCTTCTCCCTCTTTCGGTCTTCCAGTCTGGCAGAAGCTAGCAGGAAGCCAGCTAACAACAGAGAAATGTGTTTTCATAGTCCGAATCCCAGCATAGCAGAACAGAGAAAGGATGGTTGGTTTGGAACTAGAGACGCTAATAGCTTAATACCTGGCACAGTTCACTCCTTTGGCTGCTCAGCCTCCACACCTACCCTTTTTTGCATATTTGAAATTAGTCACAGTTACTCCCAAATATTCTGTAAGCTATATACCACATTGTAATGTTAATCACCAATATCCTTCCTTATACGAAATAATAAAGGAAAGAGAGGAGAGAGAAAATGTGTCTGCATTTATATACGTGTGTGTGTGTGTACTTGTAACAAACAAGGGGAAAAATATCCTCATAACTTCCACTGTCTTGGTTTCTGTGACTGGCCAAAGGCCATAGTGTTTATAATTTCTTTCTTCTCTATTATTTCTTGTTACCTTTGTCCTCAGCCAGGACCTCACCTAGCTAGCTTCTTCACCAGACTGTGTGATCTAACTCTTCATTCTTGAGGAGTCCAAATAATTTGTCCTGTCTTACTCTGGTTGCTATCATTTTCCATTAACTTTTACCATTAGATATTCACTTACCAAGAGATGTTTCAGAGAATTCCGTAACTTCTAGTCCCTGCCTTCACAGTTCTCCCTGTCCTCATTGCATAGAAGTTACCCAATTTCTCCTTGGAAATTAGGTTCAGTTACTCCAAGCAGTACAGTAACCTCCTTCTCTTCTTGGTTCAGTGGCATGAGAAGACTAAAACAGCCAAGTGGTAGTCGCAGCTTCCAAATCAATGAGATTAGTGTTTTGTCCCCTGGAAGAAGGATTTCTCTAATGGGAATAAAGACATCCATGTCAACAGAACACAACATTTCCAAGATAAAAACCAAAGACTCCACAAGAGGGTCATAGTAGATAGGGAGTTATGTCACCCAGACCAACTCCTCAAGGAATGCTTACTGCCCAGTTGTGAGGGGTGTGGTCTACCGAGAGTCTGGAGCTGTCAGCTTTAGGCTCCACTTCAGATTCAAAGAGCCACTTTAATAAAATTACACCTCTCATGGGGCTTCATGTATCTGGTGACTGCGTGAGGTAGGACTATATAGATCTCGCCATTTCTGCCAAATGCAGAAAGCTCTGATGGGCAACACTTGTTTCAGTTCCTTCCCTGGTTGTCCAATGCTTTATTGAGTCTGAACTTTTGTTTGAATTCTGCCTCTGACCAATCTTGCCTCAACCTCCTTCTTTTCATAGGTGTTGATCTTGCAACCCAAACTCCAACTCAACATCAACTTACAGAAAATCCAACTTTCTAGAACTAGGACTAGGATGAGGCAAGATAAGCACTAAAGGCACAAAATTTAAGGAGGCATTCACTCTCTATTGCTAACTCTATACTTGCACAAAACTGAGATCAAATACCTCCTTACATTTTGTGTCTTAAGCCCCTCATTTGCCTCACCCTAGTCCTGACCCTGCAATTTGTGACAGTTGGTATGAAGAGTGGTCCAAGAAAGTAGGAGACAAGTTGGGTTTTTGAAGCCAGATCACTCACTGTCTAGCAGGCAATGAGGACCCCATCACTAGACGACCCCATCACTAGTGGTAGGTACAAGAAACAGGCCCTGGCAAAAGCTTCCAGTGACTGCTGCCAACAAATTTTCAACCTTCCAGTGACAGAGATCAACACTGAGCTCCCAATATAGTAGTCTTCCTTAAGAAGACCAACCAGCCACTTGGTGGATGGCAAGTTAACTAGCTGGGCACCTTCCATCCTAGAAGAGTCAGGGTTTCATTCTCACAGTGATTGATATCTCATTCTGAGTATGGTTTTGCCTTTACCTCTTGCAGGCTCTCAGCCAGCTCAGTGATGGGCTGGCTGAGTGTTTGATCCACCAGCATGTGATCCCATTCATCATCATGCCAGGTCACAGGACCCACTTTAGAATAAAGCAGATGCAGGACAGGGCCGCTGATTAAGGGACCCACTAGTCATATCACATACCAGAATCTTCTGGCTTTATGGTGCATTGGAAGGGCCTACTAACAACACAGCTAAAACACCAGCTCAGAGGTAATGCTCTGTGCATATGGATGCATCCTCCAGAACATAATATAGGCATCAGCCAGAGACTTTGATATGGCTCTATGTCTCCTAAAGGAAGAATACATGGGCCCAGGAACCCAAGAGTGAAATAGGAGTGGATGTATTTCCCATTCCTCCCAGTACCTCATTGAAAGACTTTGTGATTCTCATTTCCTCAGCTCTAGGCTTTGAGAGTTGGAGCTCCTGATTTTCAAAGGAGCAACATTTTTGCAGGAGTTGCAGCAAAAATACAAAAGTATAAATAATTGCTGTTTCTTGGGTGCTCTGTGCTTCTTGTGTCCAGGGACCAGCAGGCAAGATGTGGAGTCGCTGTCTTAGTAAGGGTAATTCACTTGAAAAAGGCAGCACTGAACATTTGTAGTTGAATCAAGGTTATATTAACCCTTCTGGGGAACCAAAACTAAGATAATACCATTGTTTTATGGTACACATTAATTGGTCATAAGACACAGATTTTCAAATCGTATTTTAACATTTCTGAAATCTTGATGAACTTTACAACTGATGTTATTTCATATTTTAATAAACAGTACATTTTTCTTTCTTAAAGGCACAAAACTAATGGTGCATCTTATAATCCATGACATATTACAGTTAGTGAATTACATATGGTACTATCTGTTGGAAAAACTTTCAATATTATTCAAACGGTTAATATGAAGGGAAGAAATACTTATCTATCCTGACACATGCCTAGCATGGACAAGGAGCTGTCACCTTTCCTTCAAAAGCCCAGGCCTGTTCAAGAGTGGGTCAACTTCACATACTGGTAAAAGCTGAAAATGTATTTCTTTTGCGCAATAGCACTACTTCCTTACATGTCTCATATCAATGCTCACAAGAAAACATCCACCATAGAAAATGCCCTAACCAACTACTTGGACAGGACACTACATCCTAGAAGAGCAGCCAGCTTCTGTCCTCAGCCAACCCTGTGCTTGCCAATAAACTCATAAATCATGTATCTATGTGACAGAGGAGTGCAGGCCATGCCCCACAGCATGAGTCCTTCTCACTAGGACTGACATACATGCTGCTGAATATCCAATCTATAAACAGCAGAAACCAAATTTGAGCATTCAGTTTGGTACCATCTCTTGAGTAGACTAGCCAGCTACTTGGTGGCAAGTTAATTATCATCAGTGCCCTTCTAACCTAGAGGGGGAAGATTTTTGTTGCAACTGGAATTCCAGGTATGGGTTTGCCTTCCTTTCCCACAGCATCTTAGCCAGTACTACTATCAAAGGGACTCATGGGTCCATGACATCCTCCATAATGTGATCTTGGAACTAGGTGTCCATTTTATGTCAATAGAAGTAAGATAATGGTCATGTTACATGACCATGGGCTCACTGATGCTACTATATACTCAATACTACCACCCAAAGCTGCTGGCCTGATATAATGCTGAAGTGGCTCTTTAAGGCACAGCTAAAGCACCAGGTTGGGGAGACTCCTTTCAGTGTTGGGCTGCTGTCCTTCTGGATGCAGTATAGACTTTGAACCAATGCCATTACATAGCACTGTTTGCCTAATAGGTAAAATACATAGATTCAAGAACAAAAGGATAGAAGGAATGGTCTGTGTCACTATCACTACCAGTGACACACTTGGGGAGCTTGTACAAAATGTTTGCTTTCTGGATATTTTTAACTCCTCATTCCAGTAGATAAGCAGAATTTAAAATGTACTTACTGTGCTGGCAAGGGTGATTAATTATGATTATCATAAGCCAGTGAGGTTGGTGCTACATATTAGGGGCTGGAGGAGGATGTCTGGAATTCATAGGATTTACTGGGACATCTCTTAGTACTTTCATGCCCAGTAATAACAATGAATTAGAAATTGTAATGATCCTAGCCTGAGGAAAGCATGGTAACCAAGAGTTCTGACATCTCAGGGTTAAAATTTTGGTTACCCCACTGGGCAAGCAACTTAGCCTAGCAGAAGTGCTGGGCAAGGGTAAATGAAATTTAGAATAAGTAGAGAGGAGGGTGATGTGATTATCAGTATGGCCTTAGTGACAACCACAGTAGCAGAAACTCTTGTTTTCCCATTAGCCCTTCTGTTAGAGTATTTTTAATTGTTTGTTTTTGTTCATTCATTTGTATTTAGAATTTTGACAGGCCACATTCTTGAAGAATCAGTAAGAAAATGCAGTAAACCTGGGCAGCAATGGGCCTGGGTAAGGAGTGGACTGCAGCATACAGTGTCAGCATCCTCAGCCTGACCATCTCCACTTAATACAAGCCTCCTATTCAACTATCAGTATCTGCATCTCTGCCTCATGGTTCTCTGGGGCCATTGGAAACTTCTCTGTCCACACATGGGGGAAGCAGAAATATCAGTGAATTAGCAGTAGCCTGAACAACATGGTAAACACCATCCCCACAAAAGATACAAAAATTAGCCGGGCATGGTGGCACATGCCTGTGGTCCCAGTTACTTGTGTGGCTGAAGGATAGCTTAAGCCCAGGAGGTCGAGGCTATAGTGAGCTGTGATTAAGCCACTGCACTCTAGCCTAGATGACACAGTCTCAAAAAAAAAAAAAAAAAAAAAAAAAAAAAATGTAGGCTTCAACCAAGTACTAACAGGAATTGGTGCATAAATATCCTAGCTTGCACCTTGGGTAAAATTACTCTGAGGTACATGTTCAGTACTGGCTGCTAGAATTTTCTCAGTGAAAGTATACTCCATTTTCCCACAAAAGTAATTTGTTTTGTAGAGGCCTTTTATTGGCTTTTTTCTCCTCCCTTTTTCATATTCCCTCTCCTTTACCAGTGTATCCTGTATTATCTCCCAAATAAAATATTAGCTTCTGAATATTTGTCTTGCCGTTTCCTTCTGGGGAAACAAAACTAAGATAATACCATTGTTTTAATGGTACACATTAATTAGTTATAAGACACATTTTAAAATCATATTTTAACATTGCTGAGATCTTGATGAACTTTACAACCGATGTTATTTTATAGTTTAATAGATAGTACTTTTTTTTTCTTAAAGGCACAAAAATTATGGTGCATCTTATAATCTATGACATCTTAAGAGTTAGTGAATTGCATATGGTACTATCTGTTGGAAAAACTTCCAATGTTATTCAGACAATTTCTGTGAAGATAACAAATGCTCATTTATCTAGTCACATGCCTAGCATGGGCAAGGAGCTGTCACATTTCATTTAGTCTTCAAAATGACCTTTCTGGAGTATTAGTATTTATTTCTATTTTACAGACTAAAAAAAATTGAGGTTAAGTGAATTAAGTTACTTACCTAAAGATTTGATCTCAAAGTTCTTTCACTGTACTACAATGCCCTAAACTGTTTGTCAAAACAATTTGTATTTGAAATGCATTGGTGACTGCAATTCGAGAATTTTCTTGGTTTATTTTTCCCTTCAGTTAATCAGAATTAAGAATATTGTAATAAGTGGGCAATAGTGTTAAAATATGATCGTGTCAAGTATCATAAAAAATACAGGAAAACAGTTATTATCACATACTGCTAGCAAAAGTATAAGTTATTATAGCACCTTTGGAAAGCACTTGGCAGCATCTAGTAAAAAAATTTTTAAATGTGTATATTCTAGGACCCAGTGATGCCATATTTAGAGATATGCCTCAGGCAAATATTGTCATATGTATTCAATGAGGATTGCCAATGTGGCATTGTCTATAAAAGCAAAAACTAGGAACACTCAAACAGCCATCAATAGGGGAATGGATTTTTAAAATTTGGTGTATTCTTGTAAAAGAATAGTGTACTGAATGTGAATAGAACAAATTCACACAGATGAATCTTGATAGGTCCTCAACATATAATGAGTGAAAAAAAGAAAGATATAGCATGATGAGGAAAGCAAAGCAGTATTTAAATAAAACTTTACAATATAAAAAGATACTGTATGTTACTTATGAGTGTGTGTGTGTGTGTGTGTGTGTGTGTATACTAAGGCATTTTTTAAAATGGAATTCCAGAATCTAAGCCACTCTCATGATCATGGCTGCCTCTGGAGAGGAGTGAAAGAGAATTGGGCTGGGAGGAAAAGTCAAAGGTGTTATTCACGTCATCTGTTGTGGTTTCACTTTTATTTTCTAGGAGAATATATTCAGGTATTATTTGTATAAACACACTGACATGGTTTGGCTCTGTGTCCCCACCGAAATTTCATCTCAAATTGTAATCCAAATTGTAGTCCCCACATGTCAAGGGAAGGACCTAGCATGAGGTGATTGAATCATGGGGCAGTTTCCCCATGCTGTTCTCATGATAGTGAGTGAGTTCTCACGAGAACTGACAGTTTTATCAGTGGCAGTTTCCCCTTCACTGTCATCTGTCGTCATGTAAGACATGCCTTGCTTTGCCTTCACCTTCCATCGTGATTCTAAGTTTCCTGAGCCCTCCCCAGCCATGCGGAACTGTGACTCAATTAAACCTCTTTCCTTCATAAATTACCCAATCTCAGGTATTTCTTTATAGCAGTGTGAAAACAGATTAATACAGAGAATGGATACCAAAGTAGTGGGTCATTGCTATAACATACCTGAGAAAGTGGAAGCTACTTTAGAACTGGGTAACCAGCAGAGGTTGGAACAGTTTGGAAAGCTCAGAAGAAGACAGGAAGATGAGGGAAAGTTTGGAACTTCTTAGAGACTTGTTGACTATTTTTCGCCAAAATGCTGATAGTGATATGAACAATGAAGTCTGGGCTGAGGTGGTCTCAGATGGAGATGAGGAACTTATTCGGAATTGGAACAAAGGTGACTCTTGCTATGCTTTAGCAAAGAGACTGGCAGCAGTTTGCCCCTGCCCTAGAGATCTGTGGAACTTTGAACTTGAGAGGGATGATTTAGGGTATCTGGCAAAACAAATTTCTAAGCAGCAAAGCATTCAAGATGTGGCCTGGGTGCTCTTCACAGTGTACAGCAATATGCATTCACAAAGAGATGGTTTGAAATTGGAGCTTATGTTTAAAGAAGAAGCAGAGCAGAAAAGTTTGGCAAATATGCAGCCTGACCATGTGGTAGAAAAGGAAAACCCGTTTTCTGGGGAGAAATTCAAGCCTGCTACAGAAATTTGCATAAGTAATGGGGAGCTGAATGTTAAGCACCAAGACAATGAGGAAAATGTCTCCAGGGCATTTCAGAGACTTTCAAAGAAGCCCCTCCTATCACAGGCCCAGAGGCATAGGAGAGAAAAATGGATTTGTGGACTGGGCCCAGGATCCCCCTGCTCTGTGAAGACTCAGGACTTGGTGACCTGCATTGCAGCTGCACCACCTCCAACTGTTGCTAAAAGGGGCCAAGGTACAGCTCCAGCCATTGCTTCAAAGAGTGCAAACTCCAAACTTTGTCAGCTTCCACATGTTGGGCCTGCAGGTGGGCAAAAGACAAGATCTGAGCTTTTAGAACCTCCACTTAGATTTTAGAGGATGTATGAAAATGCCAAAATATCCAGACAGAAGTCTCCTGCAGGGGCAGAGCCCTCATAGAGAACCTCTACTAGGGCAATGCAGAGGTGAAATGTGGGGTTGGAGCCCCCACACAGAGTCCCCACTGGAGTACTGCCTAGTGGAGCTGTGAGAAGAGGGCCACTGTCCTCCAGACCCCAAAATGGTAGATCCACTGACAGTTTGCGCCATGCACTTGGAAAAACCACAGGCACCCCAATGCCAGCCAACGAAAGCAACTACAGGTGCTGTACCCTGCAGAGACACAGAGGCAGAGATTCCCAAGGCCTAGGGATCCCACTCCTTGCATCAGCATTTCCTGGATGTGACACATGGAATCAAAAGAAGATTTTGGGGCTTTCAGATTTAATGACTGCCCAGATAGGTTTTAGACTTGCATAGGGCCTGTGGCCCCTTTGTTTTGGCCAATTTCTCCCATTTAGAATGGGAACATTTATCCAATGCCTGTACCCCCATTGTATCTTGGGGGTATCTAACTTGCTTTTGATTTTACAGGCTCAGAGGTGGAAGGGACTTGCCTTGTCTCAGATGAGACTTTGGACTTGGACTTTTGAGTTACTGCTGGAATGAGTTGAGAATTTGGGGGACTGTTAGGAAGGCATGATTGGTTGTGAAATATGAAAAGGACATGAGATTTGGAAGGAGCCAGGAGAAGAATAGTATGGTTTGTCTCTATCTTTCCACCCAAAGCTCATCTTGAATTATAATACAAATTGTAATCCCCACATGCTAAGGGAGGAACCTGGTGGGAGGTGATTGGATCACGAGGGTGGTTTCCTCCAAGCTGCTCTCATGAGTTTTCATGAGATCTGATGCTTTAAAAGTGTTTGGCAGTTTCCCTTGTCTTCTCTTTCTTGCCTGCCACCATGTAAGACATACCTTGCTTTCCATTCACCTTCCATCATGATTGCAAGTAGTCTGCAAACTCCCCACCTATGTAGAACTGTGCATCAGTTAAACTTCTTTTCTTTATAAATTACCCAGTCTTGGGTAGCGTCTCTACAGCAATGTGAAAATGGACTAATATACACACACACATGCACACAAGAAAAAACCTGAAAACAAATATTTTAAAATGTTAATAATTCTTAATTCTTTATGGAAGGAACAGGAGTATTTGTATTAATTTTATAGTTCTCAGTATTTCTAAGTTTCTTAAAATAATAAAAATTAATAAAGTTTACTAATAGTTTTCTAACCAAAGTATCCAGCTTACTATTTTCTTCCATGGCTATGACTATCTTGGAAGTAGCAGTAAGTGATTATATTATACATGGAATGTAATAAACACTTAGGTTGTTTAAGTCAATCATTTTTAAATCATTTAGTAAATGTAGCAATACTACATACTACTATAATGGCTCTATGAAATACAAAATTTATTTGGCACAAGAAGCACTCATTTGCTATACCCTCTAGCCATGGATTATAACCCAGTGAAATGTATTAATATCTACTGGAAATGCTCCCCCTGGAAACTTTAATTAGTCAACTGTTTCAAGATAACAGGTTGAACAAAAATTCAAAGTTAACATTATTTCTAATAATTACCTATCAGGACAAATTAGATGAAAAGTAGACAAATTATTTGTTGTTCGCTCGCTTAACAAATATATTTGAATACCTCTTGGTGCAACCATCACAGGCTCTAGGGATACAGTGGTGAAAACACAGTTCTTCCCCACTGAGCTGATAGTCTATAGAGTTGGAACCATAGGAGATTAACAAAGAAGCAAATAAACATATATAAAGTCAAGTTGGGATGAGTACTATGGAGTAGGAGAAGAAGGTAAATGGAAGTTAAGGTATGCAGGTGAGGCAGAGGTCACAAATTGTCTCCCAGTATTTATTCTCCCCATCTTCTTTTTTATATAGAACCTCTCAGTTTCATTAACTAATCTCAAGGTCACCCAGCTAGAGATGATATTTCTCAGCCTCTCTTGCAGCTAGGTGTGGATATGTACCTATGTTTGGGCTAATAAAATATAAGCAATAGTAAATTTCATGTCAGCCCCTAGAGTCAAAACTACTTGCCTTGTGCTTTCTCTTCCTCAGCTGGCTAAGAAGTGGCAACAACTATAGCATCCTTGGATGCCACCTGGAAAGGATGTCGGAGATACCTCATGGGCCCTTGATGCGGTTTGGCTCTGTGTCCCCACTCAAACCTCATCTGGAATTGTAATCCCCACACGTTGAGGGAGGGACATGGTGGGAGGTAATTGGATCATGGGGGCAATTTCCCCCATGCTGTTCTCATGATAGTGAGTCGGTTCTCACAAGATAGGATGGTTTTATCAGTGGCAGTTTCCCCAGTGCTCTCTCTCTCACCTACCACCACATAAGATGTACCTCGCTTTCCCATTCACCTCCATCATGATTGTAAGTTTCCTAAGGCCTCCCCAGCCATGCAGAACTGTGAGTCAATTAAACCTGTTTTCTTTATGAATTACCCAGTCTCAGGTGGTTCTTTATAGCAGTGTGAAAATGGACTAATACAGCCCTAGATTGTTAAATGAGAAAGATATTAACATCTATTATGCTGGAGGCACGTATTTGTATCTCTTTGATGTAGTAGGTTATTCTGTCCCCTAACTAAGACAGCAGAGATGAATATTTCTTAGGTTGTCATCAGCTTTTCTTAGAATATAGGCATTGGAGCAGATAGCTAATTAGCGTGAAGGAGAGTGTCATTCAAAGGTCTAAGAGGAAAACATCTCAGGCAGAAGGGAAGGAAGTACAAGGTTCTGAAGCCAGAATAAGCTCGGTAGATTTGAGAAACATTAAAAAGGACACCATGATGGGCATGGAGTAAGTCAAAGAAGCAACTTATTAGAAAATAAGGTGGGATGCATATGCTCATTGCAGTACTAGTCACAATAGCAAAGACATGAAATCAATCCAAATGCCCATCAATGATAGACTGGATAAAGAAAATGTCGTACATACACACCATGGAATACTATGAACCCATAAAAAGGAACGAGATCATGTCCTTTGCAGGGACATAGATGGAGCTGGAAGCCATTATTGTCAGCAAATTAATGCAGGAACAGAAAAACAAACACCACATGTTTTCACTTATAATTGGGAGCTAAATGATCAGACCACATGCACATATGGAGGCGAACAACACACACTGGAGCCTGTCTCAGGGAGAATGGTGGGGAGAGAGAGCTTCAAGAAGAATAGCTAATGACTGCTGGGCTTAATACCTAGGTGACGGAATGATCTGTGCAGCAAACCACCATGGCACACATTTATCTATGTCATAAACCTGTGCATTCTGCACATGCATCCCTGAACTTAAAATAAAAGTTGAAGAAAAAAAAAAGATGGGAGAAGTAGGCCAGGGTCAGCCAAGTAGGGCTTTTAAGACTATGATTAGGGTTCAGATTTTACTCTATTATGAAAAGGTCTTAAAGAGTTTTGAACAGGAGAATAACAATAATTCACACACATTTTTAAAGGCCCATTTGGCTGCTGTATAGAGAATAAATTATAGCGTAGCAAGAATGAAAGTCAAGAACCAGTTAGGACCTATTGTAAATAGTTCAGGGGAAAGACTACTGTAGCCTCAAGTACAGTGGCAGATATAGAAACGGTGAAATGTACTGATTCAGGATACAGTTTGAAGACCAAACCACAGGAATTAAGAATGCTTCCAAGGTTTTAAAATAAACTGGGGGATAACTGAAATAGGGAATAGTAGATTGGGAAGTGGAGTATTGCAGCTTATAGTTCTTTTCTGGGCATGTTAAGTGGGTGCTAACCTTTAGACTATGAATGGAGATGCTAAGTGGGCAGTTGGACAATACAAGTCTGAAGCTCTGTAGAGAGGACAAGCCTGGGAATATAAATTTAGGAGTCATCAGCATATCAATAGTAAAATATAATGAATGACACCATCAAAGAAGTGAGACTGAATGACACTATCAAAAAAGAAACAGTAGATAGATACTAAAGAAAGGTCTAATAACTATTTGTATTTGAACCTTTGACTTTAGCTCTGCTTTGAGAAACCCAACCAAGAGAGTGTGGATGGAGGAAGAGAAGGCAATGTGGCAGGCAAGTTAAATGGGGGAGGGAATGCATCTTTCAAATATCTAAAGATGGCACAAATCTATGTCATTCTGCCAGGTCTGGGTACTGCTTTTTATTAATATCTTGGTGTGGAAGGGAAGCTCCAGGAGCTTCTGCTTGGTCTTTCCTACCTTGCTCACTCCATAGATTAGAGAGCCAAGGTGGGGACTCTGCCCATTCCTGAGTATGTCTATTCAATTATACAGCTGGGGAAATAGTCACAGCATAAGCCACAGTTGGTCCAAACTCCATCTGACAGTCAGAAGACCCCATTGTGACATGGACTAATCTGCAAAAATGAAACTACTCAAAGCCAACCTGGATGTCACCAAGCTCTATCACATATGACTGAATGATTCATAGCCCTGAAAGGGCTCCTAGCTGAGGGAGCAGGTGGGGACAGACGTCCAGCCCATGTTCCACTTGCTGAGCTATGGCAGAAACTACTGGAATATTTTTCAAAATACTGCTGGGAAGACAAAATAGATATTCGTCAACTAAAAATGGGAAATCTTGAAAGCTTTTAAAACACAGTGTAAACTGCTATACACTTTAAAGCTTTTTAAAAGAAGCATGTAAATTTGGTTATTGCTTATTTGGAAGACAGGATATTTGGCAAACTGTCTTCTGCAAAATAACCTTGAGCTGTGTATTGTATATCAGTTGCACTTACCATCTTATCTTGGTAGGGGACTGGTGTGGTAGAAATGACACAGAGATGAGAACCACACAGACCTGAGTTTTGCCCAGCTCTGTCACATGTCACCTGAGTGATCACACTCCTCTCCCAGCATTCGATTCTTCATCTATAAAACGAGGTTAGAGATAACTCCTTTCTGGTGCATCTGTTGTAAGACTCTGTGCTAATGTGTAATGAGGACTTATCCAGCACCTAGCACACAAGGGACACATAGCAAAGAGTTACAAGAGCATAAGAACAGGAATGAGCTAGCAGTATTTTCACTATACACAAGAAGTATTCATGGACCTTTTCTCATTTAATCCCACATTAGCTCTGTTAGTGAGCAGAGTATTATGCCCTTTTTATATAGATAAACAAACTTGGGTACAGATAGGTTAAATTATTTAAAAGGATCAAATATAGTAAGTGCATGACAGAGTCAAGATTCAGACTCAGGTTTTCTGACTCTAGAGAGTATAAGCTCATGAGAGATGGCTGGCAAAAGTTCTATGTGCCCCCAAATCCTTCCCAGCACTCACCATGGACTCCTAGTGGCCCCAAAACAGTAAACACAAAGTTGATTTTTAATATATCCTAGGCCCTGTAAAAGTCATACAAGAATTATACCCTTTTTCTGGCTTGTATGGCTTTGATAAATGTTCTCTGCCAATACCATTTTTGTCATCTGAAAAAATGGCAATGAAAATTGTAGCTACCACATATGGTTGCCATGAGCATTATCTGGTTTCAGACACTTTTTTTTAGTACAGTATCTGACACATGACACTCAATAAATATAGTCATTGCTATTATTACTAACAAATACTACCTATTAAAGTGACCTTTTTTTTTTTTTAACCTCAGCTCAAATATTTCTGCCTTTTCTAAGGCTTCCCTGACCCTATGCTCACATCTACCTCTAGGTTAAAATAAATCTTCCCTTTCATGTGTCGATGAGCATGGGGTTGTTTCCATATCTTGGTTACTGTGGATAATGCTGCAATGAATGTGGGTGTGCAGGTATCTCTTTAAGATCCTGACATCAATTCATTGGGATATATACCCAGAAGTGAGATTGCTGGATCATATGGTAGCTCTATTTTAAGGAACTGCATTACTGTTTTCCATAGCAGCTGCACTATTTGTACTTTCTAACCAACAGTGGACAAGAGTTCCAACTTCTCCCTAACCTCACAAACACTTGTTATCTTTTGGGTTTTTTGTTTTGTTTTGTTTTTTTAATAATAGTCATCTAAACTGATGTGAAATAATATCTCATTGTGGTTTTGATTTGCCTTTCTCTAATGATTATCAACGTTAAACAACTTGGTACAAACATGTTGGCCAAATACATACAATGGAACATTACTCAACCTTTAAAAATAAGAAAATCCTACCATTTGCCACAACACGGATGGACCTGGAAAAAAATTATGCTAAGTAAAATAAGTGAGTCACAGAAAGACAAATACTGCAAATTTGTCTTATAAAAGATGTCTAAAGAGTCATATAGAAGTAGACAATAGAATGGTGGTTATGAGGGGATGGGGAGTTGTTGTTGAATGGGTGTGAAGTTACAGTTACCCAAAATAAGGAAGTTCCAGAAATCTGCTGTACAATACAGCCTATAGTTAAAAGTAAAATATTGTACCTTACAAATTTGTTAAGAGGGTGTATGAGTCAGAGTTCTCTAGAGGGACAGGACTAATAGGGTAGATGTATATATGAAGGGGAGTTTATTAAGGAGTATGGACTTACAGAATCACAAGATGAAGTCCCACAATAGGCTGTCTGTCTGCAAGCTGAGGAGCAAGGATGCCAGTCCAAGTCCTAAAACCTCAAAAGTAGGGAAGCTGACAATGCAGCCTTCAGTCTGTGGCCGAAGGTCCGAGAGATCCTGGCAAACAACTGGTGTTAAGTCCAAGAGTCCAAAAGCTGAATAACTTGGGATCCGATGACTGAGGGCCGGAGGCAACCAGCATGGGAGAAAGATGAAGGCTGGAAGACTCAGCAAGTCCGCTGTCTCCAATTTCTTCTGGCTGCTTTATTCTGGCCACACTGGCAGCTGAATAGGTGGTGCCCATCCAGATTGAGGGTGACTCTGCCTCTTAGTCCACTGACTCAAATGTTAATCCCCTTTGGCAACACCCTCAGACACACCCAGGAACAATACTTTGCATCCTTCAATCCAATCAAGTTGACAGTCAGTATTAACCATCACAGAGAGTAAATCTCATGTTAAGTGTTCTTACTATAAAAACAAGCACACACACAAACAACAACAAACAAAACAAAGAGACATAAGAAAACTTTTAGTGGTGATGCATAGCTTTATTATCTTGATTGTGGTGATGGTAGCAGGAGTGTATACATACGTCCAAACTCTGCAAATTGTATACATTTATTGTGTGCAGTTTTTGTATACCCATTATGCCTCAACAAAGCTAAAGAGAAATTAATTCTCTCCTTTTAGGTGCTTTCCTAGCTGTGAGTTTCATAGTATTTGCTTAATGTCTTATCCTAGAGTTACTCTTGCATGTGTATGCTTCCTCACTAGACCCCTGCTGACCAGGTTTCATTCACCTTCCAAAAGCATTTTATATGCATTGCTTAAACATGTTGAGATCACTTTTTCTTCCTTTTCCTTCTTCCAATCCTCCACCCTCACCACACTGCCAAGACCTCCTGAAGAGATTATGTTCTATCCAAAACCCAACCTATTCCTTTCAGCTACAGGAGAATTTTATTCAGCATGTGGTAACACTAATAAATTCTATACAATAGAACTTTACAGTTTATAAGGTGCTTTCACTTTCATGATCCATTTTATCATTCATTTTTAAACCCAGATATTGTCCTAATGGACCCAGGATGCAAAGGAGGAGGAAAGCTGCTGTCTCTGCTGTTAAGCGTTGCTTTGAGATGATAATCAGACCCTTCTGCTTCTCAGTACTGAACCAATTGAAAAATGACAAGGGAGTCAAATGGAGATCAAGGTACCAACATTATTGCTTGTAGAGCTGCTTGGTGAACACTGTGTGAATGAAATGTCAGAGTAAGGCTTCCTCCTATGCCACCACCTGCCCCTCCCACAAGCATAGCCCTTACGATCTGACTGAGGAAAGACTCTATGGAATAGATACTCAGCCAACTACGTGGGAAAGGTGCTTTGTTCATACCCGCAAAGCATGTTTTATAGCATGTTAGCTCTACCCATCAAGGAGCATTTTCATATCATTAAAATAAAGGAAGCAAAGGAGGAAGAAAGGAAGATCTTCCTTAGGTGCAGTAAGACAGGGTCAAAGAGTTAGGTTAAAGGTGTTGCCCAAATATCCTTTCCTCCTAAGAAATGGAGTGGAAGATTCTTAGTAAAACATGAGCCCTGGGAAATGAGTTCCCTCAAAACATTCCCTCAGGGACCTCTCAGTTTAATGGGAATTAAGTATTGCTTGTGCATGGGGAAAATGTATAAATAGTTTGATAAGTTCTATACTCAAGGTTAATGAGAAATGGTAAGTTGGAGAAAAGGTTCTAACTTGCTTTGGGATGATAAGGAAAATGTATTTGAGTATATTAAATGTTCGTTCTCATATTTAATGAGCACTTAAGATGTGCAAAGACTAGGGGTTATTGGGTTCTCATGACAACCTTATGTGGTTGGTAAAATTGTTATTTCAATCTGATAAGTGAAAGAACAAGCAGAGAGGGTAAGTGACTTATCCAAAGTCACAATGAGTCTCCAGACACTGAACTCCACTTCAGTTCTTACTACTTTCTAGTTCTATGACTTTCAGCAAGTCACTTAATTCTTTGAACCTCAGTTTCCTCTTTTCTAAAATGAGAAATATGATGCCAGATCTGCACAACTCCTGGGTGATCCATACCCTATCTCTTTTAGAAGGTTGTCATACAGATTAAAAGGAATAACACACATAAAAGTGTTTTGGAGGGCTGGACACAGTAGCTCATGCCTGTAATCCCAGCACTCTGGGAGGCTGAGGCAGGTGGATCACCTGAGGTCAGGAGTTCAAGACCAGCCTGATCAACATGGAGAAACCCCATCTCTACTACAAATACAAAATTAGCTGGGTGTGGTGGCGCATGCCTGTAATCCCAGCTACTTGGGAGGCTGAGGCAGGAGAATCGCTTGAATACAAGAGGCAGAGGTTGTGGTGAGCCGAGATCATGCCATTGCACTCCAGCCTGGTCAACAAGAGCACAAGAGCAAAACTCCATCTCAAAAAAAAAAAAAAAAGTGTTTTGGAAATTTAAAACCCATGTCAAGGTAAGAGATTATTAAACTCATTACTGTACAGTCCAGTGCAAATTGGTGGCAAACACTGCTGGCTCCTGCTCTACATCCACTGCAGAGGTCAAAGGAAAGCTTCCCCTCTACTCTCTGAAGGTTTGCTGAAAATAAACTGACAATAGACAGATTAATAGGAGAAAAAGGCATACCAAATGAATTTAACATGCATATCACAAGGAAATCACAGGAGGATGATTAGTCAATAACCCAATGGAGTACAGATGTTTATATGCTCTTTTTCATGGGGGAAGGGGAGTGGAGGGGTATAGGAGTGAGTGATTTTTAGGGAAAATAAATAAACCCAAAGAACAATGGCCTAAGACAAAGTTCCTCTGAGCTCTTAGAGAGGTGGTGGGAAAGTGAAGGGCAAAACTTTGCTGTGAACAAAGGTGTCTTATTATGTAGATAAAGTTCCCCAGATAATCTTTCAGAGCTGCCCTCAGAAGAATAGATGAAAAGTCTGCCTGGACATGGTAAGGACTCCCAGTGTTTTCTCTTCTCTGGGGGTTAATCTTTCCTGGTTGTTTGATGAGAGTTCTAAGGAGGGCATCTTAAGACAATCACATTTCTTTTGGAAAGAAGCTTTCTTAGTCAGATAAGGAAATTCCAGAAAGAGTCCCTTCTGGTGCTTCAGGAAGGTGAGAAGATCAGAAAGACAAGGAGGAGAGGGAAGATCAGAGAGTCCTTAGAGTGCTTCTCTAGTTCACTATATTTTGGGGTATCATTTTCTGAGCTCCAACACCACTCTCCTTATTATACTAACAGAGCTCTGTTTCAGGAGACCATGTACCTACCTGGAAATACTAACATCCCAGATTCCCTTATAACCAGGGATAGCCATGTGACTGTTTTCAGGCAATAGATGTAAGTAAAAGACTATTGAGTAGAGATTCCAGAAAAGCTACTGTTTCTCTGATAGAAAGAGACAAACTCCATGGTCATGTAGTTCCTATCTTTCACCCTTCTTCATGCCTGGAGTGCAGCCTTGATGCTTCGAAATAAGACAGCCAGCCTACAACCATAAAGACAAAAGCCATATGCTTACAATGTCAGAGCAGGAAGCTAGAAGGAGCCTGAAGCATTGACTACTCACTCAAGCAGTTGCACTAGCTCAAGATCATATACCCTTTTGTTCACTAAACAAAACAAAACAAACAAAAAACTTCCATTTAGTGAAGCCACTGTGGTCAGGTTTCTATCATAAACCAAGTACAATCCTAGTTGACAACAGGTGCTAATCATGGCAACAAGAGAAGTGCTCTTTACTGCAATTTTTTACCCTCAGAGTCATTAAAGAATATGATATAGTATAGCACAATAGGAAGAGACAGGTACTTCTGAAGTAACCTAGAGACCTGGAGAAGCTCAAGTGTGGATTCTATAACTGCTCTTTACTAGCTGTGTAATCTTAAACAGGATCCCAACTGCAAAATGATGATAGCAATACACATGCTGTGAGGAGTTCTGAATGAAAAAGACACGGTGCATATGAAGCACTCAACAAACGTAGATAATGCTTTCAGTGGGGGCAGAGGAGACCCTAATAGCAGTCCAAGGTTCTGATCTGGAGGGTCATCAATCCTTCATGAAAACATGTGCTTTCTAGTTGTTTGGTCAAACCCTATTTTGACAGAGTACTATAGAACAGTAGGAACTGCCCCATAGTAGCTCATGCCTCTAATCTCAGTACTTTGGGAGGCTGAGTAGGGAGGATTGCCTGAGCCTAGTTGTTTGAGACCAGCCAGGGCAACATACAAAGACTCCATTCCTAAAAATATTTTCTTAATTTTCAGGGCATGGTGGTGCATGCCTATAGCCTCAACTACTCAGGAGGCTGAGGCAGGAGGATTGCTTGAGCCCAGGAGATCCAGGCTGCAGTAAGCTATGATCACACCACTGCACTCTAGCCTGAGCAGCAGAGGGAGAACATATCTCGAAAAAGAACTGCCTGTAACACCAACAGGCCAGCACTTTAGCATCCAAATTAGTGTCAACCACTTTGGAGGCAGCATGGCATATGATTAAGAGTTCTGGGTTTGAATCCTGGCTGTGTCACTTTCTACTTATACTTACATGACCTAGAGTAAATTACTTCATCACTCTGAGGCTTAATTTTCTCCTCATCGGGTCCATCTCCCTCACAGAGGTTGTCAAGAGGTTCAAATGAGATAACAGGTACAAGTATGTTCGACCTGCACAGGTTCATTATTGTTACTTGTATTCTCCACTTCGTCTGCTAGAATAGTAAGCTCAGTGGTGGCAGGGGAGAGAGGAGAGGGCAGAGGAGAGAAGGAGTTGGTTACAGGTATAAATTGAATTCTAAAGATACAGAATCACTGATCTGCAAAGAGCCAAGGAGGAGGTTGTTTAGGTCAAAACCAGCCTTGAAGCAGAGCTGATCACTAAGCTCGTGAGGTGGTAGCTGCCTGCTGGGCAGCAGCACTTGGGAGTAAGGGGGGCAGGGGCAAGAAGGGGATTCAAAGTCCTACATAGCTCCCTGGCTCCTTTCCATGGTAGCCATTTCCCTGAGGGCCTTAGCAGGGCTGAAAATATACTTTGCCTCTAACACAGCTCGATATATTTTAGGCTGAGGGGAGGCTGGGGGAAGGGAGAGCTCAGCTGAGAGCTATCTATTGGTAATGAAAAGCTTCCAGAATGCACCCAGCTCCTACTGAGGTAGATGTGGAGGGAATCTGCCAGGCGGAAGACACACACACATACCCTACCTCACCCCTTCCCCCAACCATCAGCTGCCCTCCTCTGTGAACCTCCAGCTGCCCCTTTGCTTAGGCCTTAGCCAAGGCCTCTCAGGGGACTTATTACCAGGATCAAGTCCATCCTGTTCTTAGGGCCCTGCATTGGTTTCACTTGAGTTTAATTATAGAGGCTCTAGAAGGGAGGGGAAGGTGAAGCAAAGAAGTGTAGACCTGCTCAATGCAGCAGTCACTGCTCCTGTGGACCTATGTCTGCACAATTCGATGTAACTGACATTGCCAAGAGGGGAGCAGCGGAAAGAATGCAATTGTGGAGTCAGGGGAACCTGGGATCAAGTCTTATAACATACTGTCTCTCAGATGATCGAGTCATATAACTTCACTGCTCCTTGGTGTCCTCTAGCTTTTTAAGAAACAAAAATGAAAAAGCAATAATAAATGCTCACATTTGTAATAATTATAGGTAACACCGAGTGCTTCATATATGCCAGGCCCTGTTCTAGGCCTTTTTTGCACCATATCTCAGCCCATCCTCCCAATAGTAGATAAGGTAGGCTTTCTATTGTTCCTACTTTACAGACGAGGAAACTGAGGCACACAGAGGTGAAGCAAGTCACTCAGGGTCACACAGGTAGTGAGTCTAATGCATAACAAATGGAAAGCGTCTGGCATGCAGTGGGAATCACTCAGTGGTCGTTCTCCCAGGGGAGTGTGCCTAAATTAATAGAGCAGCTCTTACCTCCCTTCCTTCTCCCCCATATGCCATAATAATACATTCGTCACCTCAAAATTATCCTGGGAGGTAGGCAATAGCAGTCCCATCATACAGATGAATATATCAGCCAGGAAAACTAAATCCACTCGAGTATTTCAAGCAGAGGAAAACTCTTCAGGGGCCTCATTACACAGGTAATGGAAAAGCAGAAGTGGCAACCCAGAGTAGTACAGCAGGAGATTGCTACCATTTCCAGGCCTGCTGGCTGGGGCAGCAGCCGTGGAGAGAGTTGCCGGCCAACCAGCAGCCGGGATCTGAAGGAAAAGGCTACTCAGAGTCAAAGCCGTGGAGCAGAACAGTGAGACTGCAATAGCCAGACTGTGTCCCTTCTCCTTCCTCCAGGTTTCCACTAATGCCATGCACTGACCAGGCCTATTTGGAAGCTAGATGGCATGAGAGCTTGGGAATGTAGTTTCCTAAAATACAGGGCAGAGCAGAGGAGGAGGGAGAACAAACAGGCAAAAGCAACCACAGGGAGGAAAATATGTGACTTATCCAAGGCCATGGAGCTAAGAAGGGGTAGAGCCAGGACTTGAATTCGGGCCTCCTTCCTTTTACATTCCTCCAGTATACATTCCAACCCCATGGCTTTTCAACAAAAAGATTCTGTCAATTCTGTCTTCCACTTACTGTACCATTTTCTAGAGCTTTCTCAAGATTTTCAAGCCTCAAACTCTACCCTAACCCTAATCTCTTTATTTGACCTGATTCCTGTGTCTTTATACAACATCAAGACCATGTGACCCAAATTCCTTTGACATCCACCCTGTTACTATTTAGTGCACCCACTCTTAGTGTCTTCTTGCAATGTGTGTAAGAATGTCCCACCATCCCGTATCAGCCAAGATTCAATCAGGAAAGCTGAAACTCTATGAATATCCTAAAATATGAATTTGTTGTAGAATTAACACATCTTATAACTGTAGTAGAAACTGGATAAGTAAGCACCCAAACAGGGAGATGGAAAATCAAAAGTCACTAAGCCACCCTCTTGAAATACCAGATTGAGTGGGCATGTGGGCATTCATGAAGGAATATGCATAGCCAGGCACATGCATCTGCTGGAGTGGGTATGCAAAAGAAAGTTGATAGAAAATTCTTTGGAGGGCTGTTTCTGCTGCATCAGATTATGGTTCTGGGGTTAACATTAGTTAATGTTAAGGCATTATGTTAACATTAGGGCAGGCAGGAAGGAAGAAGAGCTAAGCACAGAGTTGAGTGCAAGAAAGATAAGCTCAACTTTTCTGGTATCTTACTTTTACTACAAAAGACCAAAAACAAGCTGAAGTCAGTCAGCACCTCTGCATGTACTTCGCACCATGTTTAACCACGGTGACCTTCAAAGACTAATGGCTCTGCCCTTCTTTCAAATCATATGCAAATTTCTCTTTTGGTCAATCCTAACCCTCAACTATAAAGTGAAACATTGTTCCATTTCAGTTGGTTGACATAGTATAAAGCCACCCCACTCCCCTGCCGCAAACTGATTCTACACTCTAGACACCATTCCTTCCTGCCACCTTAGGCAACTCACACTATTATCCACTCTCTTTTCTGTCCCTTCAACCATTTGCTGTCCATTGGTTCTGTTCTATCTGTCCAGGAACACGTTACCGTCCCTCCCATACTATAAAAGGAAGACTGCCCTCCACAACTGCTACCCTCTAAAGAAAGCTACCATCTCCTTTCTCCTCTCAGCGTCTCAACCAAAATTTGGGGGAAACATGAGCTATATGCTTGATGATTCCCAAACCTCAGCACTTGCTTGCTTCTCAACCCTGTCGTTGGACTTCCTGTCCACCTCTCCACTGAAAGCACTGGCTCTTGGCTAATGCACTGGTCTCTTCCTCAGGGCTCACCATCTCTATAGCATTTGACTTTGTTAGTGTTCCCTTCCATCTTAGATCTTACTCCTTCTTTGGTTTCTATGACTCTGTTCTCTCCTGGCTTTCCTCCTCCTCTCAGGGTATACAATCTCATTATCTTCCATCATCCTCTCTTCCTTTGCCTATCCCCCAAATGTTGGGATTGATCAATGTTCCAGCTGTGGCTATCTCATCATCTCACTATACACAGTCTCACTCTGAGTTCACTTAGGCTCTGCACTCCAAATGATAGCTACCTTACGTGGTATTTACTTCCAAACCTTTTTTTTTTTTTTTTTTTTTTTAAAGACAGGTTTTCACCATGTTGTCCAGGCTGGTCTCAAAACTCTGAGGCTTGAGTGATCCACTCACCTTGGCCTCCCAACCAAATTTCTAGTTCTAGTCTAGACTGGTTTCCTGAGCTCCAGTTACTTCCAGCTACCAGCTGCAGATAATACAAGTTCATACCCAAAGAGTACTATTATTGATTGAGCAGAGATGGAATGAATACAAATCAGATAACAGCAGTTAGTTGATGATTTTCAAGCTCTTATTTAAGTTCTAGGCATTAGGCTAAGAGTTTTGTATGCACTATTCCTTTTAATCCTCACAAACTCTAAGAAATAGATACATTTATAACACCATTTTACATATTAAAAAACTGAGGCTCAGAGAGATAATTAACAAAGCTCAGGTCTGGCCATGATGAAATAAATGGTGCTGGACTTGCAGGTGCCATAGACTAGGAGAAAATATTATATTCATCATGAAGGACTTATATTGAAAATATGCGAAGATACATATCACACTTATACGTGAAATCTAAAAAAGTAAAACTCATAGAAGCAAAGAAAGCACATAAAAATAAAACAAAACCTGTACATGAGTGCTCATGGCAGCCTCATTCTCAGCAGCCAAAAAGTGGAAACAATCCAAATGCCCATCGCCCGGTGAATGGTTAAATAAATTGCAGCACATCCATACAGTGGGAAAGAATGGTCTTTTAATTAAATGGTGCTGGAACAACTGGATAACCATTGTAATGCAATAAGAAGGAAGGAATTGCTGATACTTGTAACAACATTGATGAGTCACAGAAACATTATGTTAAGTGAAAGCAACCAGATACAAAATGATTCTAATTATATGAACTTCTAGAAAAGGCAAAGCTATAGCAACTAAAATTGGATCAATGATTGCCCGGGCTGGCTATGGTAGGAAATTGACTGCAAGACAGTATGGATGTTATTATACTTTGGGGGCCAATGAAAGTGTTCTGTTTCTTGATTGTGGTGGGGGTCATATTACAGTACATATTTGTCAAAACTCATTGAGTTGTATATAAAATTGGTGAATTTTATTGCACATAAATTACATGTTATAAAGCTAATTTTTTAAAAAAAGCAATGTGGGAAGTCCAAAGAAAAGATATATACAAGGTATAGAGGAAGCAAAAAAAAAAAAAAAAAGGCAAATCTTAGTCGGAATGGAGGACTCATAGAAAGCCTCTGATAGTCTAGCTGAATCAGAATAAGTGGACACAAGCTTGTTAAAAAGCAGCTTCTTGTGGCTGGTTCTTCTAACGTGAGAGGCCCTGTTTGCCTCTGTTAGCAATGGATCTTATGATTGGATTGCATTTAGAAAAATGGGGAAGGTTTTGTGAGCACAATTCCTAAGACTAAAATGGAGAATGGGGTTCAGTGCCCTTACCAATGCAAAAGGGTGTGTAGAACTAAAGACCAAGAATAATGTTTGAGGAACTTTGAGAAATTGTAGAACTCCGGTTTCTTCTGTCCCTCTCTCTGCCACAGGGATAAGTTATAGTACTTTGTGCAAGTCACTCCCTTTCTCTGGGTGCAGATTGCTCATCTGTAAAATGGGAGAAGAATGAGCAGACTTGATGATCTCTAAGTTTTCTTCCTTCTTTAACTTTCCATGATACCGGATGTGAACTCTTCTGCTAGTTTGGCTGTATCCAAGAGGCCAGTGTTCTGAATTCCTGCCTGTGTGACTTACTTCCTTTTCCTTTCATCCTCATAACCTCAGAGGGCTACATGCAGGGAGGAAAAAGGCAGAAAAGGGAAGACAGAGCTGGCAAGCAAGGGCAAAGATCTAGAGTCTAGCCTAGAGCTCTTTTTTGGGAAGTTAGAGGCAGAAAGAAGACGGCCGGGCAGTACAGGTCTAGAAGCAGGTAGTCTGTTCATTTGACAAACACAGATGAAGTACCTGTGTTGCCACACACACTTATTAAGCATCTCCTTTGAGCTTGCTGCTGGGATTCAGCATTGAAAAAAGACTGTGATCCATGCTGTGGGGGTCTAAGTGGGGGAGGTGCTGATCAAACTTGTTATTCAAAAAGAAAACCAGCTGCCTTGCCTAGAATGGATGATAGTTGTTAGTCTCCCTGGTTTACACACAAGAAAATTGGGGTTTAGAAAGATGAAGAGTAGTGCTCCAGCTAGAGAAACCCTGATTGTTAGCCAGCCCCACAACCTATGCTGGCTACAATCTATGTCCTGTCTGATACAGTGTCTCTTTCTATTCATGATATTCGTGAAGTATTGGGTGGGAGGAGGGCAGGGGAGGGAGGGGAGCGGGGGATGGAAATGAGGTGCCCCTAGGTTAGGATGTGCTGGGCTCACACTTCAAGTGCGCTGCACTGTGATACACTCTGTTTGAGGCTGGTCAAGAGGCCAGCCATTCCCAGGGGCTCCGGTCAGAGGAAACTGCCGGCTGCACTGCCCAACAAAGATGTCTAGTTGCATCTTGTTCCTATCGATTATCCACCAAAGTGTCTCTCATTGTTAGGCATTCCCCAGGGGCAAGCGGGAGAAAAGGAGTCCTTTCTCCTTTTTTTCATTTAATGACATCCAATCCTGCCCAGTGATCTCTGCCCTCTTCCCAGAGGCAGGAGACAGGAGGGAGGAGGGAAAGGAGAGAAAGAAAGCATAGAGGGTGGGGGCGCAGTGTATAGACACAAAGACAAGAGATGGAGAGAGACAAAGGGAGAGACATAGAGGTATTCAGTGAGAGAGACACAGAGAGAAACCAGCATGCAGAGACAAAGCAAAAAGCAGAGAGAGACTCATAGAGACAGAGAGAAAGAGGGAAGCAGAGAGAGACAAAAAGGAGTCAGAGACAGGGAGAGAGGGAGCACAGAATGACAGAAGGACAGAAATAGGCAGAAACAAAGCAGCAAAGCACAGGGACATAAAGAAACAGAGAGGGCAAGAGAAACGCAGCTAAAGGGAGAGAGGGAGGGAGAGCGCAGGGTGGGAGGAAAGCGGTAACACTCCCACAACCCCCTTCTCCGTCAAGATCCAAGTGCTGAGAAGATTCACAGAAGAACCTGTGTCCAGACCATACCTGGCCCAGGCACAACATTCCTGACCCCAAAGCAGATGGCGATTGGTTGTTCTGACATTTCATGCAGAAACGTTAATTTCCCCACAAGTGGGAGTGAGAGCTCCTGAGAAACATGCAGCCTGCACTTCAGTCCAGGCCCTGGGACCAGAATAGGCTTTGGACCCAGGAGACAGAAACGTCTGTGAAGGTCACATACTCCAGGGCTCAGACCTTACCTCTCTCACCAATCCTCAGATTGCCCTGAGAGGGTTCCATCTCTCCTTGCACCCTCTGAAATCAGGTTGAAGGCCAAACCTCCACATCTGGTGTACCCTTGAGCTCCACATACCCATCCAAAGCAGGGATCGTCTCACAGGAGCCACTGGTGCCTTCAACATAGACACAGCTTGACTCATAGCTTTCCTGCCTCCTTCCCCAACCTGCTCCTTCTGCTGGGTGTCTGAGTTTCCAGCCCTTCATCCCAGCCAGAAAGCTGATCACCTACCCCTTCACTGCTCCCCACTGCCCTGCATCAAAGTATTCACCATGTCTTGTGGATCTGATCCCCTTAACATTTCTTAGTTTCTCTGGGCCTCATCTTTGAATCTGTAGCATAGGGATAATAGTACCTACCCCACTGCATTGTTAAGGTAATTAAATGAGTTACTATTTGCAAAGCACTTGGAATGGTGAGTTCCAAGCCTATAGTAGACCCTCAACCAGTAGTTAGTAGTCATAGAAGCCATTCCCTCTCTTCATCCCACACCCTTGGCTTTCCTTCAGGTCACTGTCATCTCTCGCCCAAAACACTTTCTAATGGAGCCCCTGCACTGGGCACATGGATTCCAATCTATCTTCACAGCTGCCAGAATGATCTCTCAACAGGCCAACTCTGTTCCCTGCTTCCCCACATAAAAGCATTCAGTGAGTCTGAAGAGACTCAAGTTCCTCTGCTGACATAAAGAGTCCTCCATGATCCAGGCTTGTCTACATCTCTACTCTTCATTCCTGCCACTCCTCATTGCTCCTCAAGACACATCTGTGTGCATCAGGCTGTTTTCAACCTCCCTGCTATTATTCCCCAAGCCCTGCCTCATCCCACCAACCTACCTTGCTACATTTCTAAAGAATCCCCATGTGCCATGGCTTCTAATCTCCCAAGATAGGCACTGTCCTCTCCACATTAGAGACGGAAGGGAGGCTCCATGCCTGTCCAAGCCACACAGTTGTAAGAGGCCAAGCCTGGACTTAATCCCAGGGCCCTCTGCTTTCGTATCTGTACCCAATGTGGCACATCCCCAGCAGATTATAGAGCGTAACTTACACTTGGAGAGCAGTTACCACATTCTAGGCACATGCTAAGCAGCATAGCATTGCCTTGTTTAATCCTTCCAACCACTCTGTGTGGTAGCTGCAATTTTGCAGGAATAATTACTCTGCCCAGGTTGCAGATGAGGAAACAACAGCACAGAGAAGTTGAGTAACTTGCCCAAGTTCCCAAGCTAGTAAGTGGGGCGCTGGGATAGGAAGCAGAGGCAGACTGGCTCCACAGTGCAGTTCTTTACTTGCCGTACAGGGTGAATGGAGAATAGATTTCCAGTCCTATCTCTGCCACTGCTATATCACTTTGCTGAGTTACTTAATGTCTCAGAGCCTCAAGTTACTCATCTGTGAAATAGGGATAAGGTCACACTGCCCTAACTCCAAGACCAGACAGAGGACCAAATTTTAAAAAATAAAAAAGGCAGAGAACTGCTTAGTAAAATCTAAAGGAGAAAGGAAGACCACAACGCATTGGGCTTGTACAAGTAAGTGCCAGAAATTGGAATTGTGCTTTCCTATATTATCTCACTTCAGCCTCATTACAACCATGCAATGTCAGCGTTTCACAGTCCCATTTTACAGATAAGTCAAGCCAGCATGGGAGACATGCATGCATATGAATAATTCCGAGTACTTAATTTACATCTGTAGAGTGCTTTGAAGTGTACAAAATAATGTGTTGTTTGTTTTTGATCCTCTGTGACCTTTCCCTGATGATCTCATGAAGCAAGCAGAACACAGATTAGGCTTGCTTTGCAGATGAGCACTTTCCTAACTCAGGTCCATTGAGATGTGATGACTTGCTTAAGGTTAAGACCAGTGACAGAAGTAGGGCTAGGATCCAAACCTCCCACCTCTTAGGCCAAATTGGTTATCAGAGAGTCAGATTGGGCTGAAGTCTATGTGCTTGTAGTGCCAAAGATAGGGAAAGGGCAATTTTTAGAGAGGGAAACCAAGTCGTGTTTACAATTCAAATAATTTGCTCAGGTTCATACAGCTGGTAAATGATGAATCTGAGAACCAAACTCCTGAAGTCAGACTCCAAAGTCCAAGCTCTAATCACTCATCTACCATCCAGGTCCACTCCGAAGCAAGGCGGTCAAGAACAAATGTCTCTCCTTGCATACATTCCATAACTTGCATTAATAATAGCAACTGCCAGATACTGAGCAACAACGAATACATGCCCAACACTTTAATCCTATAATAACCCCTTTCTTATCCCTATTTTACAGATGGGGAAATGGAGGCTCAAAGTGGTGAAGCAATATGCCAAGGTAATCTGTGGAGCTGGCACTTAAACTCAGGTCTAGAAAATGCCAACCCAAGATTTGTCTTTGAGTGAGACACTATGATATAGAATTAGGTCTGGGGTTATGCAAATGAACCAGACATTGGATTATTTTGTAGTCTTTGGTTGTAACAAAAACCAACTCAAGCTAGCATAAGCAAAAATAAATAATAAATAAACAAATCAATAAATGGAGTTTATCATAAGAATATAGTATATTTTGTGAATCTTAAAGGTGAGAGTGCAGCCAGCCCTTTAAAAGGCTAAACAAAGGAAATAGAGATCTGTCAGCATCCCAGACAGGGCTTTCTCTGGTCCCTAGCCTCTGCCATTCTCTGCATCTCGCTTCTCTCAACAGAAACCAGCTTTCCATACTTCCCAGTCATTCTATATGGCAAGCAGAAGATGGCCATAGAAATACTCCTGAGTTTACATCTCCTTTGTCAAGAGTTCAGTCTAGATGAAGCCAGAATCTCTGGGGCCACTTCTCAGTTCCAGAAGATCATCTGAATGGCTCCGCTCAGATCAGGCACCCATCCCTGGTCCAAGCAACAGTGGCCATTAAGATGGGGATGCATGATTCAAGGGTGGCTGTGGAGGGGAGCAGCCATCTAAGGGAGAGGAATAATCAGGTCTTGGGCAGGACAGACACCCCAAGAGTATTTACTATTGATGTGATCCTGGCCCCTAAAGAACCGAAGTTTAGAGAAACAGACAGGCAGATACAATGGAATCATAATCGAGTCTTGCTAGGGTCCTAGAAGTAATGTATTTACAGTACTGAGACAGCTCAGAGGGGAAACTGTCAATTTTGCCAGGAAAATCAAGGAAGAGAACTCTTAACCGTTACACAAAAAAAATGATCAGAACCTCAGAAGCAATGAAGTTTTAAATGATAGTGTGGGCATAACAAAGGCTATAAAGCAAATTTTATTATAATTATAATTATAGATTATGAAATATATAAGTCTAATTCTCTGAAATTCACAATTGATAATTATTATTTGGGTGTTTGGGGGATAATTATGCATTTTGATATTAAAAATTAATATGGAAAATTTTAAATGAAGATGGACAAGGTGGGTCTTTTAATATTTAACCATGACAAAATAAAGGAACAAAGACTGGGGGAGGCACTGTGGTCTAATAGAAAGAGCATTGTCATCAGAAAGAGCTGCATTTGAAACCCAGCTCTAAAATTCACTAGTGGTGTGATGCTGGGGAAGTTATATGCCCTCTCTGATGCTAATTCCACATCACAAACTGGGGCCAATAATTCCGGACTCTCAGAGCCCTTGAGAATAGTGACTGGCATAACTTACGTGAATCAATTCATGCCACTTCTCTGCGCAGAAGCCACCAAGGAAAGATCAAAGTCCTTCTCGTGTCGTGCAAGGCCCAAGTGTGATCTTCCCATTGCCTCCACCCTGTGCCATTACATAACTGATCTCGTCTTCCACTCCCACTCTGTTCAGTCCCTCGGTGAGTCCCTTCAGTCATACTGGCTTCCTTGCTGTCTCTCAAATGTTGCAGGCAAGCTCCCATAAGCGGGGTGGGAGGGGAAGATACCAGCTCTTCCTTCTGCCTAGAAGCTCTTCCCCTTCACATCTTTAAGACCCAACCATCAGCTTCCTCAATTCTTTGCTCACAAAACTGTAATCTCTCTCCCCAGAACATCCTATCTCTGTCTCCTGCTTTTTCTCTATTTGCATATCACCTTTACGTGACTATATACTTATTTATTTCATTTATTGTCTGTCTTTGCCCACCAGAATGTAGTCTTTGAGAAGGTGTGGACTTTTATTTCTGTTGAGTTCACTACTGTATCTCAGCAACTAAAACAATCCTGGTACATAGAAGGCAACTTGATGAAGATTGATTGAATGAATCAACAACTAGAACATAAAACTCAGCATATAATGAGTATTGAGCATCACCTTCTTCCTTCCACAGCTTCTGAAACAATTACTTTTCCTAAGGTCTAAGTTAGATGTTAGTTGTAACCGATGTCTTTTTAAAATACATAACATATTCCATATCCAGGCTACCCCCATGTCAGAATTTTTTTCTGTCTTTATTTCTATCCTTGCCTTTTTACATGTTGCGTGGACATATAAGGTGCTCCATATTTGCTGAATTCCCTTATTTATCCAAGTCCTAGAAAAAGAAATAAAATAAATGTTCTGCTCACAGCTGCCAACACTTGTAATGAGCAATTCTTGATGGAGTCTTGAGTATACTAAGAAATCCGTGCACTGAGAAAGAGTGGAGATGAGTATACTCTGGCATCAGGCATGAGAGGAGCCCTGCATTCATATGCCCCTGGAGTGGACATCTGTTGTTTTGTTCATACAACTCCCTTAAAAGAGCTCAAACTCCACTCTAGCCGTATCATTCCAGCAGAGCTGCCAGCCACAGGATCAGCCATGTTTCCTGCCCTCCACTGTGCGACCTAGGCCAAGGTCTCTTTCCTTGGGCCCAGGGATTAGTCCTAAGGTGGCCTAACCAACAACTTCTCCCCTCTCACAACATCCCCCCCCCCACAAAAAAAAAAATGCTTAACTAGCAGGGTAATGTTCTTACTGTTTTTTAAGTAATGAAAATGGGAGGATTTGTTATTAGTGACCACAAATAGGCATCTTTCCTTTCACATGCAGGAAGCCTCTCTGCAATGGAACAGAAAGACAGAAACACACAGAGAGAAAAAGAGACAAGAAATGGAGGGAGGAGAGAAGAATGTCAATAAAAGCAAAATCTGTTGTATCTCAATACTTGGAATAGTTGCTGACATGTAATAGGCATTCAATAAATATTTGTTAAATGAATCATTGAAGGGGAAGAGGAGGAAAAGGAGGAGGAGCGGGGAGAGAGAGGGAGACAAGGTGATTTCATTTGTGTCGGATCCAGAACTTTTTCCGCACTTATTTATGGAGTTAGCATCATGTACTAGGCACTATGCTAAGAGCTGATATTATAATAATGAACAGACAGACTTCCTGCCACAGGGGAGCTTATATTCTAGTAAAGGAGGTAAACAATGAAATAATTATGGTTGCCATAAGTCAAATAACCCCACGAGGAATGGCTTTGAAGGCTGTGGGACTACACATCTTCTTGACCTCTCTTGGACAACCTACAAGCTATCTGGCTCACAATAACTCCCCAGCCCTGAACCATGCTTCCAGTTTTCAGGGTCTCCACTGGCAATTTCAATACCATATGACTCTGCTAAACCAGTTGATCTGCTTAACAAAAACAGGGAATTTTGACCTCAGAGACAGAGACTAGGATTCATTGCAGTTGAGTTGTGTTAAAGTAAAACTTTCAGAACTTTTAGAATTTCTGCTGGTGATGTCCAAAGACTATCCCTGGTCCTTGCCCATACTGAGGTTTGGTCACTTGATTCTTATGGATTCTGTATATATCCTCACGACCCCTAAGGAAATTCCCTTTTTTGCTTAAACTAACCAAAATTGGTACCTATTTTTTGCAGCCAAAAAAAAAAAATCACTAAAACAAAAACATTTCCTCAACTCTCTAGATAATTAAGACAATAAAAAAGAAAATAAAGTAAGTAATATTTATAGAGTGCTTTAGAATTTTCCTAAGACTTTTCCCTGCATCACTTCCTTTTAATGTCCCAGCATCATTAAGAACCATGAAGAAGGCACCATTATTTACTCCCATCTACAGATGAAAAATTTAACCCTCGGTAATGTCAACTGTTATTTCAGAGCTTTGATATCAGAAAGACTCCATTTCAAATCCACTTATTGTCACTAGCTGTGGAATTTGAGGAAGTAATTTAACCTCTCTGAGTCTCAATTTCCTCCTGTGTAAAATGCAAGGAAGGGCAGTTATCCCACTTTCATGGGGTTGTGAGGATGAATTAGATCTTGGATGTGAAGCTCCAAGGACCAACTTAGCCCTTGACAGATTCCCGAGTGCTCAGGGTCCCCTGCCACTACCTTCCTATCCCCTATATGTGTTTGCGAATGTGCATGCATGTGCACACATTCACACACACACGTGACTTGAACATGCATAAGTCACTATACAGGATTTTGAACCTTGATCTCCTGACTCCAGAATCTTCACTCTTTTTGCTACTCACAAGCTGCGAACAGAATAGTAGAAAGATTCAAACTTACGTTATGGAAAAATTTGGGTTTATTTGGTCTGGAGAAGATTCCAAGGAACATTTATAGGTTTATCCCAGAGAAGAGACAAAAGATTTACACAGTGAGTTCTCAGAGGTAGAACTAGGGCCAAGTTACTGGGTTTCTGTTTAGTATAAAGAACTTTTTCAGGGCCAACAATGCAGCCATCCAGAGGGGTGGTGAGACATGTCACTGGCACTGAGCAAGCCAACTCAGGGACCTACTCAGAAGGCACATCAAAAGAATGCTGGCATGAGACCTAAGTTCCTCCACGCCCTGTGAGTCTAAGAGTCTAAGACCCTCTTAGATACACTCTTAGATGTACTTGAGATTGTCTGACAAGACACGGTGCCTCAAGAATCAGCTTTCACAAGCAGATGAATCCTTGTCGAAAAGTCGTGGCCTTAGTGGAATATTACAGAGCAAAGTAGACAGGCTGCACCATTTGTCATCTTTGAGGTGAGTCCTGGGTTCTATAGGTCTCATCTCTCTAACCATCAGGACCAATCATGTGATCATCACATAGCTTTGCAGGGCAGCTGGGGACTAGCAGGACAGCAACCCTTGTCAGCTTTCAGGGCTTACCTGGATTCAGTTGGTCTCCTTCAGAGCTTTCCCAGGAAAGTGCTTGGCCCAGAGTGAACTGTTAGGAAAAGCCAACCCCCATTTGACCAAGAGCCATGGATTCATAGTGGGGAGCGGTGTGTTACAAAAGTTGTAAGCCCACTCTCAGGGACCCTAAGGATCTAGGTTCAAACGGTATCTATGATCAGAGAAAATCACTAACCCTTTTCACTGTTAAGTTCCTCATCGGTAACACATAGGATGGCTCGGAAGATGAAGAGAAGAAACACCGTTAGCACAGTGCCTAGGAAACAGTCATGTCCAGGGAGGAGGAGTCCATTCTCCCTGCTTCTTCCCTGACTCTGCTTATTTTTCCTTCTTCCTCCAGTTTCCAAGACCCTTAAGCCCACAGTAATCTTCCAATTGGGCTGGTGGTCCCAGTTGTTCCCTATTAGGCTTTCCAGCCATATTGAGCATCTTAATTCCCTGTGGTCAGTCTGTGAAGCATCATTCACATACGCCATCACATTTAATACTCCAGGATCATTTTCTGCTACTCCCTGCCACCTCCCCTTCTCCACTCCCAGAAAGACCCACCACCGTCAATTCCTCAGACACATCAAGCCCTTCAATCGCCTCGGGCCTTTGCACTTGCTGTTTCCTCTGCCTGGAATACTCTCCCTAACCCCATTCTTCTCATGGCTGGTTCCTCATCACGAGGGCTCCTTTAGATGTCACCCCTCAAAGAGGCCTTTCCTGACCACACTGTTGGAAGCAGATTCCTCCCAGTTATTCTTTGTCACATCATCTTATTTTGCTTCTTTCAGAGCACCAATGATCATAACCTATAAATCTATTCTGCATTTGTTTAATTTTTTTTTTTTTTTTTTTTTTTTTTTTTTGGTTTTGTGTCACCCAAGCTATAGTTCAGTGATGTGATCTCGGCTCACTGCAGCCTCAGCCTCCTAAGCTCAAGTGATCCTCCCATCTCAGCCTCCCATGTAGCTGGGACTACAGGCATGCACCATCACACCCAGCTAATTTTTAGATTTGAGATGGGGTTTTGCCACATTGCTCAGGCTGGTCTTGAATTCCTGGGCTCAAGCAATCTGCCTGCCTCAGACTCCCAATGTGCTAGGATGTTTAATTGTTTATTTTAAGGCCATCTTTTTGGAGTATAAACTCCAAGAGGAAAGTATCCTCATGTCTCCTGCTCATTGTTGAATCCCAGAAACCAGCACACCAGCATGACGAATGAATGAGTGCGTGAGTGGACAAATGAACATGATCATCGCATTTTATGAATGAGGAAACAGAGACTTGGAGGAGACTTGCCTCATTTCTCACAGGAACTGTGGACCTCTCTGCAAACACTCCCCATGTCTCTTTGCTTTGCTCTAGGAGATTGCGGACTGACTGTGTCCCAGGGAAAGAATAGGCCATGTCTCAGGAGACATCCCTGAACCAGAGCCTCAGGAACACAGTGTTTTTGAGTGCTACCAAGTGTTAGGCACTGTGCTGCATGTTTGACATACACAATCTCACTTAATCCTTTGTGGTGACCTATTTGTCTCAGAAAATGAAACTGAGGCACAAAGAATTCTAGTGCCTTGTGCAAAATTGTGGCAGAACAGGCCAGCAAATCTGAGACCACCAGACCCCCAGGTGGGTGAACCACTGGATGATGCTGCCTCCCCATCTGAATGCCCACTCCCTTCTTGCTCCTCTCTCAGCTCCCACTCTGTGACCCTCAGGCCTGCAACAGACCGTAGGAGACACAGAATTGCCTTTGAGTTTAAATGGAGCTGAAAATCTTAAAATCTCTGAAAGCAAAAAGAGAACGACCTTTTTTGAGAGTCACCCACCTGTAATTGGCACAGTCCTGTCGCATCTCCCTCAATTTGTAACAGGGCAGAAATCCGGTTGAAGTCCCTGGAAGGCAGTCCCTGCTTAATGAGGACATGGTCCAGCCCTGGGCGTTTCCGGCCACTTTCAAAGCCACAGCCCAGAGCCAGTTTTAATGATCACGGGAGGAACTTCTGAGAGAGTTGCAAGAGGAGGATGGGATAATTGCACTAGAAATATATGCCACAGACAACAATGGCCCCTTGGCCCTGGGCTCTTCAGGAGACATAGCCTTCAAGGTCAGCTCCTCTGGTTCCTGTTCTGATTCCCTCTGACTCTGCTCCAAGATAATTAGAAAAGAACGATAATATCATCCCTCCCTGACCGCCACCATCTCACCAACCTCTGCCTCCTACCCTGATGAAGCTGCAGTAAAGAATGTTTAGTGGCTGAGTTTAATGAAAATACCATGGGTTTGGGAGTGGGAAGCTTGACTGAGCTCCCTACCTGCTGTGTGACCTTAAGCAAGTTACTTAACCTCTCTGGACCCTCTCAGCTGGAGGAAAAATATCAAATAGTACCTACCCGACAGGCCATCTAGAATGTTGGTGACAGTGGCTGACACAGGGTGGGCGTGCTAATGTTATCATTGCCAGTAGCAGAGAAATAGAGATGTGACGTTTTGAACTGTTATTAAATATTTCTGGTCTTCAAAAATCCATTCATGCCTGTATGACAAAATGATTACTATGTGTTTCAGCCTTCTCTCCTCTCCCCCCACCACCTTCTTCTTATCCCCTACCTGCTAGAGAGGATTTTGTCTTTGTCTTCTCCCGAGCCCCACCCTTCAGGGAGACTTCGGTCTTTGTCAGATTTCTGCGCTGCAGAGCTGGGAGAAGGAATGGTTAGTGCTCAGACACCGTGGCACCCCTGAGACCTTCAGTCTCCCTTCCACCCCTTTTCTGTCTCTAGTAGAGCTGCAAACTCCATGATGGTGGGGACTTGGTCTGTGTTGTTTATAGCCCTGTCCTGGCATCTACTACAGTCCCCGCATGTAGATATTTGTTAGCATGGATGGATATTTGCTGAATAATGAATCTTCAATACCAAGGGATGATATCAGGAATGATTTGCCCCCTTTCCCCAGGCAATGCTGAAAATATTTTCGGGTGTCACACCTGAAAGGGAGTGCTAACGGCCTCCGGTGGATAGAAACCAAGGATGCTGCTAAGTATCCCATAATGCACAAGGACAGCCACCTACAACAAAGAATTATCCAGCCCTATATGTCAATAGTGCTGAGGCTGAGAAACTGCTACACTCCATGTCTAGGCAGCTTTGTCCTGCAACCATCCTGGGTCAAGACACTGTCCTTTCTCTTTTTTTACCCTGTAATATCTTCCTATCAGACCTCTCTGCTCCCCCTCTTGTCCCCTGAAATCTACTCTCTCCATGGAGCAGCCAAAGTAAGGTTTTAAAAATCAAGTCACTTTCTTACTAAAAACCCTTTCAAAAACCTATGGCTTCCCATTGCCCTTCAAAGAGAAGCCTAACTCCTTACTGCATCTTACAAAGCCCTTGTGATCTGACTTGCACTGGCTTCTTGCTCTCGGTTCCTACCACTTGCCTCCTCACTCACTCAGCTCCAACTACATTGACTCTCTGTTTCTCCAACATGGTGGGTCTCAACGTGTACTCCCTGGACCAGCAGCCTCAGCATCACCTGAAATCAGTTAGACATGCATTTCTCCAGACCCATTCCAGACCCACTGAATAGAAACTCCAGAGGAAGACCCAGCACTCTGGTTAAAGAGGCCGTCGGAGCAAGATGGCCGAATAGGAACAGCTCCAGTCTCCATCTCCCAGCGCGAGTGACACAGAAGACCGGTGATTTCTGCATTTTCAACTGAGGTACTGGGGTCATCTCACTCGGGAGTGCCGGACAATCGGTGCTGGTCAGCTGCTGCAGCCTGACCAGCGAGAGCTGAAGCAGGGCGAGGCATCGCCTCACCTGGGAAGCGCAAGGGAGAAGGGAGTCCCTTTTCCTAGCCAGGGGAACTGAGACACACAATACCTGGAAAATCGGGTAACTCCCACGCCAATACTGCACTGTAAGCACACCGGCACACCAGGAGAATATATCCCACCCCTGGCCTGGAGGGTCCCATGCCCATGGAGCCTCCCTCCTTGCTAACACAGCAGTCTGCCGCAATCTAACCGCAAGGCAGCAGCGAGGCTGGGGGAGGGGCGCCCGCCATTGCTGAGGCTTAAGTAGGTAAACAAAGCTGCTGGGAAGCTTGAACTGGGTGGAGCTCACAGCAGCTCAAGGAAACCTGCCTGTCTCTGTAGACTCCGCCTCTGGGGACAGGCCACAGCTAAAGCAGCAGAGGCCTGTACAGACGCGAACGACTCTGTCTGACAGCTTTGAAGAGAGCAGTGGATCTCCCAACACGGAGGTTGAGATCTGAGAAGGGGCAGTCTGCCTGCTCAAGTGGGTCCCTGACCCCTGAGTAGCCTAACTGGGAGACATCTCCCACTAGGGGCAGTCTGACACCCCACACCTCACAGGGTGGAGTACACCCCTGAGAGGAAGCTTCCAAAGCAAGAATCAGACAGGTGCACTCGCTGTTCAGCAATATTCTATCTTCTACAACCTCTGCTGCTGATACCCAGGCAAACAGGGTCTGGAGTGGACCTCAAGCAATCTCCAACAGACCTATATCTGAGGGTCTTGACTGTCAGAAGGAAAACTATCAAACAGGAAGGACACCTATACCAAAACCCCATCAGTACGTCACCATCATCAAAGACCAGAGACAGATAAAACCACAAAGATGGGGAAAAAGCAGGGCAGAAAAGCTGGAAATTCAAAAAATAAGAGCGCATCTCCCCCTGCAAAGGAGCACAGCCCATCACCAGCAACGGATCAAAGCTGATCAGAGAATGACTTTGACGAGATGAGAGAAGAAGGCTTCAGTCCATCAAACCTCTCAGAGCTAAAGGAGGAATTACGTACCCAGCGCAAAGAAACTAAAAATCTTGAAAAAAGAGTGGAAGAATTGACAGCTAGACTAATTAATGCAGAGAAGGTCATAAACGAAATGACAGAGATGAAAACCATGACACGAGAAATACGTGACAAATGCACAAGCTTCAGTAACCGACTTGATCAACTGGAAGAAAGAGTATCAGCGATTGAGGATCAAATGAATGAAATGAAGCAAGAAGAGAAACCAAAAGAAAAAAGAAGAAAAAGAAATGAACAAAGCCTGCAAGAAGTATGGGATTATGTCAAAAGACCAAATCTACGTCTGATTGGGGTGCCTGAAAGTGAGGGGGAAAATGGAACCAAATTGGAAAATACTCTTCAGGATATCATCCAGGAGAACTTCCCCAACCTAGCAGGGCAGGCCAACATTCAAATTCAGGAACTACAGAGAACACCACAAAGATACTCCTCCAGAAGAGCAACTCCAAGACACATAATTGCCAGATTCACCAAAGTTGAAATGAAGGAAAAAATCTTAAGGGCAGCCAGAGAGAAAGGTCGGGTTACCCACAAAGGGAAGCCCATCAGACTGACAGCAGATCTCTCGGCAGAAACTCTACAAGCCAGAAGAGAGTGGGGGCCAATATTCAACGTTCTTAAAGAAAAGAATTTTAAACCCAGAATTTCATATCCAGCCAAACTAAGTTTCATAAGTGAAGGAGAAATAAAATTCTTTACAGATAAGCAAATGCTTAGAGATTTTGTCACCATCAGGCCTGCATTACAAGAGACCCTGAAGGAAGCCCTAAACATGGAAAGGAACAACCGGTACCAGCCATTGCAAAAACATGCCAAAATGTAAAGACCATCGAGGCTAGGAAGAAACTGCATCAACTAATGAGCAAAATAACCAGTTAATATCATAATGGCAGGATCAAGTTCACACATAACAATATTAACCTTAAATGTTAATGGACTAAATGCTCCAATTAAAAGACACAGACTGGCAAACTGGATAAAGAGTCAGACCCATCAGTCTGCTGTCTTCAGGAGACCCATCTCACATGCAGAGACATACATAGGCTCAAAATAAAGGGATGGAGGAAGATCTACCAAGCAAATGGAGAACAAAAAAAAGCAGGGGTTGCAATCCTAGTCTCTGATAAAACAGACTTTAAACCATCAAAGATCAAAAGAGACAAAGAAGGCCATTACATAATGGTAAAGGGATCAATTCAACAGGAGGAGCTAACTATCCTAAATATATATGCACCCAATACAGGAGCACCCAGATTCATAAAGCAAGTCCTTAGAGACTTACAAAGAGACTTAGACTCCCATACAATAATAATGGGAGACTTCAACACTCCACTGTCAACATTAGACAGATCAACGAGACAGAAAGTTAACAAGGATATCCAAGAATTGAACTCATCTCTGCACCAAGCGGACCTAATAGACATCTATAGAACTCTCCACCCCAAGTCAACAGAATATACATTCTTCTCAGCACCACATCACACTTATTCCAAAATTGACCACATAATTGGAAGTAAAGCACTCCTCAGCAAATGTAAAAGAACAGAAATTGTAACAAACTGTCTCTCAGACCACAGTGCAATCAAACTAGAACTCAGGATTAAGAAAATCAAAACCGCTCAACTACATGGAAACTGAACAATCTGCTCCTGAATGACTACTGGGTACATAATGAAATGAAAGCAGAAATAAAGATGTTCTTTGAAACCAATGAGAACAAAGATACAACATACCAGAATCTCTGGGACACATTTAAAGCAGTGTGTAGAGGGAAATTTATAGCACTAAATGCCCACAAGAGAAAGCAGGCAAGATCTAAAATTGACACTCTAACATCACAATTAAAAGAACTAGAGAGGCAAGAGCAAACACATTCAAAAGCTAGCAGAAGGCAAGAAATAACTAAGATCAGAGCAGAACTGAAGGAGATAGAGACACATAAAACCCTCCAAAAAATCAATGAATCCAGGAGTTGGTTTTTTGAAAAGATCAACAAAATTGACAGACCACTAGCAAGACTAATTAAGAAGAAAAGAGAGAGGAATCAAATAGACGCAATAAAAAATGATAAAGGGGATATCACCACCGACCCCACAGAAATACAAACTACCATCAGAGAGTACTATAAACACCTCTACGCAAATCAACTAGAAAATCTAGAAGAAATGGATAATTTCCTGGACACTTACACTCTCCCAAGACTAAACCAGGAAGAAGTTGAATCCCTGAATAGACCAATAGCAGGCTCTGAAATTGAGGCAACAATTAATAGCCTACCCACCAAAAAAAGCCCAGGACCAGACGGATTCACAGCTGAATTCTACCAGAGGTACAAGGAGGAGCTGGTACCATTCCTTCTGAAACTATTCCAATCAATAGAAAAAGAGGGAATCCTCCCTAACTCATTTTATGAGGCCAACATCATCCTGATACCAAAGCCTGGCAGAGACACAACAAAAAAAGAGAATTTTAGACCAATATCCCTGATGAACATGGATGCAAAAATCCTCAATAAAATACTGGCAAACTGGATTCAGCAGCACATCAAAAAGCTTATCCACCATGATCAAGTGGGCTTCATCCCTGGGATGCAAGGCTGGTTCAACATTCGCAAATCAATAAACGTAATCCAGCGTATAAACAGAACCAAAGACAAGAACCACATGATTATCTCAATAGATGCAGAAAAGGCTTTTGACAAAATTCAACAGCCCTTCATGCTAAAAACGCTCAATAAATTCGGTATTGATGGAACGTACCTCAAAATAATAAGAGCTATTTATGACAAACCCACAGCTAATATCATACTGAATGGGCAAAAACTGGAAAAATTCCCTTTGAAAACTGGCACAAGACAGGGATGCCCTCTCTCACCACTCCTATTCAACATAGTGTTGGAAGTTCTGGCTAGGGCAATCAGGCAAGAGAAAGAAATAAAGGGTATTCAGTTAGGAAAAGAAGAAGTCAAATTGTCCCTGTTTGCAGATGACATGATTGTATACTTAGAAAACCCCATCATCTCAGCCCAAAATCTCCTTAAGCTGATAAGCAACTTCAGTAAAGTCTCAGGATACAAAATCAATGTGCAAAAATCACAAGCATTCTTATACACCAATAACAGACAAGCAGAGAGCCAAATCAGGAATGAACTTCCATTCACAATTGCTTCAAAGAGAATAAAATACCTAGGAATCCAACTTACAAGGGATGTAAAGGACCTCTTCAAGGAGACTACAAACCACTGCTCAGTGAAATCAAAGAGGACACAAACAAATGGAAGAACATACCATGCTCATGGATAGGAATAATCAATATCGTGAAAATGGCCATACTGCCCAAGGTTATTTATAGATTCAATGCCATCCCCATCAAGCTACCAATGAGTTTCCTCACAGAATTGGAAAAAACTGCTTTAAAGTTCATATGGAACCAAAAAAGAGCCCGCATTGCCAAGACAATCCTAAGTCAAAAGGACAAAGCTGGAGGCGTCATGCTACCTGACTTCAAACTATACTACAAGGCTACAGTAACCAAAACAGCATGGTACTGGTACCAAAACAGAGATATAGACCAATGGAACAGAACAGAGTCCTCAGAAATAATACCACACATCTACAGCCATCTGATCTTTGACAAACCTGAGAGAAACAAGAAATGGGGAAAGGATTCCCTATTTAATAAATGGTGCTGGGAAAATTGGCTAGCCATAAGTAGAAAGCTGAAACTGGATCCTTTCCTTACTCCTTATACGAAGATTAATTCAAGATGGATTAGAGACTTAAATGTTAGACCTAATACCATAAAAACCCTAGAAGAAAATCTAGGTAGTACCATTCAGGACATAGGCATGGGCAAGGACTTCATGTCTAAAACACCAAAAGCAACGGCAGCAAAAGCCAAAATTGACAAATGGGATCTAATTAAACTAAAGAGCTTCTGCACAGCAAAAGAAACTACCATCAGAGTGAACAGGCAACCTACAGAATGGGAGAACATTTTTGCAATCTACTCATCTGACAAAGGGCTAATATCCAGAATCTACAAAGAACTCAAAAAAATATACAAGAAAAAAACAAACAACCCCATCAAAAAGTGGGGAAAGGATATGAACAGACATTTCTCAAAAGAAGACATTCATACAGCCAACAGACACATGAAAAAATGCTCATCATCACTCACCATCAGAGAAATGCAAATCAAAACCACAATGAGATACCATCTCACACCAGTTAGAATGGCAATCATTAAAAAATCAGGAAACAACAGGTGTTGGAGAGGATGTGGAGAAATAGGAACACTTTTACACTGTTGGTGGGATTGTAAACTAGTTCAACCATTATGGAAAACAGTATGGCAATTCCTCAAGGATCTAGAACTAGATGTACCATATGACCCAGCCATCCCACTACTGGGTATATACCCAAAGGATTATAAATTATGCTACTACAAAGACACATGCACACGTATGTTTATTGCGGCACTATTCACAATAGCAAAGACTTGGAATCAACCCAAATGTCCATCAGTGACAGACTGGATTAAGAAAATGTGGCACATATACACCATGGAATACTATGCAGCCATAAAAAAGGATGAGTTTGCGTCCTTTGTAGGGACATGGATGCAGCTGGAAACCATCATTCTTAGCAAACTATCACAAGAAGAGAAAACCAAACACCGCATGTTCTCACTCATAGGTGGGAACTGAACAATGAGCTCACTTGGACTCGGGAAGGGGAACATCACACACTGGGGCCTATCATGGGGAGGGGGGAGGGGGGAGGGATTGCATTGGGGAGTTATACCTGATATAAATGATGAATTGATGGGTGCTGACGAGTTGATGG